>NC_090444.1:591345439-591656171 GCF_031143425.1 Pleurodeles waltl | reverse complement strand
TTCCCTGTCCTCTTTGCTTCTTGGCCAGAGCCCTGGTAAGAGCAAAGATGTGCCCTGGAATACCCAGCATGGCTGCATGGGCCTCCAACTCCACTCCAGCCCAAGCTGAAGTTTCCAAATCATTGCCCAATTGACACTCAACAGGTAAGTCAGTGGATACTGCAAACTTTTTAGGCCCAGTAACCTCACTCCCTCCCTAGTTGAGATTCACAACAGCCTTGGGGTGGCTAACAGTGTTGTTATGGGTATCAGTAACTTGGTACTGATGACCAAATAGACGTTGCTCAGGGACAACCAGTTTCTCAATCACCATGGTGACACTGGCACCTGTGTCCCTGTAGGTCTCAACCTGAATACCATTTATTAGGGGTAGTTGCTTGTACTTATCCATACTAAGGGGACAAACAACTAAGGTGGCAAGGTCAGTGCCACCACCAGAGACTAAAACAGCCTCACTGGTCTCCCTAACTAGACCAACCCCCACTACATTACCAAAAGTGAGCCCAGCTACACCCTTTGTTTGGCTATTTGTAGATTTTTTCCCACCACCACCGCTATTACTAGGGGCACTAGTGGAAGCAGTGGGGGTTGTGGTGGTGGGAGGCTTGGTGTTTCTCTTTGGTCAAGTGGGATCACTTGCCCAATGGCCTTTGTGCTTATACAAATAACACCAAGGCTTTTTTTCTGATGGTTAGAAGAGGATTTGGGCCCTCCACCCCCAGAGGATTTTTGTGGACCTGATGAAGACTCTGACTTTTTATCTTTGTCACCACCTTTGTCATGTGACTTGCCATCCTTCTTCTTGCTGTCCTTGTCACCCCTTGTTTGAACTTTTCTACTCACCCTTGTTCTGGCCCATTTGTCTGCCTTCTTTCCCAATTCTTGGGGAGAGGTGTAGGAAGGTAACCTCTTATGAGCATTGTTACCACAAACTTTGGCCTGTTTGTGAGTATATGTCAGAGTGTTTTTACTGTCTCACTGGGA
The DNA here is from genome assembly GCF_031143425.1 of Pleurodeles waltl. Taxonomy (NCBI): domain Eukaryota; kingdom Metazoa; phylum Chordata; class Amphibia; order Caudata; family Salamandridae; genus Pleurodeles; species Pleurodeles waltl. The sequence goes on along the minus strand of NC_090444.1, from coordinate 591,655,187 downwards.
TCCTGCTAGCCAGGACCCCAGTGATCATGTTGAAAACCTTATTTGTCAGTGTGTTTTATATGTCTAACTGGGACTCTGCTCGCCAGGACCCCAGTGCTCATAGTTTGTGGCCTGAGTGTGTATACCTGTGTAGTACCTAACTGTGTCACCGAGGCTCTGCTAACCAGAACCTCAGTGCTTATGCTCTCTCTGCCTTTCAAATTGTCACTATTGGCTAGTGACCATTTTTACCAATTTCAATTGACACACTGGAACACCCTTATAATTCCCTAGTATATGGTACCTAGGTACCCAGGGTATTGGGGTCCCAGGAGATCCCTATGGGCTACAGCATTTCTTTTGCCACCCATAGGGAACTCAGACAAATCTTTCACAGGACTGCCACTGCAGCCTGAGTGAAATAACGCACACGTTATTTCACAGCCATTTTACACTGCACTTAAGTAACTTATAAGTCACCTATATGTCTAATCCTAACTTGCTGAAGGTTAGCTGCAAAGTTACTAAGTGTGAGGGCACCCTTGCACTAGTAAAAGTGCCCCCACATAGTTGAGTGCGGGGACACCATTACACATGTGCACTAGATATAGGTCAATACCTATATGTAGCTTCACAATGGTAACTCCGAATATGGCCATGAAACATGTCTAAGATCAAGGAATTGTCCCCCCCATGCCAAATCTGGTATTGGGGTGCCAATCCCATGCATCCCCGGGGCTCCACTATGGACCCCGGGTACTGCCAAACCAGCTCTCAGGGGTTTTCTCTGCAGCTACCGCTGCTGCCAACCCACAGACAGGGTTCTGCCCTCCTGGGGTCTGGGCAGCCCAGTCCCAGGAATGCAGAACAAAGAATTTCCTCTGAGTGAGGGTGTTACACCCTCTCCCTTTGGAAATAGGTGTTAAGGGCTGGGGAGAAGTAGCCTCCCCCAGCCTCTGGAAATGCATTGAAGGGCACAGATGGTGCCCTCCTTGCAAAAGCCAGTCTACACCAGTTCATGGAACCCCCAGTCCTTGCTCTGGACACGAAACTGGACAAAGGAAAGGGGAGTGACCACTCCCCTGTCCATCAGCACCCCAGGAGTGGTGCCCAGAGCTCCTCCAGTGTGTCCCAGACCTCTGCCATCTTGAATCCAGAGGTGTGAGGGCACTCTGGAGGCCTCTGAGTGGCCAGCGCCATCAGGTGACGTCAGAGACCCCTCCTGATAGGTGCTTACCTGACTAGGTTGCCAATCCTCCTCTGAGGGCTATTTAGGGTCTCTCCTGTGGGCTTTTCCTCAGATAACGACTTGCAAGAATTCACCAGGTGGCATTGGCCTTGCCACACTGGCTGCTTGTCCCCCTACAATGGATAATTACAGGCAGTCAGTTTTAATAAATGATGTTGAGGCCCAGGCCTACAGGGACCCAGGTCCCAGTATTACTTTGGTGACTGAAAACCTGGTGTCTCGTGCACAATACCTCATTGGACAACAGTCCCAGCTTATTGATGTCCATAACTCCACTCATTTCCTCCCCTTAGCTATAGTTCAGTTTAGTTGGGGTGGAGTTACTGGCCCAAAGCAGGTGGTGGTATCACCTAGCTTACCTGTAGATTGTCTCTTATGTAATGACGTAGAGGCCTCAGGTTGGGCTGAGGTAGAGTTTAGGACCCATGCTTCCATGCTGGGTATCCATGAGGAATTGCTCCCTCTCATTTCAGCTGAAGAGAAAAAGGCCTGAAATCTCAGGATCCTTCTCCAACAACAAGTAAAAAGGGCATCAAAGTATCCCCTACCCACCCTGCCACTAAGGATACAAGTCCTGTGGTGGAAGAAACCTCTCCTGGGGTGGAACCTTTACTAAGGGATCCATCAGCTACCACAGCTGTACTCCCTGAGGTAAAAGTACCTCTCTGTGGGATAACTAATCCTGATGTAAAAAATTGCACCATTTTAGTTAATATGGAGCATCCCTCCAACCCCCCCAGAGAAACTTCAGTGCAGCAGCCCTGCACTGCCTCTAAAAACTTAAGACAGCAGTCCTGCCCTAGTGTGGAGCTTATAGGATAGCAGCCTTGCCCTGCTCCAACTCAAGAGAAACAGCAACCCTGTTCTCTCTTACATCCATATGGACAAACTTTTTTGCTCAGCGGTCTCTATTGAGACAGCATCCCTGTCTGGCATTCTCATCACTTGATATAGGACCAGTGGACCAATACCACTGCTCTAAACTAAAACATACTAATAGGAACTCTGAAAATATATCCTCACATTGTTGGCTAGCTAAAAAACTCCAAACAGGGTGGTTCACATCCCCACAGGGAAGTAACCATGCAGTGGATGATAAAGGGAGTAACCAATCGATTGCAGAGCTACTCTTCACTTTTCACCACTTGGACAATAAAGACTCAACTGGCCAAGGCTAGCCTTATTGTCCTTCGTTGGGGGGGGGTCGTTGTGTAGGAAGGTAGCCTCTTTCTAGCATTGTTACCCCCACTTTTGGCCTCTTTGTGAGTATATGTCAGTGTTTTTACTGTCTCAATGGGACCCTGATAGCCAGGACCCCAGTGCTCATTGTTTGTGGCCTGAATGTGTATACCTGTGTAGTGCCTATGTCACTGAGGCTCTGCTAACCAGAACCTCAGTGCTTATGCTGTCTCTGCCTTTAAAATTGTCACTATAGGCTAGTGACCATTTTTACCAAATCTATTTGGCACACTGGACACCCTTATAATTCCCTAGTATATGGTACCTAGGTAACCAGGGTATTGGGGTCCCAGGAGATCCCTATGGGCTGCAGCATTTCTTTTGCCACCCACAGGGAGCTCAGACAAATCTTACACAGGACTGCCACTGCAGCCTGAGTGAAATAACGCACAAGTTATTTCACAGCCATTTTACACTGCACTTAAGTAACTTATAAGTCACCTATATGTCTAACCCTCACTTGCTGAAGGTTAAATGCAAAGTTACTAAGTGTGTGGGCACCCTTGCACTAGCAAAGGTGTCCCTACATAGTTCAGGGCAATTTCCCCGGACTTTGTGAGTGTGAGGACACCATTACAAATGTGCAATACCTATATGTAGCTTCACAATGGTAACTCCGAATATGGCCATGTAACATGTCTAAGATCATGGAATTGTCCCCCCATTGCCAAATCTGGTATTGGGGTGCCAATCCCATGCATCCCCGGGGCTCCACTATGGACCCCGGGTACTGCCAAACAGCTCTCTGGGATTTTTTCTGCAGCTACTGCTGCTGCCAACCCACAGACAGGGTTCTGCCCTCCTGGGGTCTGGGCAGCCCAGTCCCAGGAAAGCAGACCAAAGAATTTCGTCTGGTGCCCAGAGCTCCTCCAGTGTGTCCCAGACCTCTGCCATCTTGAATCTAGAGGTGTGAGGGCACTCTGGAGGCCTCTGAGTGGCCAGTGCCAGCAGCTGACGTCAGAGACCCCTCCTGATAGGTGCTTACCTGATTAGGTGGCTATTTAGGGTCTCTCCTGTGGGCTTTTCCTCAGAGAACGACTTGCAAGAATTCTCCAGAGTTCCTCTGCACCGCTGACTGCTCCAGGATGCCTGCAAAACTGCAACAAAGTAGCAAGGAGACTACCAGCGACATTGTATCGCCTAACCCTGCTGGCTTTCTCGACTGTTTCCTGGTGGTGCATGCTTTGGGGGCTGCCTGCATTCATCCTGTACTGGAAGCCACGAATAAATCTCCCGTGGGTTGACGGAATTTTCCCCCTGCTCCAGCAGGCATCAAACTTCAGCATCACCGGTACTCTGGGACCCCTCTCATCCTGACGAGCGTGGCCCCTGGAACACAGGTGGTGGACCCAAGTGACCCGGACTGTCCAGTGGTCCTACTGTCCAAATTTGGAGGAGGTAAGGTCTTGCCTACCCTCTCCAGACAGTAATCTTGTGCACCACATGAACTGCAGCTGCTAGGGCTTCTGTGCACCTTTCCAAGGAATCCTTCATGCACAGCCAAGCCCAGGTCCCCAGCACTCTGTCCTGCATTGCTCAACTCTCTGAGTTGACCTCTGGGTTTGTGGGACTCTCTTTTGTAGTGTTGAGACAACCCCCATGCTCAGACTTCTTGAACCTGTGTTCAAGGACTTCTGTGGGTGCTACCTTCTTGTGTGTGGGCTCTCTATATTGCTGATGCCCCCCTCTGTCTCCTCTCCCAAGTGGCGACATCCTGGTCCTTCCTGGGCCCGGGCAGCACCCTTTTTCTTCAACCGCAACTCTTGTAGCTAACAATGCTTGTTTGCAGTCTTTCTCTAAAGAAACAACTCTGCATCCTCCAGCACTCCGTAGTACATCTTCCACACGAAGGAGATGTTTCTAGCCCCTTTCGTTGTTGTAGAATCTTCTGCTTCTTCCATCCGGAGGCAGACATTTTGGACCTTCATCCGGGGTTTAGTGGGCTCCTGCCCCCCCGTACACTTTCACGACTCATGGACTTGGTCCCCTTTCTTTGCAGTTCCTCAGGTCCAGGAATCTGTCTTCAATGCTTTGCAGCCTGTTGTGGTTTAGTGTGTTTCTGGGGAAATAGCAGTACTTTACTCCTACTTTCCAGGGTCTTGGGGTGGGGTATCTTGGACACCCTTAGGCCCATATTTATACTTTGTTATCGCCGCATTTGAGCTGCTTTTTGATGTCAATAAATGACGCAAATGCGGCTCTAAAAAAGTATAAATATGGGCATTAGTGTTTTCTTACACTCCCAATGACCCTCTACACTAGCCTAGGAGTCCATTTGTGGTTTGCATTCCAATTTCTTAGTGTATGGTTTGTGTTGCCCCTAAGCCTATTGCATCCTATTATATTCTACAATGTTTGCACTACTTTCTGACTGTATTATTTACCTGATTTTGGTTTGTGTGTATATTTTGTGTATTTTACTTACCTCCTAAGGGAGTATATCTTCTGAGACATTTTTGGCACATTGTCACTAAAATAAAGTACCTTTATTTTTAGTAACCCTTGTTTTTCTTATGATATAGTACCTATATGATATGAGTAGTATAGTAGGAGCTTTGCATGTCTCCTAGTTCAACCTAAGCTGCTCTGCTGTAGCTACCTCTATTAGCCTAAGCTGCTAGAACACTATTAATCTACTAATAAGGGATAACCGGACCTGGCACAAGGTGTGAGTACCATCAGGTACCCACTATAAGCCAGGCCAGCCTCCTACAAGAGGTCATATCTGAGTCACAAGATTCTGGTGTAACAAATCGGACACACAATTGTTAAGAATATGCTCTCTCAAAATTAGATTATATAAGCTTTCATAATCAGACACGTTGCTGCCATGCAAACCAACCTTCTAAGGCCTTCACTGAACAGTCTACAAAGTCTATCCAATCTTGTGAAGACTATTTTCTGGTTTCTCTGAACTTAATATTATATTGTTCAGTGGTTAAGCCAAATCCATCCAGTCCTCAGAACATTATAATAATCTGAATCATCTTCTCTGACAGTAAGGAGTCTATCTCTCCCTTGCCAGAGAAGGACAGCCACAGAATAGCAGCCCCCTATACTTGAGGGACCCTCTGAACTGCACATGTCCTCTCAAGTGCAGCAATCCACTCGTAAATATCATCCCCCTCCTGGTAAAGGGGGACAATCTTGTGCAGGTTTCTATAATCAAATGTGTGCTCTTTAACATTGGAATTTCTAAAACTGCTGTTGCTGCTGCCAACATCGGGAACTAACCTCAACCCTTCTTTCCCTTTCCACAGCTAGGAATTCTCTATATATGGCCAATTGTTGCTGCTGTAGCCTCAGCCTGGCCTCCTACAACCTCAGCTTTCCGAGTTCCCTATCTAGGGACCGGTCCTCAGGGTTGGATGTGTGGGACACTTCTGACACAAAAGTGACATAGGAGTGAGCAGAGGTTGATCTTTCCCTAACTTGTGTAACCCTAGTGACCTAACCTCTAGGGGAAAAGAGTGACCTACTTGTGTGTGCCCCGTTCCCACTACCAGCTACACTAGGTGGTTTGTTGAGGGAAAGATCTGTGGAAGAACCCTCCCCTGCATCTTCAGGACCCTATCCTGAATATACCTGGTCAGAATCTCCCTCTACCTCCCCTTCTGATTGTACATGAACATCATGATGCTCCTGATCATCTTGTAAGAGGAGATTCAATAGGAAATCCTTATTAGGGTTCTTCCCAATTCCTAAGCTTCTTTCTAAACAGAAACTCCTCAGACTTTTAAAATTAAGATTTTCATAAGTGGTCTTGACAATCCTGGGGGTAGCCTCAATAGAAGACATAGAGGGTCATTCTGACCTTGGCGGTCCATGACCGCCATGGCGGAGTGCGGCGGAAGCACCGCCAACAGGTTGGCGGTGCTTCCTGGGCGATTCTGACCGCGGCGGTAAAGCCGCGGTCGGAAAAGGGGAGCCGGCGGTTTCCCGCCGGTTTCCCGCTGGCCCAGGGAATCCGCCATGGCGGCGCTGCTTGCAGCACCGCCATGGGGATTCTGAGCGCCTCTCCGCCAGCCTGTTTCTGGCAGTGTCCACCGCCAGAACCAGGATGGCGGGAACGGGTGCCGTGGGGCCCCTGGGGGCCCCTGCACTGCCCATGCCACTAGTGCCGGGGCCCCCTAACAGGGCCCCACAAAGATTTTCACTGTCTGCTGTGCAGACAGTGAAAATTGTGACGGGTGCCACTGCACCCATCGCACCCCTTCAACTCCGCCGGCTCCATTCCGAGCCGGCTTCATTGTTGAAGGGGCTGTCCCACTGGGCCGGCCGGCGGTCTTCTGGCGGTCGCCCGCCGGCCCAGCGGGAAAACCGGAATGCCGCCGCGGTCTTTTGACCGCGGAGCGGTCTTTCGGTGGGAACCGCTTGGCGGGCGGCGACCGTCGACCGCCGCGGTCAGAATGACCGCCATAGTGCTAGAAAAAGTTAGGGAGAGGAGTAAGAAGTAAGCAGACTATTTCACCTAACTTTTTAGAGGAAAAGAAAAACTTTTCAAAACTTTGTAAAACTTTTAATAAATTTGGAAAAACGTTTTGGGAGTGTTAAAAGTGACTGCTAGGTATAATTGTATATAGCTCTAAATATTGGAATACACTTTTCTTGTGAAAGTCACAGGTGAAAAAGTGATAAGGCAATTGCAAGTACTTATCCCACTGCTACACCACCAATGTAGGAGGCTGGCCTGGTGTGTAGTGGGTACCTAAGGTACTTACACCTTATAGCAGATCCAGTTAACCCTTACTAGTGAAATGTAGGCAGTGCCTAGCAGCTTAGGCTGTCTAGGGGTAGCTGTAGCAGAGCAGCCAAGGCTGAACTATGAGACAAGCAAAGCTCTTGCAATACCACAATGGTCACACAGTACTTATACACAATAAAAGACAATACTCAGTGTTACCAAAAATAAAGGTACTTTATTTTAGTGACACAAGGCCAAAAATATCTTAGAGGCAATACGCTTTCTGGAGGTATGTATTATACACAATATATACACTAGTAACCAAAATCAGGTAAGTAAACAGTCCTTAGAATAGAGCAAACAGTGAAAAACGCAATAGATTGCAAAGGGCCTAGGGACAACACAAACCATATAGTGTAGGAAAACACCAAAGGTAAGTAATATACCCCCCTCCCCCAGAGCCCAGGAAAACAGGACTAAAGTACATCAAGTTTCCTCAGAACACACAAGAAGTCATGCTGAAGTATTATGCAAGAACCAAACAAGACTGCAGGAAACCAACTGTGGATTCCTGGACATGAAGACCTGTAGAGAAAGGAGACCAAGTCCAGAAGTTGATGAAGAGTCCAGGAAGAACAGGAGCCCGTGCTCACCTGGAAGAAGGTGCAAAAGTGGATTCTCCAGTTGGAAGAAAAGTAGAGAAATGCTTCAAAGAAGATAGATGAGGTTTCCTGCTTGGTGCAGGAGATGTCCCATGTTGAGTCATTGGATGCCGGCTGTTTGTGTCACTGGATTCCGCCAACAAGCCTTGGTTCATGCAAGAATGTTTGTTTTGTGTCAATGAGGAGCTGCCTGGACCCAGGAGGGACCTGGGGTTCTCAACTCAGACTGAGGAGACAAAGGGGGCACTCAGCACTTCAGAGAGCCCTCAGAAGACCAGGCAGCCCCCACAGGAGTCCCAGAACACAGGGACAAAGGAGTTGCAAAGTGCGGTCATCACAGCACTACACACAAGAATCCCACGTCGCCAGAGAACAACTCAGAGAGACGTGCATGACAGGATAGAGTGCTGGGGACCTGGGATATGCTGTGCATGAAGAACTTTTGGAAGAAGTGCACAGAAGCTAAAGGAGCTGCAGAGGAGGTGATGCACAGGGATACTGTCTGGAATGGGGAGGCAGCCCTTACCTCCACAGCTCGACCTTTGGGCAGTCAGGGTCACTTTGGTCCACCACCTGTGTTCCAGGGATCATGCTCATCGACAGGAGAGGAGTCCCAGATTACCAGTCGTCCTTGCAGAGAGGTGTCTGCTGAAGCAGGGAAGTGACTCCGTCACCCCATGGGAGATTCATTTGGCTCTTCTGGTGCAGGGTGAAGACAGGCAGTCCTCGGAGCGTGCCCAACCTGGAAACTGTTGCAGTTGCTGGCAGGAGCTGACGTTGCAGGTCACAGTAGCCTTCTTGGATACTTTGTTGCAGTTACAGCAGTTCCTGGAGCAGTCTGCGGTTGATCCGATGGTCAGAAGCTGATGCAGAGGAGTCCTGGTGGAGTCTTGAAACCGAATCAGAGGGAACACCTACAGGAGAGACCCTAAATAGCCCTGAGAAGGGGAGTGGCTACCTACCAAGGTATGCACCTATCAGGAGGAGTCTCTGACATCACCTGCTGGCACTGGCCACTCTGATGCTTCGAGGGGGTCCCCACACCTTGGAATCCAAGATGGCTAATGCCAGGGACACTCTGGAGGAGCTCTGGGCACCACCCCTGGGGTAGTGATGGAGAGGGGAGTGGTCACTCCCCTTTCCTTTGTCCATTTTCGCACCTGAGCAGGGACTGGGGGTCCCTGATCTGGTGTAGACTGGATTATGCAAGGAGGGCACCGTTTGTGCCCTTCAAAGCATTTCCAGAGGCTCTGGGAGGCTACCCCTCCCATGCCTGTAATGCCTATTTCCAATGGGAGAGGGTGTAACACCCCTCTCCTAAAGGAAATACATTGTTCTGCCTTCCTGGGATTGAGCTGCTCAATCCCCAGGAGGGCAGAAACATGTCTGTGAGGTGGCAGCAAATGGGGCTGCAGTGGAAACCTCAGAGAGCTGGTTTGGCAGTACTGGGGGTCCATGGAATAGGCCCCCCAATACCAGATCTGGATTGTGGTTTCAATTTAACAATCCTAGACACCTCACATTGCCATATTCAGAGTTACCATTGTGAAGCTACATATATGTATTGACATATATGTAGTGCACGCTTATAATGACACAAAGGCCCTCATTCTGACCCTGGCGGTCTTTGACCGCCAGGGCGGAGGACCGCGGGAGCACCGCCGACAAGCCGGCGGTGCTCCAATGGGGATTCCGACCGCGGCGGTAAAGCCGCGGTCGGACCGGCACCACTGGCGGGGTCCCGCCAGTGTACCGCGGCCCCATTGAATCCTCCGCGGCGGCGCAGCTTGCTGCACCGCCGCGGGGATTCTGACCCCCCCTACCGCCATCCAGATCCCGGCGGTCGGACCGCCGAGATCCGGATGGCGGTAGGGGGGGTCGCGGGGCCCCTGGGGGCCCCTGCAGTTCCCATGCCACTGGCATGGGCATTGCAGGGGCCCCCGTAAGAGGGCCCCTACATGTATTTCACTGTCTGCTGCGCAGACAGTGAAATACGCGACGGGTGCAACTGCACCCGTCGCACAGCTTCCACTCCGCCGGCTCGATTCCGAGCCGGCTTCATCGTGGAAGCCTCTTTCCCGCTGGGCTGGCTGGCGGTCTGAAGGAGACCGCCCGCCAGCCCAGCGGGAAAGTCAGAATTACCGCCGCGGTCTTTCGACCGCGGAACGGTAACCTGACGGCGGGACTTTGGCGGACGGCCTCCGCCGCCCGCCAAGGTCAGAATGAGGGCCAAAGTCTGGGGAATTGGCCCTATTGTAAGGGTGCCCTCACACACAGTAACTTTGCAACTAGCCTTCAGTAACGGAAGGTTAGACATATAGGTGACTTATAAGTTACCTGGTGCAGTGAAAATGGCCATGAAAAAGTGTGTGCACTATTTCACTCAGGCTGCAGTGGCAGTCCTGAAGGAATGTTTGTATGAGCTCCTTATGTGTGGCAAAAGAAATGCTGCAGCCCATAAGGATCTCCTGGAACCCCAATGCCTTGGGTACATAGGTACCATATACTAGGGACTTATAAGGGGGGTCCAGTGTGCCAATTAGAATTGGTATATAGAGCCACTAAACTATAGTGACAAATTTGGTAAACAAAGAGAGCATAAGCACTGGAGTTCTGGTTAGCAGAACTCCAGTGACACCATCAAGCATACTGACAACACATATAGGCCACAAACTATTAGCACTGGGGTCCTGACTAGCAGGATCCCAGTGAGACAGTAAAAACACACTGACAAAGAGGCAGAAATTGGGGGTAACATGCCAAGAAAGATGGTACTTTCCTACATATTCCTTTGAGAGTTGTTCACTATGTGGAATCTTTGGAGGCAAATGTTCTTTTCATCTGGAAGCAGGCTCTTAGAAAGAATGTTTGCACCATAGGCAGCATAACTGTTCGTTCCCTACCTAGGCACACTAATTCTCTCCCACCAAATCAAAGCGATTGCCTCGTTGGATATGTAAGTTGGTGCCCGTCTTCTTCTGTCTTGCTATTGGGGCTGCCAGAAATTGAATGACATCTGCATGTACCCCAGAGTAGTACAATTGATGAGTATTAATCTGCAGCTTAGTAAATAAAAAAACACAAAACGCAAAAAAAGCATGGTCTACAGTCTGAAAATGAGAAGAGAGCAAAGTTAACAATTAAAGACTATTTGAAACTGATAGTGGAGGAAGTAGTTCCTGGAAAATCTCTGACCTCTGGTGTCTCCCAAAAAACTGAAAAGCAAGTAGACCTGATTGATTTAATAACCCCTTTAGACTCCTCATTTATGACACAAGAGACACATATTAGGAGTTTAACACAGGTACCCATACAGGCCATCTTGACAGTCCCAATATCTTCCTTCTCCACATCAAATTTTACAATTGAAGAAGGTCTGAGTCTTAGGCCACATAATATTAATGAAGGAGCTGTCACTTGGGACACATGCTGTAAAAAGAACTATGAAATTTCAATAGAGGCACAAGTCCGTGCCGCGTTAGGCAAGCAAGAAGAATATTTGACTGATGAGGGCTTTGAAGAACCCATCATTAATAAGAGTTTCTTGAATGAGGTAGATCAGGTTACTTTGGTACTACATTTAATTGACACACAAAAATGATTGAATGAAAGTTAACAGTGATACTAGAATACAGGATAAAAACATAATAATACAGAGTAATACACACTTACAGGAAGTGACTAATGATGGAGGACTGGAGGTTGTCTTAATTTGTTTAGTGGGAGGTAATATTATCAGTAATAATAGGGACATCAGGGAGCTGATCAACATGCCTTTTTGTTCCTTGCTCTCAGACAAAATTTGTTTCTGAGACATTAAACATTGTTAAATCTCACTACTATCTTGGATGATAAAAAGAAATCTGTAGTAGATATGGCTACTCTGTCTATTCCAGGAAGATTTTCCTTGCTGATAAATTATAAATAATACTCTTTCCTCCAAATAGTACAAAAATACTTTATTCAGTTCCAGCCAAACCACCAAACAAACAGGATGGTAACCGACTTCCAACTGTCACCTTTTGTTTAAACCTTCCCCAAGTGAATCATGGATTCTGGTGACAAACCTCAATGCCATCAGTAAGATTCCATACCTATTACAAGACCAGCTAAACAACAGGCTAGATACAGGTCTAAATACAGCACATCTCTCCCCCTTACAATTTTATAATGACAAATTGAAACATTTACATCTGGTTTGTAACAAGACAACATGAAATCTACTAAACTCTGAAAGTCCTGTCCTAAATTCTAAAAATCTGGAATATACACAAATCATAGAAGTGTGAGAACAAATATGTAAGCTTAAAAAAACAATAATAAAAGTGTATATAGTTGAACTATTTGTCATGGATACAAATGTGGACACCAATATAGCTACTTCATATTTGGTCTCCCATCCATTATATATTCTTTATGCCAGTAAGGTTTGAATCCCTTTCTCTTACTCGCATAATTATCAGTAGTTCTTGACACCTCAATCTCATGTTTATCTATTCTCACGTCTGGGATGAATGAATCATTCACCTATATCAGCCTAGACATGTTCCAAACATCACCTGAGTGCAAGACTGCTGAATTTCCCATTATGATATCTATTACAAAAGGTCCCATAAATCTGGAACTTCCTTTCTTCAAAATGGATGGTTTCCGCACCATCACTGTGCCACCCGTTTTCCACTTTGCTTAATGTACACAATTTTTTTTATTTCATTTTATTTCAAATCTGGTAATTCTCCCTACACAAACGCACAGCTTCTTCAGAAATCTTATCACCCAGATCTGTGTTTATAAAGAGCCAAACAGGGCTAAGCAAGCAATGTGGTTTCCTTCCACATCGAAAGAAGAAATTGATATCACACTAATAGGGGTTTTTCTGTGTTCCCACCAAGTTTCTCTCAATACTTCCTTAAACAACTTTTGATTAAGGAGGGCATGCTGTTAACAAATGTTCACAATCTTGTTCATGCTTTCTGCCAAGTCATTTGCCTGCGGAGAATAAAGAGCTTGTTTTGAAGTCAGTAATAGATAAATCCCTGAGAAAATCTCCTATTTCTTGAGACACAAATTATACCCCATTGTCAGTTACTATGTTTTGGGTACTCCTTCCCTGAAAAATTATTCTTTCAGGACTTCAACAACAGTCCTGTTACTCACATAGGCAACACTTTTTGTGACAAACCATTTTGAAGTGTAGAAAACCAATAAAATAACATAACGCTCATCAAAAGAGTCAGCAATGTTCAAACCTAATTTGGTTCATGGTTCATTTGGAATTGCAGTGGGAGACAATGGTGCTACATTGGTTTTCTTGGACTTATCCTTATTTGCACAACGCCAGCTATCTTTTACAACTTCTTCACCTTCAAGATCCATCCTTGACTAGTAATACCTTGAACCCTGAAATAGATATTTTACCAGCCACCAGAGCTACTGTAAGTCTAACAGTAATAATGCCAACAATCACTGACCCACAATCTAATGCTTGACTAATTGTGAAAGATCCATTAATGAGCCACAAAGTGTTTCCTTTATTCCCCAAAATAGGCAAGCAAGGATCACAAAAAAATAAATAAAAAAAAGACATAAAAGGTGGATAACAAATAAATGTCAAAGAAAACTTAGGTTGGATTGTTTCTCTGCCAATACTGTAAGCGTTCAGAAAGCTGTAGACTTTATTAGACCACCTTGCCACTAATACAGCAGGTATTTTAAAGGGCATTAAGAAAGGATAGCTTGTTATGAGAGCTATGATTATGCAGAACCTCCTTGCGTTAGATTTGCTTCTCACAAAGGAAACCAGAATCTGCAAAGTAAGTCATGCAAGGGAGTGATGTGCATGCATCCCAAAAATAGATAACCAGCTTGACAGTTATGTCACTAATATCACAAATATCATGCATACACTAACTAAAATGGAAAAGACAGGTGACTGGGAAGGAATAGGTTCAGAATTTGCATCAATTAGAAAGGTTTTTGCTAAGATAGGCAAATGGTTATGGAGTGTAGTAGAGGAATACTGAAATTGCTTTTAACTCTTCTTTTGAACAGACAAATTGGTGTTGCAACTGAGCTCCTTCTCCTAAAATGGTGCAAAGGAATTTTCTCAAACAATGGTTTAAATTGTGGGACTAAGAAGCTGTCAGCAACGAGAGGAAGAAAGAGAAGTGAATTGTTGTAAGGGTTGAAAAGATGCAAAGCAAACTCTATGACACCATGAAGGATTTAGGATAATCTGAATTCAATATAATACTATCATAAAAGAATTGTCAAATGTATTTTACAGTAAAATGTTTTTGGTTGCCTTTTCCTCATTGATGCATATCCTGGAAACCATGTAGTTGTGTAGTAATGTATGAAATCCTTTGTCTAGAGTCCTATAAAAGAATCTGCTTTTCCTCTGTTTAACGGAAACCCATTTTACCACTTTTGGAAGGCAAATATGTCCTGGGTTTAATATTGAACTTTACTGAATTCTTTGTACTTATGATCCGTATGCTTAGCTGCTAACTTTGCGTATGATATCTTTCAATTATTTTGCCATTATAAGTCTTTATATAACCGCTTAAAAATATGGCATGTGTCTGTCATTCTTATTGAGAATGTTAGTACCTCATTTTCATAGTGGAGCCTATATGTGAAAGAGACGAGTCCAATTGAGGAGCACCAAAGTCTGTATAGAGACTACATCGCTAATGATCCGAATCGTTGGCACGCTCTGGGTAAGTCAAAGAGACAGATTTGCATGCCTGCAGTTGTTTGGGTGTGGCCAGAATTAATTACAAATAGTTTGTTCGTATCTGTAATAATAATGTCAGGGGCAAGCTAATAAAATGTGGAGTCAGTGTCTTCAAGAGGAAGTGATTGGTTTAGTTAAATGCTGTTGGCGGGTTAAAACATTTGATAAAGATAGATAAAAAATCAATTACTGTAAAAGTAACATGGACATTTGTTAAAAAAGAATGAAGTAACAAAAAATTAAGAGGACTAAATGGCGGTGGGAAAGGAGTGTTTCATGGCGGCCAGTTTGACAGGGCATGCAGGTCCAAACCCATCTAAGCTAGCTAATTCATTTTCAGACAGCTTTAAGACCAGACCCTCTGTGTGCTCATTCGAGGGATAAGAAAAGGCAAAGGGAAAATGATGACTACAATTTTAAGATTACATGATTTTCTAAGTAAGTCCAGATTTCTTCATAAAATTCCGAAAGATGTCCTTTTTTATGATGCATAAATTTTTGCTTCACATTGTATAATATGAAGTCTTATTATGATCGTCAAATTTAGTAGTCAGACCATTCCCAGCCAACCTTTCTGTCAATTACGCAAGCTCATTAACATCCTAACTTGTAATGTTTCAGTTATCTTGAAGTAGGGTGGGCCTCTTGCAAAGTGCCACCACTAAAAGACACACTGAGGACTTTAACATATTCCTACATCCTTGTTTTCTAGTTAATGTTAAAAAACAGCAACAAATGTTTTTACCTCTGTGAGATGCCTGCAGTGACTGGTAGAACGATTTTCGTAAATTGGGCTTTTAAAGGTTTATGAATAGATCTGGAAACTGAAGTAGGCACTGACATTTTTATTACGGGCCTGGGCAAAAATTATTTGAGAATTGTATGTTTCATTAATGGAATTTGTGTGGTTAGTTTAGATGCTTCATTTCTGTCTTTGATGAGGATTGGGTTAATGATATCTGGTAGGAACATCCTGTTATTCACAGTTATTGAATTTGTGTATTGTGCTTTGGTTGCATCCACGTTAATAAATTAAGAGTCAGATTTACAAAAAAGTGGCGCTGCACGGCAACAAAATTTGCAGTGCCTCACTGTTGGAAAATGGGTAATTGGTAAGGGCAGGTAGGTACCTACACCTAGCAACAAGCCACTAACCTCCACTTAGGTCCAGTTAGGTCTCAGTAAATTAACCCCAGCTCAACCCTTGGTAGCTTGGCAACGAGCGTCAAGGATTAACTTAGGAGACAGTGTGTAAAGCATTCAAATATCACAAAACAGTAATTAAATAAAACACAGGAAACAGTTTAAAAATCCAAAACCAATTCATAAAAATAGTTTATATTTTTATCTTTAAAATGACACAAAAACGAATAAAATCGGATAAAGGGAACCGGAGATATGAATTTTTAAAGAATTATTATTTTTCTAGTGCTTAGAAACAAAAAGCGCCAATCGGGTCATCTGGTTGCACCTCGACCGGGGCAAAGTCAAAGTTTCAGGCCGACCGCGATGGAGCCCTGCTCGGCTACAGGTTGCGGGAGGCCTCGGTTAAAAAGTTACCTTCTGACTTAGTCTTTATTTTGAAGATTTTCTTCAGCGGGACGAACCTGCCAGTCCTATCCGACCTCCTGGAGCCCTTCTCCGGATACGCGATGCTGGATTCCTCTGTGGAGATTTTTACCTTCGGACTTAGTTGTTTTTTCGAGGTGAAAATCCTTCGACCGGGGTAAACCTGGATCTTGATCCGACGTCCATGGAGCCCTTCTCGGATACGATGGCTGGGAGGTCCCGGTCAACTTTTTACCTTCGGACTTAGTCTATTTTTCAGAGATTTTTCTTTACCGGGACGAACCACCAAATCAGGCCGGGTCGCGGTTGAGGCAAGCCGGCTAGAATTTCCACGGCGGGTCGGTCCCTCTATGGAGCTTTTTTACAAAAATTCTCAAATCTTCTCCAAACTTCTGGGGCTTCACCCAGATGTTCTTTTAAGGTTCTTTTGGGGTCCACAGCTCACCCCAAGGGTCCAGAAGTTCTGAGATGGTCCTTGGGGGGTGCGGACTACAACTCCCAGAATGCACCTGGCGCAAACTCCTTTTTGGCCACTGGGCAGTGGTCAGCTGGTCGCTTTCTTCAGGAGTTGGTACAGGGGACTCTGGTTAGCAATTTTTCACCTGTAGCAAACAGGGAGTCCCTCCTTGAACCAGTTGAAGCCAGGCAAAGTCCTTCTTGTGGTGAAGCCCAAGTGTGCAGCTGGTGCAGTCCTTCTGAGTGCAGGTTCCAGGTGCAGGCCAGGGGTCCAGCAGGGCAGTCCTTCTTCTCCTTTAGTTCTTTTCTTGTTGAAATCTGGTGGGGATCTGAGGTGTGGGTGCAGGTCTGCCAGTTTTATCCTTGCTCCTGGGTGAAAAGCAGGGGGGTCCTGGTTCTCCAATCAGGTACAGGGTCGTCCCCCTGTGATGACCACTTCCTGGGAAGTGTGGCAAAAATCATCCCAGAAGGCAACATTCTCTAAAAATCCAACATGGCTGAATCTGATTTTTGGAGGTTACATCTGGCTGAGCCCTCCCACTGGTGTGGCTAAAAATCATAAACACATCCCTCTCCTGCCCTCTCCTAATCTAATCAAGGGGGCACCTAGTTGTCTGGGGTTGCAGGATGTGGGGGTGTTGCTGGTTGCTCCAAATGTCCTTCTCTGCCTTTGAAGACCAGTTTGGCAGCCCTCCCCCTTCCTGCCTCACCATCTGCTGAGGGGAGATTCTCTCCCAAACGCACATTCCTTTGTGTGAAGCCAGGCCACTTCACACCTCATCAAGGCAGCTTGGCTAAGCTGCTGCAGGCTGGCCAATCAGAGCACAGCAGCAAAAACAATGCAGGGCTGAAATTGGCAACTTTTTAGGTAAAGTCTAAAACTCTTTACCTGAACAAGTTATATTAAATCCAACAACTGGAAGTTGTGGGATTTATTACAACAATTAATTTGATACTAAATTCTTGGTATGCATCTTTTAAGGAGACTTTAAAATTTAAAACAAAGTCTCCCCATTCTAGCCTATGAAGGCCATTTACTACAATGAGGGAAAAACGAATTTGGCTGTTTTTACCTCACCAGGGCTTATAAAACTATTTGTATAAAGTCCCTGCTTATAGTTACATGGCACCCAGCCCTAGGGGCACATAGGGCACACCTTAGGGGTGACTTATATGTAAAAATAAGGTAGTTTAAGACTTTGGAACTACTTTTAATTCCAAAGTCGAATTTGCATATAACTTTAATTTAAAAGCAGCCAGCAAGGCAGGCCTGCCTTTAAAATGACACTGGGCACCTCAGCAGTGCACCTATGGGTGCACTACCTATGCTGTGGTCCCTAAATCTACATGCCCTACCATATACTAGGGACTTATAGGTAGGTTAACTTAGCCAATTATAATTAGCCTAATTTGCATATTGATTTTACACAGAGCACAGGCCCTGGGACTGGTTAGCAGTACCCAGGGCACCATCAGAGTCAGGAAAACACCAGCAAAAAGTGGAAAATGGGGGCAAAAAGTTAGGGGGCCTCTGCAATCAGCCCTGTTTTCTCACACTCACTACGCCACTTTTGAAACGCAGGGATGCACCGTATTTACAAAAATACGGCTCACCCCTGTGTTTCCCCCTCCTCCAGCGCTAAATTTAGCTGCCAGCATCAACGCAGGCATCCTTGCACCATACTACAAGGGTGTCTGCACTGAGGGGTGTGATTGCCCCTTCGTGCACACAAACAATCTACAATGGTGATTTGGCACTTCAGAAGTAGCAAATCATCATTTTTGAATGTTTATGTGCAGGAAGGGACACCTTCCTGCAGATAAACAATCATCCAGAGGTTTTTGTTCTTTCTATGTGTGCTACACCTTGTTGAGCCATGCTAATGCCACCCCTGGGGTGGTGTTAGTTTTTGGAGCTGCTCCAGATTTGCGATTTCTTGTAAATCTGGGGCAGCGTCAAAAGTAATGTGTGCTGCGGTGGAACGTCCACACCAACACCCACTGCACACGCCTCCGCCACAGAAAACTGTGGCAGAGGGGTCCACATTTACAAGGAGGTATTAAGCCACAAAAAGTAGCTTAATACCTCCTTGTAAATCTGGCGCTAGGGCCTTGTAAATCTGGCCCTAAATGAATTACAGTAAGACAGTTTTTCTAGGTATGCCCAAATTATTTATGAAAACACTCAAAGGATCTTCACTTGAGTGACTTTTACCATGTTTACTGGCTGTGTGTCACTTGAAGATGAATTTTCATGTGGGGCTGTAGGAGAGAGTATGTGGGGGGGCACGTCTACTGCTTTGGTCTGATCTTCTCTCTTTTAATATGTGACTCATCTCAGTGATGAACTGAAAAAGGTAGGCTTAGTTGACTATCTGTTGGTGTTGTTGTTGAGACAACCTGTTAGACTGCTCCCTCCAGAATGGGCGTCCATTTGCTCTGATGGGTATATTTCATGATTTGTGAATGTGGTGTAGGCGACCCGTTTGGAGGTTTCTACTCCAGGCAATAGACACTCTGGGGATGGGCTGTCACCTGCGAATATTTAACGTACTGCCAGCGGGCTTGCGAGAGAGGCTAGGGTAAAGTGTCCCTTTGACATTCAGGGGCATATTTATACTCTGTTTGCGCCGAATGTGTGTCAAAATTTTTAATGCACATTCGGCGCAAACCTTGCACCATATTTATACTATGACGCCCAACCCTGCGAACGTCTGAATTCCTCCGTGTGCATCATTTTCTGGATGCAGGAAACCGCCTTGCGTTAATGACGTGCAAGGTAGACCTTCCCGTCCAAAAAATGATTTTAAGGCATGTGCGCCTTATTTATACTCCGGCATCATTTTGACGCACAGGAGGGGGCGGGCATTAAAAAACGGCACTCAGCCTGATGTGCGCCTTCTTTTAACACCTGGGTGAGGGCAGGCGTTAAGGGACCTCTGGGCTCATGTCCATGGTCTCTGACCATAGAAGAAGTCCACAGGTGCTCTTCCCTGCCCCCACGGACACTCCCTGCTGCCCCCCCCGAGGACACCTGTGGATGGGGGGGACCCATCCCATGTAAGTTGAGTAAAGTATTTTTTTACATTTTCTTAAGTGGCATACATGCCACTGTGCCCAATGGCTATGCCCAGAGGACAGATGTCCCCTGGGCATGGCCATTGTCAGGGGGGCATGACTCCTGTCTTTGCTAAGACAGGAGTCATTTCAATGTGGGTTGTGTGTCACAAAATGGCGCAAGTCCGGTTAAAGCCATGATTTTTTACTCTAACCTGACTTGCACCATTTTTTGACACACAACCCCCATTTTCCCCTATGCCGGTGCTGCCTGGTTAGAGTAATTTTTTTTTACTCTGACCAGCCTGCAGCGCCGGCTAACATCAATCCTTAAATAAGGCACCCGCCTGGCGCATAGAAATAGCATTAGCCGGCGGTAAAATATTTTGCCGCAAACCAGCGCCGGCGCTGGTTTGCGTCAAAAAGTATAAATATGGACCTCAGTTTCGTTTTTGTGGCCTTCCGGAGTAACATCTTTGGAATTTGTTTTTGTTTTAAGACACAGGAAACTAGCCCTCGAGATAGAGCTGAGGTGACTGACCGAAGTAAATGGATAAGGCCCAGGAATAGGATACCACTTAGCATGTTTGCGAACAACCCCGTTTTTGTAAGCTGTGTTTTGCAGTTATCGCTACTTTTAAGACTTGCTTTGGTGGGAGCACAATAATTTTGTATCAGAATACAGAGCAATAGATGATGCTACGCGTGCACTTTTCCCACAATACCAAAAAATAACAAGTAGCTGAGCGCATTAATTAGGTTCATGAAACCTCCTCTCTATTCCTTCTCGTTTTCTAATTTCAAATTTGGCACAAGAAACCAAATAATTTATTTTTTTCACTTTATAGAACTGTGACGAGGTCATACAATGGGCCAAACACAATTAGCTTTTTGGTCCTGATTGTAATTCGTGACAACATAGCCTGCAAACTTTATTTTAAATAGACATTTTATACAAGTCGTATAAAAAAGTATTTTTTTCGATACCAACCATATATGTATCTTTTAGCAACATGAAAGCTATAAGGTTTTCATAGGTCAGGTGGCCCTTCATGAATCACTTTAAAAGGACATTACGTTTGCATTACTTATCAACATTAAATAAACGTTTGGTGATGTATAAATATCTTCTTCGTACAAACATAACACAAAACTGTTAACAGTTCATCTACACAGACACCACTGAATTCACTTCCACTGTAGTCAAAATCATCTGTAAACACCATCGGACACTGAATACAAAAAGCAGCTTGTACACCAGTTCTGTGTTCACAACACTAATGTGATATGACAAAGGAAGTTCTCTCCGCAAACCTGTGTCGGCAACAGAATTTGGTCAGTTCGAAGGATAGTATAAAATGATTTTCCAAAAATGTGAATATATTGAACTTAAAACATCACTCAAAAGCACAGTATTTTCTTGGATGCAAAGTGCACACGGTATAATACCAGGAAACACTGTTGGTTACAAGTGTAAAGCCCTTATGTTCCCTTTAGAGTTCCCAATAGTCACAAATTGATTGGAGGTTGTGGTCCAATCGGTCTTCTGCTGCTGTGTAAACGAAAACATGGCCAAACCCGTCAGGCAGGTAAACGTGTATTTTTAAGGTAGTGCCTGTCCCTTACACGTAGCTGTTAACAGGGTAGTATAATTTGTGTTTTGCCATTGTTTGTGCACAGCCTATTGAACTTTAAAAAAGTGCGCAAGACCACCCCTATTACAGAATAATACATTTTGGAGTTCCATTTTCCTTCCGGGGTGATCTGCCTCCGAAAGTTCCTTTGCTTTATTTTCAGAAGACGATTCTGCATGGTGAGACCCAAAACGAAACCCAAGGAGCAAAAGACCGGAAGATCTCCTTTATCAACATAGTAGCTTTGCCACATGCATAAATATGACAATAGAAGCATTTAAACTTGATTTCACTTGTGTCTTGTCTGCTTCCGCCTTGTAAAGGAACTTGATGGATTCCTCCATCGAGTTAAAAGATCTGTTAGCGAGACAGGCTTACCTGAGATTCCAGAGCGTAACAATGTCATAAACTATAGGTGAAGGGCAGATCAGAAAAAGAGGTACATAACATGTTTTTCGTGTTAGGGAGCAGTTTCTTGTCATAATACAATTTTGATATCTGTTCCCCCTACAAAGTAGGTTCTGTTGCAATACACATATATCTATTGAAAGAATAAAGGAGCCTGGAACCTGCTTCCCCCATTCTGATCTGCCCGTGAGCTACTTTAGGAGGCTTCGCGGGGGTTCCTTTTGTGAAAAGTCACAGACTGCCTCTGCTGATACTGCTGCTTCCGCCTTTTCCTTTTGCCGCACTGGCACAGCAGCAGCATCTTGAAAGTGGTTCTGAAAGTTTTATTACACAGTGCGTAGCACATGGGGTTTACTGTGCTATTAATGTAACAGAGCCAGTAGCCCAAGTTCCAATACGTTTGGGGGATACAACTGTTACAGAAAGTGTTCACAAGAACCATAATATTGTACGGGGTCCATGTGATGATGAAGGCAAAAAGAATTGCACTCAGAGTCTGTGCCGCTTTCTTTTCTTTGATGAGTGACATTCGTTTCCGTTTGGTGATCTGATTCCTTGCCTTTGCTGCAAATTTTTTCGCCAGCACAGCTTCCTTGAACGAGAGAGGGAGGGGCGCTGTTCCCTTGCTCACTGAAGAGTTGAGTTGGGCACTCTTTTCCTCCTGCCCTGCTGATCCAGTATGAAGCTTATGGAAACCTTTCTGAAGGCCGCCGCTGCCTCCATCTTCAAGGCTTTTCTGAGAGTGCAGCTTCTTGGGCCGTCGCTCTTTGGCCTCGTTGTCTGATTTTTTAAGCTCGTCACCACATGCATTCAGGTCATCCGAAGATGGTAGTTTGGTGGCGTTCAGTATCGAGCTGTGGCCAGGCAACTTGAGCACGATGGAATATATAGCCCTGGTCTGCATGGGCATGTCCTCTTCATCGGAAGAGGCTGAATTCTCAGCGGAAGCATTTGCGTCATTGTTGTTCCAGCTGTCGCTGCTGCTATGATCCTGATCTGCCTGCTCAGCTTCTGGTTTCCAGCTCTTCGACATAGGCCAAAAGTGGCAAATACCAAATGTCCTCCTGGAGGAACGCTTAATGCTCTGCTGTTGCTGTAATTCATAACTGCTGCAGCTCCTGGAACTTCCTGTCTTGCGCATGAAGCGCACTGTCTCAGCTTTCGTGCCAGAGGCCTGCAGTCCAGCCAGCTCTTTGGTGCGTTTCTCTGTCTCCTTGTAAATCCTCCAATACAAAATCGTCATAATGGTGACAGGCAAGTAAAAGGCAGCAATGGCTGTCCCAAAGGTGATAACGGGCTCTGTTAGGAACTGGATCGAACACTTGTCTTCGGCCACCGTCCGAACACCAACAAAATACTGCCAAAACAAAATGGCAGGGGCCCAAAGCACAAATGATATCACCCAAGCCAGGCCAATCATCATTCCAGCTCTCTTAGTTGTTCGTTTTGCTCTATATGTAAGTGGCCTTGTGATGGAAAAATACCTGTCAAAACTAATTACTAGAAGGTTCATGACGGAAGCATTACTAGCCACATAGTCAATGGCTAGCCACAGGTCACAGGCCAGGTTGCCCATAGCCCAGCGGTCCATGATGATGTAGGTAGTGGAAAGATTCATAGAAATTACACCAATAATCAAATCCGCACAGGCAAGGCTCAAAAGGAAGTAGTTGTTAACTGTCTTTAGTTGCTTATTTACTTTGAAGGCCACTATCACCAAAATATTTCCTATGATGGTCACCAGGGACAAGATGCCAGTGAGGAAAACAATCAACACCACTTGCCACACTGGGTGCCCACCAAGGGGATCAGTGCCATTGCTTCGTAGTGACTGATTTGCTTCTACTGTTATCAAGGGAAAAGTCTCATTGGTTTGCGAGAGGTCATAGCTGCGAAGTATTGCTGCTGTTTGATTGTGCGGACCCAGGAGTTCTGCAAAGCTGTCCAGGGAGCTGAAGTTTGAGGAGAGGGGCGAGGGTGTACTGTTAACAGACAGGGTCATTTTGACTCACTGACATAATCTGCAAAGAAGAGAAAAATAATAATTTTCACTCAAATAGTATGAGACGAGTCCAGCATAACGTCTTCGAAATTTTAAGAAATCTCAAAAAGCATATTATGACATGAGTGCAACTATAGATTTCAGTTAACCATCTGTTATGCATGCAAACCCGATACATGGATTGTAAAAACCTCCAGTGTTTGAATTTACCAAGTGCAATACAAACATCAGCCTTTTGTGGCCCATCAATATTTATGGCATTAAACCTAATCACTAAAGAATTCACATTAATTAAATAGTTCGCCACTCATTAACCCCTTACACTCAGGACAGGAACCCACAGTCATCAATGAATATTCCATTAAAGAAACAAACATCACACAGTACACCACTGACACCTCTAATTGTAGAGCAGTCAATCACGTAGGGGCATATTTATACTCCGCTTGCGCCGAATTAGCGTTGTTTTTTTCGACGCAAATTCGGCGCAAAACTAACGCGATATTTATACTTTGGCGTTAGACGCGTCTAGCGCCAAAGTATGGGCAAATAGCGTCATTTTTTTGCGTGAACGCCTTCCTTGCGTTAATGAGATGCAAGGAAGGCGTTCCCGTCTAAAAAAATGACGGCGACGCAAATGCGTCGTATTTATACTCCCGGGCAAAAATCACGCCCGGGAGTGGTCGGGTCAAAAAACCCTGCATTTGCGCCACTTTTTAACGCCTGGGTCAGGGTAGGCATTAAGGGGCCTGTGGGCTCAAAATGAGCCCACAGGTGCCCTCCCATGCCCCCAGGGACCCCCCCTGCCACCCTTGCCCACCCCAGGAGGACACCCAAGGATGGAGGGACCCACCCCAGGGACATTCAGGTAAGTTTACATTTTTTTTTTTTTGGCATAGGGGGGCCTGATTTGTGCCCCCCTACATGCCACAATGCCCAATGACCATGTCCAGGGGACATAAGTCCCCTGGGCATGGCCATTGGGCAAGGGGGCATGACTCCTGTCTTTACTAAGACAGGAGTCATGTAAATGGCGTCTGGGCGTCGTTTAAAATGGCGCAAATCGGGTTAAGATGATTTTTTAGCGTCAACCTGACTTGCGCCATTTTAAGACGCCCTAACGCCATTTTTCCCAACGCCGGCGCTGCCTGGTGTACGTGGTTTTTTTCCACGCACACCAGGCAGCGCCGGTCTGCTTGCGCCGGCTAACGCCATTCAATAAATACGGCGCCCGCATGGTGCTTCAGAATGGCGTTAGCCGGCGCAAAATTTTTTGACGCTAAACTGCGTTAGCGCAGTTTAGCGTCAAAAAGTATAAATACGGGCCGTAGTGTCCTCATAAAGCATGCCCATGTGAAGATCGTGATCTATTATTTGTGGTCATTCCATCACTAGCTTAATAAAAGTGATAATATTTAATGGCAACCCCATTCTATCCTCTTTCATTAAGGCCCATATTTATACTTTATTAGCACCACATTTGCATAATTTTTTGATGCAAAAGCGGCACAGACTTGCAAAATACAATTGCATTTTGTAAGTTTGCGCTGTTTTTGCGTCAAAAAGTGGTGCAAATGTGGCGCTAACAAAGTATAAATATGGGCCTAAGTCTCTCTGCCCTCACAGCTCTCAGAAAATACAGAAGTAGTTGTCTTTTCATTTACTGACTGTGTCAAAACTCTGTACCAGTGGTCTCTGATCTCCTCAATATTTCAATTTTTTAAAACTGACCAATGTACTGATTGGATCTGAGGAGATGGTGCAAGTAGTCACCAATGAGTCTGCAACTGAATGAACCTTTGTATGAGAGTTTGTGATAAGGTGGCTTTTGACTGAGGTACATATTTTGGGGCATATTTATGAGGGGTTTGCGCCAATCTTGCACCACACAATGTGGTGGTACATGCTTGGTTCAAACCACTAAGTCATATTTCTGTAGCCACTGAAAGCCACTTTGTGTGGCTTTGAATGACTTCAAAATTATGTAGTAAGGCAAAGCAGCGCAAATCACTGTGTTGCCTTACTCTGCACTAGAGAGACATTCCATGGGCGTTGCATGGGTGTTCACACACAACTCCCATGAATTTTGACACATTCTCAGATTTACCGACCCTAGTAAACATGGGAATGCACCAATCCTCTATGCCTCCCCAGGTAAGGAGTAACGAGGAGAAATATCTTTATTTCTCCTAGTTTTTTCTTATTTTGAAGTGTGCTGCATTCTGAAGCACACATAGATGAAAACTCCTCTCAGGAATATTTTTATTCAGGAAGGTGCCCCTTCTGGCAAAAAAACAATCCTGCATGTAGCACAGGCACACTTGCATCATGATGCAAGAGAGCCTGTATTGCTGTAGGAAGCCAAAAGGGCACTAGCCCAGGGGGTAGAGGAAAGGAATGTGCCATACTGTATGAATAAGACACATTCCTGCCCTTTCCCTGTGATGCAGGGCAGCACAGCAATACGACTTGGTTTCCTGACCCACAAAGCCCATAAATCTAAGCCTTTGTTTATATTCCTTGAAATGCATTATACTATAGCTTTATAGCCCTCCCTCTGCCAAGATCTATACCAGTTGTTACAGGCCCCATATTCGAGTTATAATGTATAACGAAAGAGAGGGCCTTTAAATACTGGTACAGCCCAAGGCAGAAGAGCTATAATGCCATTAAGACGTACCACTCACTGGGGTAGAATGTTCTAGAATGATGGAGCAGAAGGTTTATATCGGCCATTATTAGCCCTGAGCCACTTCATTGTTTTTCAGGTAGCTCCACACACTCTAATCTTCTAATAATATTAAGTATAAAAACATTGCAAATAACACTATTAATTGCTGGCGATTGCTTCCATATTAGGCAAGCTGCAGTACAAACTGATCCTGCACCTCCTGATGTCTCTGTGACAGGTCACATCAAATCGACATTTTACACTTCACATGATGCATCTGCTACTATTTCTATTACTCATAGACCCAGAAATCCTTTTCATTCTGAGGTGTATCAAATTGGCTCCTCTCTTACGAATGGATGAGGATTGCCTCTCAGAACAACCATTTAACGGACACAAACAGTAATTAAAGCAAGGGAACAGTAGATTATTATCATTGTAAGGAACTGTTGCTATTACAACAGATCAATGTAAATCTAATTTCAATGACAAGAGGCAGTCGAAACGAGGCACTCTGCAAATTACTCCTTTTATTCACTGTATTTCCTGCTTTAATCCTTCATGTGCAGAAGCCTTTATCACATACCTCATTCATGCATGTACGGCCAGATTTACTAATATTTGATGCAAGGCAGTGAAGCAACCAAAGTTGCTGCGCTTCCTTGCATCACAGGAAGAGAGAAAAAATATGCATATCTATTAATAATATATGCTGCATTTTTTCTCTCCCCCAGCGCTGGCGTACTTTCTGGGTACCACCCGCCAATGCTCACACTGCTGCGACACATTGCAAGGGTGCGTGTGTTTTGCAAAGCATAGTTCTTTTACCTTTTGGGGGCCTTTCCAGTACAAGAATAAGGGCGTGATTTAGAAGTTGGCAGAGGGTTCATTCTATCCCAAGGAGATTGTAATACCGCGGGCGGGATATCCGTCACATTTGTGACAGAATATTCTCTCCACCGACTTCTAAATCAGGCCTAATTCTTTAACACTTTTCTCAATTTGAATATGTGCTGCACCATGCATCACTCATGTAAAGTGGAAAAACATAAGGACAAATGAAAACATTTCTTCTTTTTATGCATTCCTCAAGGAGGTGTACCATCAATAGAAGGCTCTTTTGACGAAAATTAGCACAAAGTAGCTCATAGCACAACTTTGTGTCACTTCGTGATACTTTTCAACACAAATCCTGGTTTGCGTTGGATAGTAAACCCAATCTCAATACCCTGCACTGGTTTTACATCTCTAAAGTGGCCCAAACAAAGCAAACAGGGACCAAAGTGTTAGGAAATCTGGGCCTCAATTGTTTTGTACACAAGCCTGAGTACAAGAGGGCAAATCTCCCATTAGACATATTATTGGTTATAGGAGAATGCCTCTATGTTTACCATGTAACAGCATGCTAAGACCTTAACGGGAAGATCAACACAGGCTGGTATGATTAGGTTACATCATTTTAGTAACAAAGCTATAATCAGTGCATTGAGCAATCAAAGTATTTTAAAAGCTTGTGTATTCTAATTATGTTTACATTTATCAAGTTGAATTATAAATACAAATACATCAGAGCCATTATTTATGATCTAAGGTGTCAAGAAGAGACATTGCAGAAATTCCTAATCTTCCTACCCAAACATGATGGGGCTTAATTATGAGAGGCTTGCACCTGCAATGCGTCACTTTTTCTGATGCTTTGGCAGTACAAACATCTCAACCATATCTACGAGGCAACGCCAAGCCACTTTGCATGGCTTTGAATGGCCTCATAGATATGGTGTAAGACAAAGCAGCACAAGTCACTGCGTTGCCTTACTCTGTGCCGGGGAGGCTTTCCATTGGCTGTTGCGATGGGTTTCCCCACGCAACATCCATGGGTTTTAACACTGCCCCGATTAACATAACCATGTAAACCTGGGGGTGTGGCAAACCCTTACACCTACCCAGGGAAGGCGCAACCAGGAGAAATAATTATATTGCTCATTGTTTTTTCTTCTTTCCATCCATGTGTGCAGAATTCTGCAGCACACACAGAAAGAGGAGAACACCTCTTGGGATCGTTTTAGTGCAGGAAGGAGCCCCTTCCTGCACAAAAACAATCCTGCATGCAACACAGACACCTTTGTACCATGGAGCAAGGGTGCCTGCCTTGGGGCTAGGCAGCCAACTGTGCGCAAGCACAGGGGGAAAGGACAGGAATGCACCGTATTGCATGAACACAGTGCATTACTGCCCATTTACATTGGCATAGGGCAGCACAGCACGAAGACTTGCAGTGCTGCCCTACACCAGTTCCCCGTAAATAAGCCCCAATATTTATAACTATGCTTCTATTCTGCGCTGGATTAGAATGGAAAGATCCCACAGCTATAAGATGCTTCTACTTAGGTCTTTACTTGAAGACAAAGAGGGTCTGAATTAGTGCATGGGTTACTATGTCACAAAAATGATGGCTATCACTCATAACATATTACACGTGTATTATGGCACTTGCGATAAGGCAGATGGGATATCAATAAATTTGTGATGAGGTACCCAGCCGCCAACTCTAAATCAGACCCAGAGTTTGTTAAGTAAGAGGTGTGTAACGGGGATAGGCATGTGCTGGAATTTCCACTATTGAGGAGAACGTGTGAAATGTAGTTAATTCCTTCCCACTGGCTTTTGGAAGTATTTCTGTCTATAGTGAATAATTTCAAAGGCATGAAATAAACCCCTGCGTTTAGCCTTGATCATTACGAACACCGAGAGAAAATTCCCAAAATACATACTTGTGATTGGACGAAAATGTGTGCTTCTTAAAAATATAAAAGGATTATAGAATGATTTTCTGCTTTGGTCAATGCTTTAAACATGTGGAGCCAACTAAAAGTTTATTGAAATGTCATTGTCCTGCCTCGTTTGGTATCTTGCATTTAAAATGATACTCATGCCAGGCCTCGACAGTTACTTTTAAATCCTCTTCCTTGGATTTGAAAAGAGTAGAAGTTTTGCAGTAAGCCTATTCAAAGTACAAAGACCTCAGTGAACTGTAAAATGGTGAAATATAAGCCAATGGCGTTACAACCAGTGCTGCCCACTTTGGAACTGGGGATCCAGGTTCGAGTCTGGCATGGTCCCAACATCCTGTGATTCTGGGCAGATCACTTAACCTCTCCCTGCCTAGATACAAAAAAAAAACAAATGTGTCTTTGTGTAATGTAACTAGTGCTCATGTAAAGTGCTCCAATACTTTCGGGTCGAGTTTGCAATATTTAAACTGCAAAATAAGCAAGCATGGGCAAAGAAACTAGGTCTTGCCACTGCAAGAGCTGTTGGCTTTTCAAATATGTTTTAGCCATGTTGTACATCAACGTGGCTGCTGTTGAGTATGGCTAAAAGTTACTGGCGTAAAAGAGAGTGCCATGGAGTGTTATGGAGTGGCGTGGAGTCGTATATTGTAGTGTAGAATAGAGTTGAGCTGAGTGCCGTGGAGTGTGTATGGAGTGTAGTGGAGTGCCCTGGAGTGAACAGAATGTCATAGAGTGGAAGGGTGTAGAGTTGAGTAGAGTAGAGTGGTGTAGAGTGGAGTGGCATAGAGTGTCATGGAGTGGTGTAGAGAGAGTAAAGCAACGTGGAGGGTGTTGCGTAGAGTGGATTAGAGTGTTGTAGAGTAGAGCGGAGTAGATTGTCATACAGTGCAGTAGAATAGGAGAGTGGAATGGCATATAGTGATGTACAGTGTAGTAGAGTAGAGAGGAGTGCCATTGAGTCTCTTAAAATGGTGGAATGGAGTAGCTTAGCATGGAGTAGTGTGTCGTGGAGTAGAGTGGCATGGAATAGCATAGAGGCGGTTACATGGAGTATAGCATGGGGTAAAGTAGACCATCATAGAGTGGTGTATCATAGAGTATAGTGTCATAGAGTGGAGCGGAGTACAGTGACCTAGAGTGAAATGGGTTAAAGAACAGTGGTTCCGAATAATTCGGCATAGAGTGTAGTGGCACAAAGTGGACTGATTTTGAGTAAATTGGTGTGGAGTGTAGGCATGTACAGTTGAGGGGCATAGAGTAGAGTGGTGCATAGTAGATTGCAGTACCGTAGAAAATAATGGTGTGGAACAGATTGCCCCAGAGTAAAGTGAGTGGTGTAGAGTGGAGTGAAGTGGTTCAGTTTAGAGCGGTGTGGTGCATGATAGAGTGACGTAGAGTGCAGTGGCCTAGTTTATAGTGGTGTAGAGTACTATAACAGAGTGCAGTGGTGCAGAATAGATTAGAGTGATGTGGAGTGATGCAGAGTGTAGTGGCATAGAATGCATTGGTGTAAAGTGTAGTAGAGTAGTGTAGAGTTGAGTGTTGCAGAGTAGAGTGCAACAGCATAGAATAGAGAGGTGCAGGGTAGAGTTGTGCAGAGAGCTGTGGTGTAGAGTACAGTGGGGCAGAGTAGACTAGAATGACGTGGAATGCAGTAATGCAGAGCACAATGGTGTAGAGTGGAGTACCGTGCAGTGGTGTAGAGTGCAGCAGTAAAGAGTAGAGAGGCATTGAGTTCACTGGTGGAGACGGCAGTCTTACAAGGTAGAGTCTTATATGGCGAAGTGGCGTAGAGTGCAGTGGGGCAGAGTAGAAAACAGTGGCTTGGTATGCAGTGGTGTAGAGTGTTGCAGAGTAGAGTATAGTCGCATAGAGTATAGTGATGCAGAGTATTTGGTGTAGAGTGCAGTAGTTTAGAGTAGAGTTGTGTAGAGGGAAGTGACATGGAGTGGTGCAGAGTAGAGTGATGCATCATGGAGTGCAGTGGCATAGAGTTCAGTGGCAGAGACAGTAGAGTATTGTGGGATAGGGGGCCTTGGCATAGAGTACAGCAGAATAGAGTAGAGATGTGTAGAGTGAAGTGGCTTAGAAACAAATGGTGCAGCGTAGAGTGTGGAGTGGTGCAGAGTAGACTGCAATAGAGTGAAGTGGTGCAGAGGGAAGTAGAATGGGGCAAAGTGGAGTATGCATGGTGTGGTAGCACACTACCATTACAGACAGCTTATATTCAGTTGAAATGACCATTACATTTGCACAAACACAGCTTTACTCATAAAAGTATACAGTGTACAAATGATAATGTGTAGAAGTGTCCTAGTGTATTGATTTGTACTGATCGTATTAAAATATTTGTTTCCATCACACTTCAGAATTACCAAAACACCTGCTTCCTTTGTGTTTTTCTGATTCTGATATATTCTGAAATATCTCCACAGTTCATTTATGGGTATTTAAATGTTGTGTGCTAGAAGAAAAAACAAGGATTGGCAAAGTCAATAGGTCTCGCCTCCACAAGAGCGATTGGCTTTGGGAATGTGTGTTTGCCATATTGTACACCAGTGTGGCTGCTGTTAAGCATGGCTAAAAGATAGTGGTGTGGAGTGTCATAGAATGAAGTGGGGGGAATACAGTGTCGTAGGTAGATTTGTTGGAGTCGAGTGTTGTACAGTGGTTCAATTACAGAGAGTTTCATACAATGTAGTGTCGTAGAGTGGAGTGGCATAGAGTGGAGTGGTGTGGGGCAGAATAGGGTGGAGTGGGTTGGAATAGATTGACATAGTCGGGCTGATTGGACTGGAGCAGAGTGCATTGGAGTGAATTGGGCTAGAGTGGGGTGGATTGAGCAGAGTAGGGTGGATTGGAGTGGCTTGACTGAATGGGATGGATTAGATTGGAGTGGGCTGGATTGAAATGGGGTGATGTGGATACGATTGGAGTGGATCGGAGTGCGCTGGATTGGAATGTGGTGGATTAGATTGGATTGGGGTGGGTGAACTGGATTGGAGTGATAGGGCTGCAGTGAGATTGAATGGATGTGGGTGGAGTGGATTGGGTTAAAGTGGGGTGGTTTGGAGTAGGGTTAATTGGAGTGGGATGAAGTGAACTGGCTTGGATTAGACTCTACTGGAATGGACTGGAGAGGAGTGGATTGGAGTGGGGTGGATTGGATTGGAGTGGTGTGAATTTGGTGGTGTGGTTTGGAGTGAATTGGATTGAAATGGAGTGGGGTGGATTGAAATTAATTGAGGTAGATTGGAATGGGCTGGGTGGACTGAAGGTTGGTGAATTGGAGTGGGGAGGGGTGCATTGGATTGGGGTAGGTTGGATTGGGTTGGATTTGACTGAGGTTCGGTAGATTGAAGTGGGTGGAATATGGGGTAAATAGCAATGAAGTGGGGTGGATTGGAGTAGGTTGAAATGGATTGAGTGGGGTGGATTGGATTAGAGTAGAGTGGAGTGGAGTGGGTGAGATGAAGTGGGGTGGATTGGAGATGGGCAGATTGTTAGGGATTCGAGTGGGGCAGATTGGTGTGGGGCTGATTGGAGTGGGCAGATTGAAGTGGGAGAGATTGGAGTGGGGCAGATTTGAGTGGGGTAGACTATTTTGGATTGGATTGGGCAGATTGGAAGAGGGTGGGTTGGAGTGGGGTGGATTGTTTTGGACTGGAGAGGGGAAGACTGTTTTGAACTGGAGTGTTGCAGGTTGTTTTAGATTGAAGTGGGCAAATTGTTTTGGATTGGACTGGAGTAGGGTGGATTGGAGTGGCTTGACTGAATGGGATGGATTAGATTGGAGTGGGCTGGACTGAAATGGGGTGATGTGGATACGATTGGAGTGGATCGGAGTGCGCTGGATTGGAATGTGGTGGATTAGATTGGATTGGGGTGGGTGAACTGGATTGGAGTGATAGGGCTGCAGTGAGATTAAACAGATGTGAGTGGATTGGGTTAAAGTGGGGTGGTTTGGAGTAAGGTTAATTGTAGTGGGATGAAGTGAACTGGCTTGGATTAGACTCTACTGGAATGGACTGGAGAGGAGTGGATTGGAGTGGGGTGGATTGGATTGGAGTGGTGTGAATTTGGTGGTGTGGTTTGGAGTGAATTGGATTGAAATGGAGTGGGGTGGATTGAAATTAGTTGAGGTAGATTGGAATGGGCTGGGTGGACTGAAGGTTGGTGAATTGGAGTGGGGAGGGGTGGATTGGATTGGGGTAGGTTGGATTGGGGTGGATTTGACTGAGGTTCGCTAGATTGAAGTGGGTGGAATATGGGGTAAATAGCAATGAAGTGGGGTGGATTGGAGTGGCTTGAAATGGATTGAGTGGGGTGGATTGGATTAGAGTAGAGTCGAGTGGAGTGGGTGAGATGAAGTGGTGTGGATTGGAGATGGGCAGATTGTTAGGGATTCGAGTGGGGCAGATTGGTGTGGGGCTGATTGGAGTGGGCAGATTGAAGTGGGAGAAATTGAAGTGGGAGAGATTGGATTGGGGCAGATTTGAGTGGGGTAGACTATTTTGGATTGGATTGGGCAGATTGGAAGAGGGTGGGTTGGAGTGGGGTGGATTGTTTTGGACTGGAGTGGGGAAGACTGTTTTGAACTGGAGTGTTGCAGATTGTTTTAGATTGAAGTGGGCAAATTGTTTTGGATTGGACTGGAGTAGGGTGGATTGGAGTAAGGTGAGTTCAGGTAGAGTGAGGTGGATTGGACTTGAGTGAGGTGGATTGGATTGGAGTGGGATGGACTGTGATGGATTGGATTAGAGTGGGGTGAATTGGGGTGGAGAGGGGTGAGATGGATTGGTTTGGGGTGAGGTGGGTTGGAGTGGAGTGGAGCGGAGTGGATTGGACTGGGTTGACTGAATTGGTGTGGGGTGAACTGGAATGGAATGGGATAGATTGTGGTGGATTGCAGTGAGTCGAATTAGGATGGAGTAGGGTGGATTGGGTTGCGGTGAAGTAGATTGGATTAGAGTGGGGTGGATTGGACCAGGCAGATTGTAGAGGGGCAGCTTGGAGTGAGGCAGATTGTTTTGGATTGGAGTGGAGCAGACATGAAAGGGGCAGATTGTTATGGATTGGAGTAGGGAAGATAGGATTGGAGTTGATTGGAGTGGGGCAAATTAGAGTGGGGCAGATTTGAGTGGGGCAGATTGTTTTGGATTAGAGTGAGCAGATTAGAAAACGGCAGGTTGGAGTGGGGTGGATTGTTTTGGAATGGAGTGGGGCACATTGTTTTGGATTGGGTTGGAGTGGATTGTATTGGATTGGACTGAAGTAAGGTGGATTGGAGTGAGGTGACTGGTGGAGTGGATTGGATTTGGGTGAGGTGGAATGGATTGGAGTGGGGTACATTGGATTGAGCTGAATTAGGGAGGACCTGATTGGATTGATGTGAGAGTGGACTGGATTGGATTGGGGTGGATTGTAGTGGTTTGAGTGGGGTGAATTGGATGGAGTCGGTGGATTGGACTGGGGTAAGGTGGATTGGAGTGGAAGGGACTGGGTTGGAGTGGGGCCTATTGGAGTAGGGTGGAATAGAGTAGAGCAGATTGGAGTGGGACAGATTGAAGTAGGATAGACTGGATTGGGGCAAATTGTTTTGGGCTGGAGTGGGTTGGATTGGAGTGGAGTAGGGCAGATTGGAGCGGGTGTATTTGAGTGATGCTGACTGTTTTGGATTGGAGTGGCTCAGATAGTTTGGATTGGATTGGGGCAGATAGGAGTGGGGCAGATTGTTTTGGACTGGAGTAAGGCTGATTGTTTTGGATTGGAATGGGGCAGATTGGAGTGGGGAGTTTGTTATGGATTGTTGTGAGGCAGAATGAAGTGGGGCATGCTGTTTTGGATTGGAGTGGGGCATATTGTTTTAGATTGGAGTGAGGCAGATTGGAGAGGGGCAGATTGTTTTGGATTGGGGAGAGGCAGATTGGAGTGGGGCAGATTGCTTTGGTTTGGAGTGGGGCAAATTGTTTAGGATTTGAGTTGGGCAGATTGCTTTGGAATGGAGAGGAGTGGATTGGAGTGGGGCAGATTGTTTTGGATTAGAATGGGGAAGACTGGAGTGGGAGGATTGAAGTGAGGCAGATCGTGTTGGATTGGAGTGGGACAGATTGGAGTGGGTCACATTGTTTTGAATTGGATTTGGGTGGACTGTAGTGGATGGAATGGAGTGGGGTGGATTGGAGTGGGGTGAATTAATGTGGATTTGAGTGGGGTGAATGAGGGTGGAGTGGGGTGGATTGATTGAACTGGGTGAGGTACTGGATTGGAGTGGAGTGGATTGTGGTGGATTCGAGTGGGGAAATTGGGATGAGTAAGTGGATAAGACTGGAGTGAGGTGGATCGGATCGGAGTGGGGAGGATTGTAGTAGGGTGGATTGAAATGGAAAAGACTGGTTGGGGCAGATTGTTTTGGATTGGAGTGGGGCAGGTTGGAGTGGGGTAGATTGGAGGGGTAGATTGTTTTGGATTGGAGTGGCGCAGATTGGACTGGGGCATATTGTAGTGGGCAAATTGTTTTGGATTGGAGTGGGGTAGATTGTGGTGGGGCAGACTGGAGTTGGGCAGATTGTTTTGAATTGGAGTGGGGCAGAGTGGAGCAGGCAGACTGTCTGGGATTGGAGTCGGGAAAATTGTTTTGGAATGGGGTAGATTGTTATGGATTGGCATGGGGTGGACTGGAGTGGGGTAAAATGTTTTAGATTGGAGTGGGGCATATTGGAGTGGGGCCGATTGCTTTGGTTTTGAGTGGGGCAGATTGGAGTGAGGCAGATTGTTCTGGATTGGAGTTGGGCAGATTGTTTTGGATTGGAGTGGGGTATGTAGTATTGGATTGATGTGGAGTAGATTGTTTTCGAGTGGGACAGATTGCAATGGATAAGAGTGGAGCAGATTGTTTTGGATTGGAGTGGGGCAGAATGCTTTGGATTGAAATGGGCCAGATTGGAGTTGGGCAGATTGGATGGGGTAAGATTGGAGTGGTGTGGATGGGAGGATTGGAGTGTGGTAGATTGGAATTGATTGAATTTGGGTGAGTGGGTTGGTCTGAATGGGGTGCATTGGATTGTTCTGGGGTGGATTGAATTGTCTGGGATGGATTGGATTGAGTGGGGTGGACCGGAGTGCACTGGAGTGGGGCGGATTTAATTGGAGTGGGGTGAATCGGGTTGTACTAAACAATTAAGAGTTAAAATAACATTTCAGAAATTATATATAAGAAGGAAACCATGTCACTTTGCAATATTTAGAACAAGGAAACTCTCATCTTTGGAGAACAGCACCCATGAGCAAAAACAAAACCAAACATGAGCGCAAAGTGAGAAAAGAAGACTGAGACTAGGCAATTTTATTTGTCCTGCTGGACATGTTTTTGCTAGTCACATGCCTTCTGGTATTGAAAGTTAAAATTAATAAAACAGTACCTCAATCACATGGGGAGCAGCAGATGGGCACTGATTAAATTGAATCAATCAGTTCTTGGTCCCTGCTCCTCAGAAAGTATCGTAAATAATGCTAGGCGTGCTGTGACCAATTACAATTCTGAAAAGAAAAGTTCCGCACAAGTCAACAAATGGTAAGAAATGGATGGGCTTTAACCCCTTCGCTGCCAGGCCTTTTCCCCCTCCTGTGCCGAGCCTTTTTTTGGCTATTTGGGGCAGTTAGCGCTTAGGCCCTCATAACTTTTTGTTCACATAAGCTACCCACGCCAAATTTGCGTCCTTTTTTTCCAACATCCTAGGGATTCTAGAGGTACCTAGACTTTGTGGGTTCCCCTGAAGGAGACCAAGAAATTACCCAAAATACAGTGAAAATTTAGTTTTAAAAAAATAAATGGGAAAAAAGGGCTGCAGAAGGCAGCTCGTGGTTTTTTCCCTGAAAACGGCATCAACAAAGGGTTTGCGGTGACAAGATCACCATCTTCCGAGCTTTCAGGAACAGGCAGACTTGAATTGAAAAACCCAATTTTGACATTTTACTGGGAAATACCCCATTTTTACTATTTTTTGTGCTTTCCGCCTCGTTCCAGTTAGTGACCAAAATGGGTGAGAAACCAATGCTGGATCCTAGACAGCTAACCATGTCTGAAAAGTAGACAAAATTCTGAATTCAGCAAGGGGTCATTTGTGTACATCCTACAAGTGTTTCGTACAGAAAATAACATCTGAAATACCAAATACTGAAATTGAGGTGAAAAAAAGCCCTTTTTCTCCACGTTTTACTCTGTAACTTTTTCCTGCGATGTCAGATTTTTTAAAGCAAACTACCGCTACGTCAGCTGGACTCTTCTGGTTGCGGGGATATATAGGGCCTGTAGGTTTATCAAGAACTCTAGGTACGCAGAGACAATAAATGAGCTGCACCTTGCAATGGGGTTTTATTCTATACCGGGTATACAGCAATACATTTGCTGAAATATAAAAAGTCAAAAATAGGTATTGAGAAAACCTTTGTATTTCCAAAATGGCCACAAGATAAGGTGTTGATAAGCAGTGGTTATTTGCACATCTCTGATTTCCGGGGTGCCCATACTAGCATGTGAATTACAGGGCATTTCTCAAATAGACGTCTTTTTTACACACTGCCTTACATTTGGAAGGACAAAATGTAGAGAAAGACAAGGGGCAATAACACTTGTTTTGCTATTCTGTGTTCCCCCAAGTCTCCCGATAAAAATGGTACCTCACTTGTGTGGGTAGGCCTAGCGCCCACGAAAGGAAATGGCTCAAAACACAACGTGGACACATCAAATTTTTTCACAGAAAACAGAGGTGTTTTTTGCAAAGTGCCTACCTGTGGATTTTGGCCTCTAGCTCAGCCGGCACCTCGGGAAATCTAGCAAACCAGCACATTTTTGAAAACTAGACACCTAGGGGAATCCAAGATGGGGTGACTTGTGGGGCTCTGACCAGGTTCTGTTACCCAGAATCCTTTGTAAACCTCAAAATTTGACCCAAAAAACACTTTTTCCTCTCATTTCGGTGACAGAAAGTTCTGGAATCTAAGAGGAGCCACTAATTTCCTTCCACCCAGCGTTCTCCCAAGTCTCCCGATAAAAATGGTACCTCACTGGTGTGGGTAGGCCTAGCGCCCACAAAAGGAAATGGCCCAAAACACAACGTGGACACATCACATTTTTTCACAGAAAACAGAGGTGTTTTTTACAAAGTGCCTACCTGTGGATTTTGGCCTCTAGCTCATCCGGCACCTCGGGAAACCTAGCAAACCAGTGCTTTTTTGAAAACTAGACACCTATGGGAATCCAAGATGGGGTGACTTGTGGGGCTCTGACCAGGTCCTGTTACCCAGAATCCTTTGCAAACCTCAGAATTTGACCATAAAAACACCTTTTCATCTCATTTCGGTGACAGAAAGTTCAGGAATCTAAGAGGAGCCACAAATCTCCTTCCACCCAGCGTTCCCCCAAGTCTTCCGATAAAAATGGTACCTCACTGGTGTGGGTAGGCCTAGCGCCCACGAAAGGAAATGGCCCAAAACACAACGTGGACACATCACATTTTTTCACAGAAAACAGAGGTGTTTT
Source organism: Pleurodeles waltl (assembly GCF_031143425.1). NCBI lineage: Eukaryota > Metazoa > Chordata > Amphibia > Caudata > Salamandridae > Pleurodeles > Pleurodeles waltl. Next base: position 591,616,505 of record NC_090444.1, on the reverse strand, counting down.
TTGCAAAGTGCCTACCTGTGGATTTTGGCCTCTAGCTCAGCCGGCACATGGGGAAACCTACCAAACCAGCGCATTTTTGAAAACTAGACAACTAGGGGAATCCAAGATGTGGTGACTTGTGGGGCTCTGACCAGGTTCTGTTACCCAGAATCCTTTGCAAACCTCAAAATTTGGCCAAAAAAACACTTTTTTCTCTCATTTCGGTGGCAGAAAGTTCTGGAATCTGAGAGGAGCCACAAAATTCCTTCCACCCAGCATTCCTCCAAGTCTCCCGATAAAAATGGTACGTCACTTGAGTGGGTAGGCCTAGCGCCCACGAAAGGAAACGGACCAAAACACAACGTGGACACATCACATTTTTTCACAGAAAACAGAGGTGTTTTTTGCAAAGTGCCTACCTGTGGATTTTGGCCTGTAGCTCAGCCAGCCCGGGGGGGGGGGCAGAAATGGCCTAAAATAAATTTGCCCCCTCCCACCCCCCCTGGGGAGCGACCCTTGCCTATGGGGTCGCTCCCCTTGCGTGACGTTGGCGCAACAAAAAAGATCCCTGGTGCCTAGTGGTTTCTGCCCCCCTTGGGGGCAGATTGACCTAAAATCGGCCGATCTGCCCCCAGAGGGGGCAGAAATGGCCTAAATACAATTTGCCCCTCCAGGGGAGCGACCCTTGCCTAAGGGGTTGCTCCCCATCTGTAAAAAAACAACAACAAGAAAATCCCTAGTGCCTAGTGATCAGCCTAATTAAAATAGGCTGATCTGCCCCCAGGGGGGCAGAAATGGCCTAAAATAAATTTGCCCCCCAGGGGAACAACCCTTGCCTAAGGGGTCGCTTCCCTTGCGTGAAATTCACAAAATAAATTAATGATTGGCCTCATAAAAATAGGCCAATCTGCCACCAAGGGGGGCAGAACGGCCTAAATATAATTTGCCCCCTAGAGGAGCGACCCTTGCCTAAGGGGTCGCTCCCCACCTCAAAAATACAAAAAAACAAACAAAAAAAAAGATCCCTGGTGCCTAGAGGTTTCTGCCCCCCCTGGGGGCAGATCGGCCTAATAATAGGAGGCCTTAAAAAAAAATGCCCCCCCTGGGAGCGACCCTTGCCCAAGGGGTCGCTCCCTTATGCCAATTTCCTTATAAAATTAAAATCCCTGGTGTCTAGTGGGCGTTTTAGCAGCCGGATTGCTTGCAATCCGGCTGCTAAAACGCTGAGAGAGACTTCAAAGGGAAGGAAATTCCTTTCCTTCCCTTTGAAGCCTCTCCGGCCTCCTCCACATGATCGGGAGAGAAATGCAAAGCATTTCTCTGCCGATCGCACTGGAAGCTGAGCTTCCAGTGTGATGGGAGGAGGCCTCTGTGACAATCAGCGCGTGATCGCACGCTGACGTCACAGGGGGGGGTGAAGGGGTCAGCGGTGGAAGGGGAAGGGCTTCCCCTTCCATTCCTGCCTTGGGAGGGGGTGGGGGGCAACCCCACAGAGGGAGCGTTAGTGCTCCCTCTGTGCTCTGTGCCCAGGATGTAAAGGTTACGTGCTGGGCACACGAGCACTGTGCCTCAGGACATAACCATTACGTCCTGGGCACAGAAGGGGTTAAGCTCTTTTTGTTAACAGCAGTGTCTGACAAACGAGAAACATGCGCTAGCACATGCTCTCGCAGGCTCGACCCTAAAAAGATGTTTGCCCAACCTTCCTCAAGCACTCCCCCTGCATCCTGTGTGATTGCCACATAAACCCTCTCACTTTGAAGTCAGAGAAAGAAAAGTAAACACCAAGTTTCCTGGAAGTAACAGCCGAACATTTGACCTCAGTTTTTGAATGCACAGCAAATGTGACAAGATAAGAACAAGATTTAAAGGCCTGTTTATGGAAATCCAGTACTGGTGGAAGAATAAAGTAAAAGGGGTTTGGGCAAGGGAAGGGGCGTACTCAAGCAGGACAGCTTAAAACAAATAGAACCAGCAAACAGGAAGCAAGCACATGTGAGTTACAAATCATAAAGCCAATTGTAAGAAAAGGGTAGAATGCATTCCCAGGGAAGCTTTCCAAATATAGCCAAGATGTTGCTAGAAAACCAGATAGCTATGTTGTCTGGTAGGCTTTGATCAAAAAAATGGAAGGTAGCACCGCATCAGAGGTAAGATGTGAAAGTTTAATTAGCTCTCTCCTTTCTGGCACCCAAACAGGCCACTATATAGAGATGAAAATATATTTTACTGTTAGAAATGGGGTCTTTGGTTGGTAGTCAGGTTACTCCCTGTCCAAGCACGGACCATTACTCTAGTCAGAGCAGAGGAGAAACACACTTAGATAACCTCCTGCTTTCCCTTGATAGCTTCGCACAAGCAGTGAGGCTTATCTGAGTAGCAATGATTTTAGCCGTGAGGCCGGCGGCGTTCGTTTATCAGCAGCATTGCAGATGGTGCATCGAAAATTTCCCCACATGACGTTCTGTGCGTAGATTTTCAGCTCTTGTCTGCCAACTTCACCTTTCAAGGGCCCAGACACTGGAGAGGAGACCACGTGGCAGGGCAGAAGTCTCAGCGGAGATTCCAGAAGTTAGGGATTCTTTTATGGCCCTGAGACTTCAAAACAGGAGGCAAGCTCAACTCAAGTCCTTGGAGATTCTTCACAAGCAGGAATATACCACAAACTCCAGTCTTTATCCCTTTTCACAGGCATAAGCAGCAACTGCAGGAAAGCCCAACAAAGCACAGTTACAGGCAGGGGCAGCACTCCTCCTCAGCTCTTCTCCTTGGCAGACGTTCCTCTTGGTTCCAGAAGTGATCGGACTTTCAGGGGTTTGGGTCCAATACTAATACCCCCTTCTGCCTTTGAAGTAGGCCTACTTCAAAGAAAAGTCTCTTTTGTTCACAAGATCCTGCCTTTCCAGGCCAGGCCCTCGACACACACCAGGAGGTTGAAGACTACATTGCGAGAGAGGGCAGGCATAGCACATTCAGGTGTAAGTGACCACTCCTCCCTCCACTCTAGCACAGATGGCTCATCAGGATATGGATGCTACACCCTAGCTCCCTTTGTATCACTGTCTAGAGGAGAGGTGCAAATAGCCAAACTGTCAAACTGACCAAGACAGTGAATCCACAAACAGGCAGGGACACAGAATGTTTTAACTAAGAAAATGCCTACTTTCTTAAAGTGGCATTTTCAAACTAACAATCTAAAAACCAACTTAACTAAAAGATGTATTTTTAAATTGTGAGTTCAGAGACCCCAAACTCCATATTTCTACCTGTTTTCTAAGGGAACGTGCCCTTTAATAATATTTAAAGGCAGCCCCATGTTAACCTATGAGAGAGACAGGCCTTGCAAACAGTGAAGGCTGAATTTAGCAGTATTTCACTGTTAGGACATGTAACACACATCAGTACATGTCCCACCTTTAACATACACTGCACCCTGCCCATGGGGCTACCTAGGGCCGTCCTTGGGAATGCCTTACATGTATAAAAAGGGAAGGTTTAGGCTTGGTAAGTGGGTACACTTGCCAAGTCTAATTGGCAGTTTAAAACTGTACACACAAACACTGCAGTGGCAGGTCTGAGCCATGTTTACAGGTCTACTTATGTGGGTGGCACAACTAATGCTGCAGACCCACTAGTAGCATTTGATTTACAGGCCCTGTGCACCCCTAGTGCACTTTACTATGGACTTACTAGTAAATCAAATATGCCAATCATGGATAAGCCACTTACACATACATTTTATATAGGTGTACTTGTATTTAGCACTGGTTAGCAGTGGTAAAGTGCCCAGAGTATCAAATACAGCAAAAACAGTCCAGCACACATCAACAACCTGGGAAGCAGAGGCAAAAAGTTAGGAGAGACCACACCATAGATGCCAAGTCTAACACTTACTTTTTAAACAACGTTATTTTTTGGAGTATGACCCTGTGTGATCTTTTCTTCCGGAACTCTCTGCTTTACTTGTTAAGACAAGTATCACCATTGCTCCCACTTTCATGTTACACCGACATTTGCTCTAGAAGACATAAAAAGATTAAACAGTTAAATGTACAGAAGTGTGCTAAGGGCATTTACTAATAGGAAAGACATGTTGTTCATATTAGAGGGAGATATAATTTAAAACTTAAAAATCTGAGGTTTAAAATTATGCTTTTACATTTAAAAAAAGAATACATTTGAAGCCTTTTAAATCAGCACCATTGCTCTTTAGTGGCAGTGCACAGCTGGAGTTGCCTACAAAATCTCACAGACCATACCCTAAAGCTCGAAGAAACAACAAAGGAGGGGCAGAAAAATTGGATATTCGGAGTGAAACTCCTGGTCCCGTGTGTAAGTTTCCCAATAGACAATAAATCAAAAAAGATTAAACATGGTTCCACCTAGTGCTGTGGGTTTCTTTCAAGTAGATAGCTCGGTCAGCAGATGAGAACCAAAGCTTTTCGAAGCAAGAGTCCTCACTCACCATCCGGTGACATGCTTCATCATAGGGCCAGCTCCTCGTCCTGACGGGCCCCGCAAGGGGGCTCTTTGCCGGAGATCTTTTGAGAATTGCATATAGCCGGTCAAAAACAGTGAAGTGAAAGATTGGTATACGGAAAAAACTTTTAAAAATGCCTAGAGGTAACAACTAATTATTTTTAATACTCGTGCTTGTACCTCTGATATGATTAAAAAACAGAAAACGGGGAGTTGGTGGAATAATGTCCACAAACCCCATAGAAATATAGGTAAGTATAGTAGTAATAGTAATGTCTCTAAGAGGAAATTAACATATAAGAGACGGAGCACACAGGGTCCCCTGTGTCACTCTATGTAGTTGGTCAACATGTTTCTCGCTTGTAACAGAAGAATTACCCCGTTTTCTGGTTTTTAATCATGTCAGAGGTACGAGCACGAGTATTAAAAATAATTAGTTGTTACCTCTAGGCATTTTTTAAAGTTTTTTCCGTATACCAATCCTTCACTTCACTGTTTTTGACCGGCTATTTGCAATTCTCAAAAGATCTCCGGCAAAGAGCCCCCTTGCGGGGCCCGTCAGGCATTGTAGTGCCGGCCTGACGAGGAGCTGGCCCTATGATGAAGCATGTCACCGGATGGTGAGTGAGGGCTCTTGCTTCGAAAAGCTTTGGTTCTCATCTGCTGACCGAGCTATCTACTTGAAAGAAACCCACAGCACTAGGTGGAACCATGTGTAATCTTTTTTGATTTATTGCATACCCTAAAGCTGCCACACATAGCCAAGTTCAACTCTGCATGTGGCCCCTTTCATCTTAAATTGTTTTACAAGTTAGATTACATTTCACATTGCCATTACAGCTATGTATGAGATGACTAGGAATGTAGTAAAATATATTGGTTTGTACGTTTGATGTGATTTTATGCCATTGTACTTTTAGGTGTTGTTATTTATTAGTATAAATATTGTGAGATCATTTGGTGAGCCAATTACGAATATGCTTCGCTACTGTATAAAGTATAAATGGCATTGTAGCCATAATTGCCAAATTTCCAGGTTTTTTTAGATATTGTTTTGTAACCATAACTTGATTGTGTTTTTTCATGGACTTAAGTATTTTTTTAAACATATGTTAAGGTGTTATAAATAATTCTAACCATAACTTCACTTTAACTGTAGAGGTTTTGCAGATAGATACTAAGTCGAATTTCTTTGAAATGCTTCCTTTTTCTGCTGCATAGTGTGCAGCAAGACCAGGCATCTGACATGCCCTGCACCTAACCCGACAAGGGTGGGAATCCCTGCTGCACACATACTGTGGATTGCCAAGCAGGGGTGGTTGCTTTATTTTTATTTTTTACTCGATAAAAAACTGGTAGCTATTATTTTTAAGAAGGTGGGGTTTGTGAACCTCAGTGGGATGTTTAAAAACTCCTAGTACCATATTTAACAGAAAATGAAAGCGCGCGATGCTGCGCAAAAATTGGCAGTGTCGCGCTCCATCATTTTCACAACACAGGGATGTGCCGTATTTAATTGAATACGGTGCACCCCTTTGTTGTCCCCTGCATTGGTGCTAAATTGTGCTTCCTAGTGCCAATGTAGGCATCCTTGCACCCTCGTGAAAGGATGCCTGCATTGAGGGGTTTGATTGTTTCTGTGTAGGAAGATCCTCCTTCTTGCACTTAAACAATCACTAATACCGATTTGGCACTTCTATATGGGCTGCAGGTTGCAGCACTCACAGAAGTGCCAAAGCATCACTTTGAAATGATTGTTCATGTTCAGAAAGGGACACCTTCCCGCACATAAACAATTGTGTGTGGCATTTGGCTCTCATAGAAAAAGCAAAAAACGAGAAGGATTATAAGTTATCCTCCTCGTTGCGCCTTGTTAACACCACTTCTGTGGTTGTGTTAGATTTTGGCACTGCCACAGGCTTACAAAAACCCGTAAATCTGAGACGGGTCAAAATGCAATGGGTGCGGCTGTGGCACACCCACAGGAACACCCATTACATGTCCCTTCCACACAAAGGGTTGCGTGTGAAGGAGCCGTATTTAGAAGGTGGCGTTAAGCCACAATTGTGGCTTAACGCCACCTTGTAAATATGGCGCAGCGCACTAGGGGCTTTTGAATATGCCCCTTATGGACTGTTGGACCCTTGATGGTTTCCTAACAGGTCAGTGAATTGGAGATTGAGCACAGCAAGTGGGTCTAGCAAATCTTCAGTTTTTAGTTTATGGACTCAGTTTGAATTTATGGCCTTGAAATGGATAAAAGTGAATAAAAGATCAGTTTATTTTTTAGATTTAGGTACACAAATCGTATATGAACCCTCCTTTGTGTAACATCCACAGACTAAAGGTCCAGCAATCGCTAACATTTTTAATCTTTTCAAGCTCACTCAATACATCATTAGAATGCCAATTTATCAAAACCGCTGAATGCATTTACACTAAATGAAAGAAAGGTGTTTCCTTGAGTAAAATTTTGTGTAATTCTGATGAGCCATTTTTATATTCGGGACTCCCTTGGATCATCTGCACAAACCTTGCTATCAAAATCACAGTTGATGTCATTTTTAATTGAACGTTACATGCATATTTGGTGAACAGAGCCAAAGTCATTAAGAAAAGAAAAAATGCCCCTTTTTAACAGAAACACTCTCTCTTGATTAGGGAACTATTTTGATACGCGTGCGTGTGTTTATGTGTGTATATATATATATATATAAATATATATATATATATATTTACTTAATAAGCCAAAGGTTACAGGAACATTATAGTTAGGCTCCCATTTCTAACGTACAAAACCATGGAAATTCAATACTTATAGTGAGAGTGTTATCCCAAGTAACTATAACTTGTGCCCTAAGGTAAATAGAACCCGTGCACCCACCATGCACAGTTACTTCTTCACAAATTTTACTGCAAATATCACATTGATATTATCAATGATGTTATCAAAGATGTCATGAGTACCGTAATTTGTGGGGTAATTAGCAGTACATGGTGAGGACATGAGTTATAGTTACCTTAGGCCATGAGTTATAGTTCACCAGCTTTTTCAGTGAATTTCTATGATTTTTTAAAACAAATAGTAAGTTTCATTATTATATGATAATCAACCACCACCGCTGTGGCGTGGCCTTGGGCTGTGCGCAACTGGGGTTGGCCGCAGAGGGGACTGTCCACAGGGCCTGACCTGTGGGAAGCCCCTGCGGCCAACCCTATAACCACCCAACCCTCCGCTGTGCGCAACAGGGGGTGTCTGCAGGGTCTGGTCCTTTTTTTGGGGTGGGGAGCTGCAGCCCCCTCCACAGGCCAATCTGGGCCCTGGGGACCTCAACCCCTGGGGTTTGGCTTAATTCCTTTTTTGGGGGGAGAGGGGCTGCATGGCCTCCCTCCCCAGGGCTGATCTTGGTCCTGGAGAACCTATCCTCGGGGCCTGGCCATGTGACCTGGGTGCCCCCCCAGGACGCCCAGTCTCAATGTAGGGGACCATGGGAGGAGCCTGAAGGCCCCCACGATCCCAGCTTGCTCCCCACCTCCTGTGGGAGCCAGCATTGATGTCACAGAGAGGGAGCTGCTAAAACAGCTCCCTCTCTGTGAGAGCAGTTTTCTCTGTGTGCCTGCATGCATCTCCGTGAACAGGCAGACAAAGGAAACTATGTTCTGAGGAAGGGAGAGCTGTTTGACAGCTCTCCCTTCATTGAACCAGAGCCTTAAAGCTGCCGCCAAGTCATAGCAAACAGCTATGTCCCGGGGTGGACACCCTGGGACATAGCAGGAGCTTGACCTTGGGGGTTGTGGTAACCAGGGCCATCAGTGGCTCTATGAGGGGGGCCATGCAGCCCCCCTCCAACATAGAACAGCCCCAGGGAAGTGTTGGTCTTGGCGATGCGGGGGTCCGCAACTGACCCCTTTCTATTTTTAACACTTTGCCCCAGGGAGGCCGTGTTCCCCGGGGCTACGGAGACACCGTGCTCATTATTGTAGTAACACCCTGGGGAGGTAGTGGACCAGGGGGCTGCGAGTAGGGGACGTGCAGGCCATACATATAATTAGATTAAAGCCCACAGGGAGGTGGTGGTCCCCGGAGCAGCGGGGGGTCATGGGCCCACTCTTCATATTTGGTTTATACCCCAGGGAGGTGGTGATCCCTGGTGAGCAGGGGCCACGTGGCCCCCTTGCACCATATTTACTTTATGCCCTAGGGAGGTAGTGGTCCCTGTGGCAGCAGGGGAGGCGCTCAGCCCCCCACATTAAAAGAACAATGTCCCAGGAACCTGGCCTACCCAGGGGCTTATTTAAAAAGAAGCACAGGAGGCCACACTTTTTTTTTTAAATTTACGGCTGAGCCGCAGATCCACTGCGACACCCAACGAAAATTTAAGATAAATCTACTTTTTTGCTCTTGGGGATCCCTCTAGGACCCCACACAAAGAGCTAAGGGATCTGGATGTCCATATCCTTGCCCCTTTTGTTATGTTTTACATTTTTTTGGGACTCGGCTGAAGCCGAATTTCAACATGGCTGCCTACACTTCCTTGTTGAAATGTTGGCAGCCAATCAGATCTATAGACGAGATTGTGAGGGGTCGCAAATTCTTTGTGTCCCTAAAAAAAAAAAAAAATATATATATATATATATATATATTTATATATATACACACACACACACACAAATAATTTGGATTTGCCTTTAATAGCTCAAAAACTACTGAATGGATACACACACACACACACACACAAATAATTTGGATTTGCCTTTAATAGCTCAAAAACTACTGAATGGATTTACACTAAACAACAGAAAGGGTTCTTTCTGGACCAAGAGCTACCTTTCTGCCAAATTTGGTGTAATTCCGTCCAGTAGTTATGGTGCGATCACTGTTCAAAATTTCCTATCGGAATTAACATTGGAAACTCTCTAATTTTCACCCCCGATTTATCTCGGCCCTCGCTTGATGGATCACTCTGAAACTTTCCAGACATAAGCTCATATGACTGTTGAATATTTTTGGATAATTTTGTGAAGATTTGTTGAGCGTCTCAAAGATATAGGGAAGTAAAAACAGCTTTTCTATAGAAGCTAGGTCCTAACTATAACTACCTAGTGGCGACCGCCACTAGTTAATATATATATATGTATATATATATATATATATATATACATATATATATATATATATATATATATATATATATATATATATATATATATATATAAAAACAAAGGTTACAGGGACGTTATAGTTAGCTTGATGTACAAAACCATAACAATTCAGTAGTTATACTTGTACTTTTGTGTTAAGAAACTAAAACTTGGTGCCCAAAGTTACTTTCTGGCACAAGCTATAGTTTCTTCAGATAAGGATAACTATAAGACTAACTATAACTGCTGAATTTCTATGGTTTGGCATTGGTACAACATCATCCTAACTATAATGCCCCTGGAACCTTTGTTTTTTTCAGTGAATTCCTATGTTTTGTTAACACACATGTTAATTTTCCTGTCAAGTTGCAGCCAGCCAGTCATGGCCTTGCTTTCCCCAATGTCCAAGGAGGATCCTAGAAGGATTTGAAAATCTGCAGATCGTCCGGAAAAAGGGCAATTATTTGTCCATGATTGGTCCCCAAGGGACCCCTCTGTGAGTCCTATGGGCTCATCCTATGGTGTCTTCTGACCCCTTGTATGTTTTTACACTGTTTTTTTCCATCCTCCAGGCATTGCAAAAAACAAAATGGCAGCCACAACTTTTCTTTCAGGTTGCGGCCAGCCAATCAGGGCCTTGCTTTTCCATGAGAACCCGCAGACGATCTAAGGAGGATCCGCGTCCCTATATATACAAATGGTTTTCCTTTAATAACTTGAAAACTAATGAATGGATTTAAAACAAATCATAAAAATGGCTCTTATTAGACCAAGAGCTAGATTTCTGCAAAATTTGGTGCAAATCCGTCTAGCAGTTCAAGCTATAGTTGTGTTCAAAATCCCTATGGAAAATAAAATGGGGAAGATGTGTTTTAAGACTCCCTTTTTTCTCAGCCCCCACTTGACGGATCACCCCAAAACTTTCCAGACAGCAGCTGAAATGAGCGTTTAAGTTTTTTTAGAAGATTTCATGAAGATCCATCAAATGGTGCCAACGATATAGCCAAGTTAAATCGCATTTTCAATGGAAACTAGGTCCTAACTATAACTACCTACTGACGACTTCCAGTAGGTAATATATCACTGATGACATATCAAAATACATCATTGATGACATCACTGATGTCATTGTCTATGCTTTGTTTTCCAGCATATTGCGCTATGAATTACTATGGCATTAAAGGCCTGCCACTATGTACAAAATAGCTCAGGAAAATATCAGCCATCATTAACGCCATCACAGACACAACTCCCATAGGTTTAGAAAGCATGCATTATGAGCAACATTGACTATACCATACACTTTACATCTAACATAGTTCACATTGACAATTAACCACAGATATATAGAAAACCAACCACTCATTGAGTATGTTGTTCAGTCTACATACAACTGTTTATAGAAAGCCAAGTTCTTAAGAATACTGAATGTCAGTTCCAAAACAAATGCCCTACTATGGAGAGCTTTTATCTGTATCAACCCCTTTAAACTCACTGAACCTACATTGAGACATAGTTGATATCAGCAGGGAACTGAGTACTGTAAACCGTGCTTACTCTATGGTGGGACTTTACTCCATGCCGCACTGTTTGCAAACAGTGAAACATTCATGAGAAATACACCACAGAGTATCACAAAGTTTCTACTAAGAACAGTGTACACTCCATGAAACAATTGTCAGAAAATACACTATTTTCTAAAAAATACCCAAGATCTGAAGGTGCTAAACATCATGCTACCTGCTCCCTTTATACTGTGGTGAAAACTTTACAGATAGCCCATCTTCTCAAGCATAACAAGCCCCGCAGGGCATTCTGACCGTGGCGGTTTGGCCGCGGTCAGATGCGGAAAACCGGTGGTCTCCCGCCGGTTTTCCGCTGCCCAAATGAATCCTCCATGGCGGCGCAGCTCGCTGCGCCGCCATGGAGGATTCTGACACCCCATACCGCCATCCTGTTCCTGGCAGTTCGCCCGCCAGGAACAGGATGGCGGTATGGGGTGTCGTGGGGCCCCTGGGGGCCCCTGCAGTGCCCATGCCAGTGGCATGGGCACTGCAGGGGCCCCCGTAAGAGGGCCCCACTTTGTATTTCAGTGTCTGCTTTGCAGACACTGAAATACGCGACGGGTGCCACTGCACCCGTCGCACCTTCCCACTCCGCCGGCTCAATTCTGAGCCGGCGTCCTCATGGGAAGGGTGTTTTGCACTGGGCTGGCGGGCGGCCTTTTGGCGGTCGCCCGCCAGCCCAGTGCAAAACCCAAAATACCCTCAGCGGTCTTTCGACCGCGGAGCGGTATTTTGGAGGGGGGAACTCTGGCGGGCGGCCTCCGCCGCCCACCAGGGTGAGAATCACCCCCATAGTCTTCTATGCTATGTAGAAATAGTCACGCTGACACAATTCTTTTTAATAACTCAAGGGTGATTGCAAAAGTTGGTATCTACTATGTGAAATCTTACTCCTGTTGAAAACGTTTTCTTCAGCACCAAAAAACTTGTGTGGAACATAATGAACCCAAGTCACCTGCACACAGAGTTACTCTTTAATACAAAGATTTAAAGAAATCTATGGTGCTTTAGAAGCACATTTGTTTGTAAAAAGTTATACCCATCAGATCGACCCAGGCTGTACCAAATTAGGTAATATGGTACTTACTCTCCACTGTGTAAAGTATTAAACAAACTAGCATGCTCATTGTATGATGTCATCAATGATGTCATTTTAGATGTCATCAGTGATGTCATAGAACACGTAATGAGTGATGTAATATATGAGGTCATAAGCAGTGCATGGCAGGAGCGCAAGTTACAGTTAGCACTAACTATAACTGTTAAATTTCTGTGGTCTTTTTTAGAACAAAAAGTTAATGCGGTCATTGACATTCACCTAACTATACCGTTACCTTAAACTTTGTGTTTTTCAATTGCTTTCTAGTTTTTTTTTTTAAACTTAGAGAAATGCTTAATTACCATACGTAAATGCAGACTCCCTCCCATGCATGGCCTTCGGTCATGCGCAACGCAAATTTGATTTGGCTGCACTGCAGCCAACTCACCCTCGACACAGCCAATCTCACACTGTGTACAGCCTTTGGCTGTGCACATGGGGAGGGGGTTGGCCATAGCACCTGGAACTAGGGACCTCACCCACCAGGGCCATTTGTTTTTTAATTAATGGATAGGACTTCATGCCCCCCCTCCTCGAGCCTCTTTAGAACCTGAGGACCCCATCACCTAGGGCTGTGTATTTTTTTAAAGGGAAGGGGGCTGCGCGACTACCCTGCCCAAGCCATTATTGTTCCCAGGGACCCCATCACCCAGGCCCATTTATTTAAATAAAGGGGAGGGTACCTTTTGGCCCCTACCCAAGCCTTGCTAGGCCCTGGGGGATCCTAGCCCCCATGGCCACGGTTAAGAGACACACATGGCTCCCCGACCCAGGGACAATTTTGCCCCAGGGACCCCTTCTCATGGGGATCAGCGTAATTTTTAGGGAGAGGGGGCATGCAGCTCCCTCTTTGGGCAATATCAACCCCGGGGACCCCATATGCCGGGCCCAGCGACATGTTCAGAGGGAGGAGGGCATGAGGCCTTCTCCCCATGCTGATGTGAGCCCGGGGCACCCTATCCACTGGGGTTCAGTGTCATTATTAGGGTTAAGGGGGCACGTGATTTTGGCTCTGGGACCCAACCCTCCAGTGCCCAGCAACAATTGGGTGTGGTTAAGGGTGCACGGTCCTGCTCTCTTGGCTGATTTGGACCCCGGAGACGAGGGTTACTTTGTAAATAAAAATGTGCCGGTGCCCAAAGCTCTCCTCTGAAACACACGGCTGCTGCAATTGAATGTGTGAGTACAGAGTACTGAGGCAACGTAATCCTAAAGCCATCTCAGGCCTCTTTAATCCATTTAAAACCACTCCCTGCCACTTCAGCTCACTCTTGCAGATTTCTGCATTCTCCCTTTGTGATGGTTTCTCGTTTTTCTCTTACTCTGTCTTTCACATATGTGTGTTTTGCTCGCAGTAAATGCCAGCCCCAAAAAGTAAGTGCCAGTGCTCTCCACCGGAAACCAGGGGGTCAAATTAGGCTCATATTAGGCACTGCTGGGGTACCTATCCCTTGGGGCCAGGTGACATTTTGCTGGGGGAAGAGTGAACACAGCCCCTTTCCCCAGTAAATTCCATCCCTGGGGACTCCGTCCCTCAGGCCTGCTGTCATTTGCAGGGGGAAGGGTGCATGCTTCCCCAGACCCCAGGCCGATTTCAGCCCCAGGGACCCCAATTTCCTGGGACCCCCCAGAGTGTTGTTGGGGGCTGCGGGTGAAACCCAAGGCACCTGCTGCCCAAGCCATCTCCCCACATACAGTGGGAACTGACATCGCTCTCTTTTGCAGAGAGCAGCTCCTAATGCAGCTCCTTGGGGCAGGAACAATATTTAGATTTGTTTCCTGTTAGAAATAGGGTCTCTGGTTGGCAGTCAGTTTGCACCCTGTCCATGCAGGGACCCTCACTCTAGTCAGGGCAATGGAGACACACACTTAGATAACCCCTGCTTACCCCCTTGGTAGCTTGGTCGCAGTCAGGCTTCTCTCAGAAGCAATGTGTAAAGTATTTGTACCAACACACACAGTAATACAGTGAAAACAGTACAAAATGGACACCAAACCAGTTTAGAAAAATAAGTAATGTGTATCTAAATCAAACAAGACCAAAACGACACAAGTGAGAATAAAAGTCTTACTCCATAGAAAACAATGTAAAAGTTGACGTTACACAAAGTACCTGGTTTTCATCAAAAATAAAGCAGCATGGATGAGCGTGCATCGAAAAAGTCAGCAATGGTTGATTTCTTACTCGTGCATTGTTTCTTCTTCGGTCGGGTAGGCGATGTGTTATTTTTCTACCTCGCAAGAGAGCGATGCCTGGACAGGGCACCTCAGATCCATGCCAATTTACAATGACTTTGACACCCAGAGAAAAATGCCTGAGAAATCCGGTCACACGGGGTAAGAAAACCGTGCTGCATGGGGTTTGCATTGTTATCAGCAGCCCCAAGCAGGTGTTGCATCATTTCTCCAGCCACGATGCATCAATCTCCCAGCCACGATGCAGATGGAGCGTCTATTTTAGCCGCAAAGAGGTTGGTGGTGCATCGTTTATCAGCTGCGTTGCAGATAGTGCATTGAAAATTTCCCTGCCTGCACCCCAATCTGTGTGTGGATTTCAGCTGTTCTTCTGCAACTTAACCTTTCAAGGGCCCGGGACTGGATAGGGCACAACTTGGCAGGGCAGGAGTCCCAGCAGAGATTCCAGTTGCTGGCAGAGGAAGCCTGATGGTCCTGAGACTTCAAAACAGGAGGCAAGCTCAGTTCAAGCCCTTGGAGATCATTCTGAAGGAGGAATGCACAACATAGTCCAGTCTTTGTCCACTTTCACAGGCAGAAGCAGCAACTGCAGATAGCCCAACAAAGCACAGTCACAGGCAGGGGCAGCACTTCTCCTCAGCTCTTCAGCTCTTCTCCTTGGCTGAGGTTCCTCTTGAATCCAGAAGTGATCTAAAGTCTGGGGTTTTAGGTCCACTACTTATACCCCTCTCTGCCTTTGAACTGGGCAAACTTCAAAGGAAAGTCTCTGTTGTTCACAAGATCCTTCCCAGACACACACCAGGGGGTCACTGTCTAGAGGAGATTCACAAACACCCCAACTGTCAGTCTGACCAATAAAGGTAATCCACAAACAGGCAAGCACAGAATGGTTTAAGCAAGAAAATGCACACTTTCTAAAAGTGGCATTTTCAAACTAACAATCTAAAAACCTACTTCACTATCAGATGTATTTTTCAATTATGAGTTCAGAGACCCCAGACTCCATGTTTCAATCCTCACTCAAAGGGAAACTGCACTTTAGGAATATTTAAAGGCAGCCCCATGTTAACCTTTGAGAGAGATGGGCCTTGCAACAGTGAAAACTGAATTTGGCAGTATTTCACTGTTAGGACATGTAAAACACATCAGCACATGTCCCACCTTTAACATATACTGTACCCTGCCCCTGGGGCTATCTAGGGCCTACCTTAGGGGTGCCTTACATGTATAAAAAGGGAAGGTTTAGGCCTGACAAGAAGTTACAGTTGCCAGGTTGAATTGGTGATTTAAAACTGGACACACAGACACGGCAGTGACAGGTCTGAGCCATGTTTACAGGGCTACTATTGTGGGTGGCACTAATGGGTGCTGCAGGCCCACTAGTAGCATTTGATATACCAGCCCTGGGCACCTCTAGTACTCTTTACCAGGAACATACTAGTAAATCAGATATGCCAATCATGGAAAAGCCAATTACTCATACACTTTACACAGGAGCACTTGCACTTTAGCACTGGTAAAATGCCCAGAGTACTGGTAAAATGCCCAGAGTACTAAAAACAGCGCAAACAGAGCCCAGCACACAGTAAAAACATGGGAAGCGGAGGCAAAAAAGACAGGGGAGACCATGCCAAGGATGCCAGGACAAACATTTTCCCTACAAACATCAGCGCGGGCAGGGAAACAGATCAGAAGTCCACTTCGTGCAGGCAGGAGCAGTTTTGAACTTACTGCCCTCTGGGAGCAGAGTTGTTGCTTGCTCCCACTTGGCGGGAGATTACAAAATATTCACCTACCAATCGAGAGTAAACACAGGTTTCCCTTCCCACGCCACTACAGGCAGGGAAACCACTATGTCCCAAGGTTGTGGTCCCCGTGCCATAATGTATAAGCAGGCCCCAGCAGCAAAGATTTCTCATCAATAATTTTATTACAAATGTTGTAGTGATAATATCAATGATGCCATAGAAGATGTCATGAATGATGCAATATGTGGAGTAATTAGATGTGCATGGTGAGGGCACAAGTTACAGTTACCTTAGGGCACGAGTTATAATTACTTGAAATAACTCTAACTGCAACAGCTGAATTCCAATCGTCTTGTGTGTGTAAATTCATTCAGAATCTAACTATAACATCACTGTAATCTTTGTTTTTTTCCAGTGAATTTCAATGGTAATTTTAATGTAGTGGGGGGTTGGCCAAAGGGCCTGGCCTGGCCCTGTGGCTAACCTCCCACATGCCTTCTGTCCCAAGCGGTGCATAGCTGGGGGTTGGCTACAGGCAGAAGGAGTTGGCCACAAGGCATTTGTAGGCATTCAACCATGTGCCACACACGGCCAAAGGCCATGTGCAATGGAGTTGGGTGCCCAACTCTTGTCACCCACTTCACATCACAGTCACTACAGAAGATATTGTGTTCCCAAAGAGCAACAATGCATTCACCTTCATCAAGGATTCAGATTATTTTTCAGAGTGGATCCGCAGAGAAAACACACTTGCTGTGCCTTGGCCAAGAGCAAGAACTTAGGATGATTTGTACTTTATGGAAACAGAGCTTCAACTGGAGCACCTGCTTAGTTTATATACATAGGAGCTTCCCATAACATTGTGTGTTCCACAATTTTGACATATTGGACAGCAGGGGACCCTCAAGGCCCCTGCAGTCCCTGCCAGCTCCCTGCCTCCAGCAGGAGCGGCATTGCCCCCACACACAGGGAGCAGCTAAAAATGCTGCTCTCTGCACGCGGGAACAATCCATTCATCTGCTTCCTGCCCACGTTTGAAAAGTCCACTCCCAGTGAGCAGGAGCAGTTTTCCTGCTCCCGCCCCCTTGGAGCAGAATTACAGTTTTCTCTTGCTTGGAAGAGACTGTCATAGCTCCCCCCAAGCAACAGCAAACTGTTATCTGCCAACGGTGGGCACCTTGGGAGATAGGGAGCTGGCCCTGGTTGGGGGGGGGTGGCCTCCAGAGCCATTAATGGCTCCAGGAGGGGGGCTGCATTGACCCTCCCCTCCTTTTAGTTTGCACGGGCCAGCCCTGGGGAGGTGGTGGTCCACAGGGCTGAATATGCCCTGGAAGGAGGGCCACATAGGCCCCCCTCCCTCTTGGTATATTTGCGATGCTGGGGGAAGTGGTGGTCCCAAAGTTCGAATATAGCCTAGAAGTGGGGCACCCTCCCCCTTTTGGCAATTTGTATGCCCTGGGAAAGTCTTGGTCCCTGGGGCAATTTGCCAGTGAAGAGAGGGTCCACACAGCCCTCTCTGTTATTTATGAGCCTAGACCTAGGGATGTAGGAGTCCCTAGGCCTTGAAAGGCATATGGGGGGGGGGGCGTGCAACCCCCTCCTTTCATTTTATTATTTTAAAGCCCAGTGGAGATGGTGGTCCCCTGGACCCAAAGTAGCCTTAGGGAGGGCAGCTTTCTGGGCCCCTACCATTTTCTATCAATTTTATATGCCCCCGGCACCCAGCCCACCCAGGGGCTGAATGAACAACAAGCATGCTTGTGGTTATTTTTCCAATTTTGCAACAAATTTGTGGATCCTCCATGATTTTGCACCAAAATTGAAACATTTTTTTGGCCTTTAACAAGGTCCACAGGGAGCCCCACCACCAGGGCTAGGAGTCAGGGTGACCCCTTCTCTTTATTTTTTATGGTTTTTGGGGGGAATCAGGTAAGTCTGAGTCCCAAAATGGCTGCCAATACTTCCTGGTTGAAGTGTTGGCAGCCAGTCAGATATCAACACAGGGACCTCAAACATCTACTGAATGGATTTACACCAAATCATAAAAAGCACATTTTCTGGACCAAAAGCTATTGGTGTAATTCCATCCAGCGGTTCGGGCTGTAATTGTGTCTAAAAATCCCTAAGGAAATTGCGTGGGGAAAAAGCATTTTGAGATCCCCTTTTTTCTTGGCCCCCACTTGACAGATCACCCCAAATCTTTCAAGATAGTGGCTGAAGTAGGTGCCATAATTGTTTGGAAAATGTTGTGAAGAATTACTGGCAACCAATAGGTAATATATATATATATATATATATATATATATATATATATATATATATATATATATATATCGGTATATATATATATATATATATATATATATATATATATATATATATATATAGATATATAGATATATATATATATATATATATTCTTTTAATGTGTTTTGCACCTTTTTGAATGAATGTGGAAAAACTCAAAAGGGTAATAAAATGATATTCCATTGAACTGAACTGAGGTGCTGCTGGTTCAGAGGAGCGGCCAAGTTTTTTGGAATATATAAATTTATATATACTTTACACTTTATTTAATGAAATAATAAACTGTAACGAAGAACAGTTTCATAGAAAATCCAAGATACCGAGGTGAAACACAGGAAAAATGTTTATTCCAGTTTAAGAGGTCCCTTCCACCACGTCCAACTGCCAGCTTTCTCTGTCACAACCCTCACATTCCATGATGACATACATATGTTCTAATCTAGCACAAGGGTTCTCCACTTGGCAGTACCATCATACTTATGGATGAATACTACACACCTCCCTCCTTTATTGAAACAAATAAATAAATAAATGATATATACAGTATATATATATATATATATATATATCTATATATATATCTATATATATATATATATATATATATATATATATATATATATGGAACAAATAAACATTTACCATTACAACACAAAAGTACCCTTACTCTAAAACATATATACAAGAACTGACAATTCCATCAACTATAGTATCTACTTAACATATTCCTTTAAATATTTTGGGGTTATAATTTTTCTGGAAGATTTTCTGACACTTGTTGATGAAACAGGATTAACCAGTCTATCATTAAGTTCTATCCCAAACATCTTACGCTTGAGTACCACCACCCGATTGGGATTCTAAATTTTAGAATCTTCCGTCCTGACTGCACTGTTGAACAGCTTGACCACTCTTATAGGTTTTGACCTATCTATACCTCTCCCTTTCCTCACGGGTTTTCAAATGAATACCCAATCTCCCACCTCAACCGTTGTTTCTCGTACAGACTTCCTTGAATCAAACGTTCTCTTTCGGGCTTCTTTTTTCTTTTGCTCCCTCATTCTCCAATGATCGTCTGATACTATCAGGCCTGTTCTCAACTCCATATCATTCACCTATGTGGGCGCTACAAAGGTATTAGGATGTCTGGCTCCAAACAATTCAAATGGGGTTTTACCCAGTAATTGAATGAGGTGAGACCCTCTACGCTTCAACCCTTTTCATCACCTCTCTCTTCCAACTTAGTCCATTGTCCTTGGCCATAGCTATAGTTTCTTTTAGCACCCAATTGAAGCTCTCTACCATACCATTGGTTTCAGGATGGTAAAGCGCTCATTTCTTGTGTCGTATGGAACAACCTGCTAAAAATTGTTCCATTTCTTTAGAAACCAATTGTACTCCATTGTCAGTGAGGAAAACTTTAAGAATACCCTCTCTCCCAAAAATGTCTTTCAGAAAACCAATTACATGTTTTGTTTCAATGCTTCTAGTAAACATGATCTCTGGCCACCTTGAATAGACATCAATCAGCACTATGAGATATACATCACAACCTTCTCCATGGACCGGCCCTAGAATGTTGAGGGCAACTTCTTCCCAAGGCTGCGTGGGACGATCTCTAATCTTCATTGGTTGAACCATAGGTTTAACAGTTTTTTCACTCATCACACATTGCATGACCCTCACATTCCAAATAAAGAAATAAAATAAATAAATAAAAAAATGATATATACACAAAATAATTTTATAAAAGTAATTGAATCGTACTGGAAGAGAAATATATATATATATATAAATATATAAATATATATATATATATACACACACACACATATATATACATACATATATGCACTTCTTGTTTTTTTTGTGATGAAGAAGTTAGATTGTCATCAGCTAAGGCTGCATATTTGATTAACTGTTCTATGACCTGATGAGCATAACGATTTATTGTTTGCCATACGTTGGATTATAAATTGTAATATAAGATATATCGGAACTACTTATTGTGGAACTGTGAATTTTATCAGTTATTACCACTGACGTTGGATGCCCAAGTGATATTTGATGCTGTCATTGATTGATTCTTGACACAATGAGAGTTATACATAGGACACGCTACGTGTAGGATTCCCCTGCGTATCAGCCCTGAAGAAGCAACAGCGTTGCGAAACACGTGTTGGCTGTGGATGTGGATGTTTCGTCTCATTGCTACTTGAAGATCTCTTTGGAATTATCTGGAGATGCAATAAGTTAACTTTGAAGTGGACTTTTGTATGGAGTTAGTGGTTCTTCTTGGATCACTTTCTTAACATTACCTTATGGACACTACTATGGAAAAAGGGACCAGAAATCTGAGAATCAGCGCCAGGCATCAACCCCTAACCTTGGTGTTGTGTTATTTAATAAATATATATATATATATACATATATAATGTCAAATCCGGCATCTCCCAGCCACATCTACCAGAGCGGGGTCAGTGTGAGTTGTAGATGCCGGTAGCCGCCAAACACTTGCAAAATGGGTGCCGCCTATCACATGCACCAACAAAAAAAACTTGCACTCCAAGGCTTGTGAAAGATTTTATATATATATATATATATATATATATATATATATATATATATATATATATATGTATATATATATATATATCACTTACCTGAGTGTGCTAATGGCATATGTGTGGTAAAGACTTGTGTGGTAAAGGCAATGTGTTTTAAAGGCATTCATTGTAATGTCATATATCAGTTACCTGAATTCCTGCACATTCATGCTCTAATCATCTATCATAAAGGTACCTCAGCCTGGTTACTCCTACTTTCTGGAACCTTCCTTCAGCAGCCACGAGTGTAGAGCACTGAGGACATTCTGATCCATAGGTTCCCATGGCTGTCTCACTACACTAGGCCTGTGTGACATTCACCATCGAGTGTCACTCATTAAGCTACCTCACAACAGTGTTATTTATAAAAGCAGAAAGCTCAAGCGAAGACATTTTACAATATAAAAATGCATAGGAGAGGGCAACATAAAGGCATATAACCACATCCTATGCTATTTTAACGAGTTGATAAACATACATTAATAGAGACAAACATCTCGACATGCTCTGGTTCTTGATTTCCTTTCCATTGTAAAGGTCCTCCTGGGCCTTTAGTCTTTGGCAGAAGTCTCCAGATGAACTGAAGTGATGTTTTCCAAGCCTACACTGGCATCTCTTCAGAGGAGAGTAAAACTAGGAAAGCATCTTTCAGCTCTCCACAAACTGTCTCTTTTACGGAGCAAGGTCTTAACATAATGACAAAAAGGTCAAAGTATATCTCTCTGCCAACCATTTCGACTCATGCTCAAAAACTCTTCTTTTTTCGTTTTTTTCACTCAGTTTTTTCACTCAGTGGTACAATAGCCTCTTCTTGACCTTCCACCCATCTGTTCAAAAACACTAGTAAGTTGCTCTATGGATACCGCTAAGTATAAACAAAACAGCAAATAGAGCAGATACACTCGTGGAAACCTCTCTGAGTAGAGTAAAATTTCCTTATAGTGCAAATCATTATCCAAACATGCCCTGATACTGAATTTAGGTTTTGTCCTCTTAGGGCACATACATTAATCCATTCCCAATGCTTTCTTCTATGAGTATGTATGACATTCCTAGAAATGTAGGAATTAGTTAGGCATACTTCAAGAGTAAGTCAAACCTTCTCACTAAAATATCTTTATAGAGCACAGGTTACTCCAACATGCTTGCGGTCAGGAACTCTCATACAAGGTGGTACAGTATTGGCCCATGACAACTGAATACATGCTAGAATTTTCGGAATAGCCATATGAGCTAAATCGTATATACAATGAATCCAGATGTGAATCATTACGGTGGTTATCCTGAAAATGTGCCACGGAGCTTGCCCTCCTACACCAACGCTGGACAGTCTGTACTAGCAAATGTTAATCTGGGCCCAGAAACCATGCAATGATGTTCGGCTCTCCTGACAAAATGAAATGTTTGCAATTTGCCATCCACAGAATTATTTGCAGATTCCAATTTTGATATGGCGCCACAAATTTCCCCTTGCTGATGGTAGCACATGGTAACCGCCAGTCCGGGCTGGGTTATAAATGAATGGCTCTAAGGGCAGACATAAACCAGACAAACAAAAAGCTAGTTATGCATGCTTACCGTTAACCTTATGTCATTGTTTCTGATATAATTATTGCAAAAATACTGCAGACATGACAGGACTATTAACTATTAGAAGTACATGCAATCAGCCTCAAGTATGCTTTTTAAGCAGAAGATGGGGAAAAACTACTGGTTTCCATTATCGTTCTTCTCTTTGGTTTATACATAAAACCCCATTGCAAAAACACACATTTCCATGCTTTTCTAGTGGCTCTCCCCCGTCTAAAGGATTTGAAGTTGGCTGTTGTTATTGTAGTATTGTGGGCAGAGACAACGTAAACGGTCGTTTATCTTTCTTCAAATTACTTGTGATTGACACTTCTTACCAACTGACACAGTATATGTGCTCTCAGCACTTCTGCTTCAATACTACATTGTAGGAGAACACCGCTGTAGTATTCTATACCGATGTCATCCTTGACATCAACATCGAATGGTATTGGCCGTGAGATTCCTTGGTGGTGAGGAGAGAACGAGGAAAGAACTGAGAGATGGATAGCTGAGCTGCTTCTCCCTACATTCTGGAATAAACCACCTTCTATTCTACTTTAACGGATTCAGACTCTTTATTACAACCAACTTGGGAGGATCTAGGGAAATCTTGGGCACAGCTTCCATGCACAAAAGGTGAATTGCAAAGCTTTTTTTTTTTTTAAATGAAGTGTATGTATATTAAGTAGTAGGTTTTGAATATCTCAACATCATACCACAATTTTGCTTCTCATTCAGAATGGTAGACTCTGGTGGCCCTTATGGTGCAGCACTGGCAACACATGATGTGCCTGTTCAAGGCAGGGCTCTTCACAGAAGTGTTGCCAGTCTGGCATAAAAAGCACACCCAATTCTTTTCTCAAGCTGCTGGTACTATATTTATTTATCTTTTGATCTTCTTCCTTCATCCTCACACCTATTTATCCTCTTGCACATACGCTGTCACATTATTTAATTTTTTTCCCAGTCTCTCAGTAGTCATTCTCTAAATCTTCCCTTAATTTCTCATCTCATAATTCTATCTTCCTCTCCGCCACCTAGCACAATTGCAATGTTTCTTCCCACCTAGTCAGAGGTACATTTTTCTACATTACCCCTTTACAATGGTGCCTCATTTGCTGCATTGGAAATGGTAATTTGAAATTCCTTGCTGATGGAAGCTTAGGCAGGAACCCAGTGTTCCCTAGCACGAAAAGTATTACTGCGTTTTCTACTGTCTCACAAACCATCCTCTCTTTCTCATATCCCCCATGAAAGAGTTTTGCCTAAACACATTCTACCTGGAAATTGCTTTTTCTGATCTCCTTTTCTCTATCTCACAAATTCTCCCATATCTCACTTTTCATTTGCACTCCATTATCTTCCTCCATTCTCTTACTCTCTGATTTCTGTTCCCAATCTAGTTTGTCACTCATCCTACTCTTTTCTTTACACTCACAGCCTCCTTTCGCAAATAGTTTGGTCTCAGTGTATCCTCACATACTTTTCTCTTAGATCCTTCTCTGTCCCACTCTCTTTGTTTATCAACCCACATTTTTTTATCACACACTCACACTGTTTACCACACTCTTCTCTCTCACAGAATCTTCCTTCTTTCCCTCACAACTCTGTTACTTGTTCTTCTTACACACCCTCTGTTAGACCTGACATGTGGAGATAATGGTTCCCCACTTTTTTGCTTTTTCCAGGGGACCTTGCTGACTCTGTTTGAGAGGTCTTATGGCCCTGAGCACATTACTACTGTAAGTATAGTAACATAAGTTAGGAAGGGGTGCCTACCAGTATGTGCACACTTGCACATTGGTGTTTTCATGTATATATTGAGCCTAGCATGGCCTGCCAGAATGTGCATGCTTGCACACGGGTTTTTCCATGTATATACTGAGCCTGGCATGGCTTGCTTGTATTGTGCACACTTGCACATTGGTATTTGTATTTATATACAGAGTCTGGCATGCTTGCCTATATGTGCACACATGCACATTGAAGTTTTCATGTGTATACTGAGTCTAGCATGGCGTGCCAGTATGTGCACCCTTGCACATTGTGTTTTCATATGTACACTGAGCCGGGCACAACTTGCCAATATGTGGACACTTGAATATTAGAGTTTTTATATATGTACTGAGCCTGACACAGCAGGCCTGTATAGGCACACTCACACCCTTGTTATGTTCTCAAAGCTTGTGTCCAGCCTGCCCTGCAGGCTTGTGTGTGTGCTATGGCACATGTACCCATTAAGTGAAGAATGCCCATGTGTATTTTCACTGCCATTGAGAGCTGCTCTGCCCCTAGAATATAGGGGGAAGTTTATAATTGATCCTATGTGCAATAATGGATTGTAGTGGAGCAGCCTCATCATGTTTACTATCATTAGATTCCCAGTGACAAAACCTTTCCAATGTTAAAGGCAGTTTTGTCAGTAATACCTTGGAAATCCAACTAGAAGGAGGGCATTTTCATGTTCTAAAATTCCTTTTGTGTGCCTTTCAGATTGAAGCTTCATTTCACTGGGGGCTGCGGGAAAATACATCTGTGGATTCCTCAGCAACAGCTATAAACCTCGGACAACCAAAACAACAGACCTGTGCCATCTGAGGGCCTGGCTGGAAAGACGTGATGGAGAGGTTTTGACACTTGGCCTCTCGGAGCACGAGCATGGCCCCACTAAAGATACAGATCTACATTCCTGGGCAGACAAGACTGAAATTTAGAGGAGACATCTGTGGTTCAAACGGCAAGCCTTTGAACCATCCCCAACCTCAAAGGCCCTGTTCAGTATAATTAGGAGGACAACACTTCAGCAATTCAGAGATACACTTGCAGGAGTGCAGGACAGAGTCTCCGTACTGGGTGGTGCACACTGCCAGAGGAATCTGTTCTCCCCTGGAGTATTTACTGTCCTGGCAAGGGATCGCACACCCTTCCTGCAGCGTGGCTGGCTGACATTGTGAAGTGTGATCTACAAAAGCTTGTTGGCTTGCTCCCTGTTCTGCCTAGAGGGACCTACACAATATACTGTGTAATCTAGTGAGCGGTGCCCTCCTATGCATCTATGTTGTCTGCTGGCTTCCACCTGGTAGCAGTGGTGTGGGCACTGAACTAAGTATTGGACCTGGAGACCAAATTCGCCTCGCTCTGGACCTGCGAAGTGAAGCCCGCATTCAAGGAGTGTGGCCCTCCATCATGGGGCCACGTCACACATAATTGTTTGGTTGGTAGAGAAACAATTACTGGCTGTGGGACCCTGCATGGCCTGCTGTTGTCAACTCTGCCACATTTCTCTCAAGAGAAAATCAACTGCATGCTTATTGGTCACTGGTTGTGACCCTCAGGTGGGGCGTACACGGAGCAGTACAGCATTCTACCTCGTGCAGTACTGCTGAACTGGCACTTTTATGTGTGTGAACCAGATGTGTCTGGTGCGGCTCAAGTCATCCTGCACACAACGTTGTGCTTCATTCTAGGGAGGTGTGGAAAAGGAACTGATTGTGCGTTCAGAAGTGCCTGGTGCAACTCAAGTCATCGCTCACCAGGCATGGTTTCTCATTCCAGGAAGGCCCTTCATTGGTAACTGTTCATGTGCAGTGGAATTGTCTGGTGCGACTTCAAGTCATTGAGCACCAGATGTGCCTTGTTCCATGGAGGCACGGGAGTGGTAACATTTTGTGTGCAGCGGGATTGCCTGGTATGAGTCAAGTCATTGCTCATCAGACGTTGTACCTCATTTCAGGGAGGTGCAGAACAGGAACTGATTGTGTGTTCAGAAGTGGGTGGTGTGACCCAAGTCATTAAGCACCAGTCATGGTAGTAGTAACTTTTCATGTGCAGCAGGTTTGCCTGGGACGACTCTAGTCATTGCGCACTAGACTCTGTGCCTCATTCCAGGAAAACGTGGCAGTGGTAACTTTTCCTGTTCAGCAGGATTGTCTGGTGCGACTCAAGTCATTGCACATCAAGCATTGTGCCTCATTCCATGCAAGCATGGCAGTGGTAACTTTTCATGTGCAGCAGGATTGTCTGATGCAACTCCAGTCATCGCCCACCAAATGTGCCTCATTTCAGGGAGGTGAGGAATGGGAACTGATTGTGTGCTCAGATGTGCCTGGTGCGACTCAAGTCATTGTGCACCAGGCGTGGTTTCTCATTCCAGGAAGGCGCTTCATTGGTAACTTTTCATATGCAGTGGAAATCTTTGGTGTGACTCAAGTCATCGTGCACCAGATGTTGTGCCTCATTCCAGGGGAACACAGCAGTGGTAACTTTTTGTGTGGAGCGGGATTGTTTGGCGCAACTCAAGTCATAACGCACCAGGTGTTGTGCCTCATTACAGGGAAGCACAGCAGTGGTAACTTTTCATGCGCAGCAGGGTTGTCTGATGTGACTCAAGTCATTGCGCACCAGACATTGTGCCTCACTTCAGGGAGGCACTGCATTGGTAACTTGCTGTGTGCAAGGGGGATTGTCTGGTGCGACTCAAGTCATTGCGCACCAGCTGAGGGAGGCCCTGCATTGAGCACTTTGCATCTGTGTTGCGTTTGGAAGGGTCTGTTGTGACTAAGGTCACTGTGCACCAGTCCCTGTGCTCATACCAGAAGGGCATGGAATTTAGTAAAATCTTTGTGTGCAACTGGGACTCCTAAGGGGGTTCAAGTCATTGTGCTCCAGACGTTATGCCTCCTTTCCTGGGAGGTGCCGAATTGGTAGGTGTCTGTGAAGTGAAGTGTCTGGCTTGGATGTGTGCCACTGTGAACACCATGTCCCAGGGCTACCCTTCCCTTGTGGGTTTCATACTGGGGCCCGGGCCATAAGGTCAGTGTGGAGACCCCTGAGTGAACGTCGTGAGTGGGGCCCAAGCCTCCATTTGCTGACTGTTGCCTGATCAGCCATTCTCTCCTTCTTCCCCCGTACTTTTGCCCTGGGATCTTGACTAAGTGTAACCATCAACTGCGAGCGGCCTAGTATCCAGGGAAGGGTTGCTTCATTTGTAACTCTGAGGGGGCACAATTGGTTGGAGGGTGGAGAAATGTTTGGGTCCAAGAGGGGTCTGATAACTCATTTACACCTCACCTTCCAGTTGTCAGATCCCCTCATTAGGGTGCTGGAAGTGAGTGTGTGCGTGTAGGCGAGCGTGTCTGACATCCATGGCACCGTGTATCCATGTAGAGTGAGAGTGAGTGTCTAGGGTTGATGTCACTGCATGGCAACAATGCTGTGCACGTTGTTTAGCATTGTGGATGACACTGACATTAACTGGTGCTGTCTAGGCTGCGGAGCTATTTCAAAAGTGCTATAGTTCTTTGTATGTCTACGTGGTTGCTATGATAGAGGACTGGGATGCATCCTACAACTTTTATATTGAACTGGGGTGATCATTGGAGTGCGTCTCATGTTGCCAATGCAGTAATACTGCATGTGGGTGTGGGGAGGGAAAGTATTATCTTTCTCACGTGTACATACTGCTGATTTTGTTTTAACACTGTTAGGCTTTGTAGTCTTAGTGAGATGTGTCAAATACAAACTTCATTGACATACACCTTGTGTGAAGTCTTGTTTGTGACACTTAGGCCCTCATTACGACCCTGGCGGTTTGTAACCGCCAGGGCCGCGGGACGCGGTGGCACCGCCGACAGGCCGGCGGTGCCCCGCGGGGCATTCTGACCGCGGCGGCTTAGCCGCGGTCAGTGAAGGGAAACCGGCGGTCTCCCGCCGGTTTCCCGCCGGTTTCCCGCTGCCCCTAAGGAATCCTCCAAGCCGGCGCAGCTTGCTGCGCCGGCTTGGGGATTCCGACTCCCCCTCCCGCCATCCAGTTCCTGGCGGTTCTCCCGCAGGGAACCGGATGGCGGGAGGGGGAGTCGCGGGGCCCCTAGGGGCCCCTGCAGTGCCCATGCCAATGGCATGGGCACTGCAGGGGCCCCCGTAAGAGGGCCCCGCTTGTATTTCACTGTCTGCACAGCAGACAGTGAAATACGCGACGGGTGCAGTAGCACCCGTCGCACCTTCCCACTCCGCCGGCTCGATTACGAGCCGGCTTCATGGTGGGAAGGTCGTTTTCCCCTGGGCTGGCTGCCGGCCTTTCGGCGGCCGCCCGCCAGCCCAGGGGAAAACTTGGAATGCCGGCCGCGGTCTTCAGACCGCGGTGCGGTATTCCTGCGGCGCAACTTTGGCGGGCGGCCTCCGCCGCCCGTCAAAGTTGTAATGAGGGCCTTAGTGTACTTATTGTGTGGTCCTGCTATGTCAATATTTTACACATTGCCTCTGTGATAAGCCTGGCTGCTCTGTGTCAGGTAACCAAGGATGCGTGCAGGTTATACAGTGAGTGAAATCACTCGCCCCTGATGGGAGTGGTAGGTTCTGCCTGGCTCGGGCCTCGCCTCAGCCAACCAGAATGTGGCTCCTCCAAAACCCTCCTACTCCCTCCTCTAGCACAACTTACCCTCATTTGCACTATATTTCCTTTCATGCCCTTCTCTTTCCCACCTACCTATCCTGACATGCACGTTTACATTTTCATACTCTTTCTTGCTCACACAGACACAAACAAAGCATAACTGTGTCTTTATGATTCCTCTCACCAACTCACCAATACAAATGTTTTATGTAGGCGTGGGCAAAATTTTATTTATGCCTAAGTATTCTAAATACTCTTTTGATGTGTAAATGACAAAAATTATGTGAACACAACTATTTGAGTAGTTAGGAATACTATGGCACAAAAATCCTACAACAAGAGCACAGGAACAACAAATGCATTGAGCACAAGCAGCTGCTGCTCGCTACTGTTCATGTTCTGTTGCATTTAGCGCTATTTTCTTAGTGGAAAATGCTTTAACTTTGGATCTATCTTAGATGTGAGAATTAAGAAAACATTGCTAAATTTTGGGTTACGCTCCTTGTATAATTCAGCCTAATATTGCGGGATGTAGCTTTAATTTTACATAGTTTTACTTATTTTTGTGTAAACGTGTTAGAAGTGGCCATCACTGCATCATCACCCCCAAACCTTTTGACGTTTCCCTCCACTTTTTTGCTGAACTCATTTTTGTCAGACTTAGGACTCTGTGCACTTTACCACTGCTAACAAGTGGTAAAGTGCTTGTGCTCTCTCCCTAAAGCATGGTTTGATTGGTATATACCCAATTGGCATGTTTAACTTACTTATAAATCCCTAGCAAAGTGCACTGTATATGCCCAGGGCCTGTAAATTAAATGCTAGTGGGCCTGCGGTACTGATTGTACCACTCACTTAACCAGCCCTTTAAACATGTCCCAAGCCTGCCATTCCAACCTAAATGCAGTATTACACTGCAGTGGTGACTTGGCATTTAAAACCCCTTGCCAAGTCTTAAATTCCTCTTTTTATCACATATGTCACCCCTTAGGTAGGACGTAGGTATCTAATAGGGCAGGGTGCTTTGTAAATAAAAGGCAGGGCATATACTTTGTAAGTTTCACATATCCTGGTAGTGAAAACTCTCAAATTCATTTTTCATTACTGTGAGGACTACCCCTCTCATGTAATAACTGTGAGGATTTCTTATTACATTTAATAAGCTGTAATTCCTAATTAAGAAGGGATTGACCTGTCATGTTTGGTACCCATGGAATTGTAATGATAAATCTTCTTTAATGGCATAGTTGAATGTATCATTACAATTTTGAAAATGCTCCTTTTAGAAAGTTGGCATTTTCCTGCTCTTGGCACTATGTACATACAGGGCCTCATTCTGAGGCTGGCGGGCGGCGGTAGCCGCCCGCCTGGCGGGAACCGCCATATGGCCGCTCCGCGGTCGAAAGACCGCGGAGGCCATTCTGCCTTTCCCGCTGGGCTGGTGGGCGACCGTCAGAAGGCCGCCCGCCAGCCCAGCGGGAAACCCCTTCCCACGAGGAAGCCGGCTCCTAATGGAGCCGGCGGAGTGGGAAGGTGCGGCGGGCGAACCGCCAGGAACAGGATGGCGGTATGGGGTGTCGGAATCCCCATGGCGGCGCAGAGGATCCCTGAGGGCAGCGGAAAACCGGCGGGAGACCGCCGGTTTTCCTGTTCTGACTGCGGCCAAACCGCCGCGGTCAGAATGCCCTGCGGGGCACCGCCAGCCTGTTGGCGGTGCTCCCGCCGACCCCGGCCCCGGCGGTCCTTGACCGCCGGGGTCGGAATGACCCCCACAGTCTGTCTCCGGTTGCCTGTCTGGGGTGGGTGACAGATGATCTTTGTGTATTCTCTCTAGAAAGCCACACACAATGGGAGCTTAGGTGTGACTTTATGGGCCTCAATGCGCCATGAACTGGCTTGATGGGGGCGCAGAGCTGAGCATTACCTCACTTACAGCTGAATAGGCTTTGTCCTGCCACCACACAAAGAGCTACATACTCCCTGGAGTGAGTCTGGAGCCAGGGCAGGAACGGAAGACCTCTGTGCACTTCAAAGACTCTTCTTTGAAGTCTTCCCTACTTCAAAGGCAGCACTAGATATAAGAACAGGGACCTCTGACCCTACCACTTCAGTACACTTCTGGACCTGTGTACACTGCCAAGAAGGATTGATGTGCTGCCACAGAGACTGCCAACCTGCTGGTCTGCTGTTCTGTAAGAACCACTTCCTTGCTGACCTGCTTCCCTCCTTGTTTGGGTGAGAAGGACTGGACCCACATTACTTGAACCCAGAACCAAAGTGCCTCCACGGTCTTGCTGGCTTGCATCCTGTTTTCTAAACTCTCAGGAACACACAAGACTTCCAACTCATCACTTACAGCACCTGGACTCTACCAACCATGAGTTTTGCACTGCCAAGTGGTGCAGTCCTGGGCTCTTGAAAGTTGGTATAAAGTGATGCTTCAACTAGAATCCCTGCATTGACACAGTTTCACCGCTCGGAACTGGTGCATTAACCATTGGAACTGTTGCATTGCCTCCATCCCAAGGATTGATGATGACGCATTGGCTCTTCTGCTCCTCACATCTTCCTCGATATTGAAGCAAACAAGATACTTCTTAAGTAAGCCATGGCTGTTCCTTATATCCGACCCGTGCTCCATCACGGTTGGTCTCAACTTTCAGATTTGACCTTTTCTAGCGAGACCAGATAGCAGCGGTTGGCGTTTTATGCTTTTAAGCACTATATTTTAGTTTATTTCTTAAAAATTAAAATCTGAAGTTCTACTAATAGAACTTTTGTTGTTTGTGTCTTTTTTTTTTCATTAAATTAAGTTCTATTTTTCTGACCAGGTGTGGTATCTTTTTTCTGTGGTGTTTTCACTGTTTTACTGTTTGAAGTGTTGCACAAATACTTAATGCATTGCCTCTTCAGTTAAATCTGACTGCTCTAGGCCAAGCCAGAGGGCAAGCACAGGTTAATTTAGAGTGTGATGACTTAACAAAACTAGGACTGCGGTTCCTGCTTGGACAGAGCTCATACCTCTACCAACAAGAAACCAAACTCTAACATAGTACAACAAACTGTGCAAGTTAGGCCACCCCTAATTTTAAGATCATGAGGTAATTTTTTTAATTTACATTGGTGAAAACAAATTAGTTCCATGATTAGGCAACATCAAGAAGAATCCTGCTTGTGATATCACAAGAGAAAATGATTTGCAGGATGGCAGAACTAAAGCCCAGATTTAAGAGGGCCTAGTACCATCTGACAATATATCAGCATCGTTTTTGTTACGCTGATGTGGAGTTAGGTGGCCAAAAACGCTGTGCCATATGTACGAAGTGGCGCATCGCATGTATTTTGCCAATTTGTAACCACTTGCACCACATTATGACTCCTCCAGGCATAATATATGCAAGGGGGCGTTCCCACATTCGGGGGGTGCGCAAAAATGGTGCAAAGAAATCTCAGAGATTTCTTTGTGTCATTTTTTCCTGCATTTTTAATGCCTGCTTAGACCAGGCGTTAAAAGGGGGCACGTCATTGGTTACAGTGGGGCCCTATGTACTGTTCAAGGTTAGCGCCAACATTTTGGTGCTAACCCTGAACAGTACACCAATAGCGTCAGAAATTGTGATGCTATTGCCCCCTACCCTGCACCATGGTGCGCCGTATTTTAAATACGGTGCACCCATGGTGTCGGTGGGGGTGGGGGGCGAAAGGGGCCGCCAAGAAAAGTGGCGCTACATCTAATGTAGGGCCACTTTTCCTAAATCTGGCCCTTAGTGAAAGATAGTGGTCAAAGAAGGCAAAATTAATATTTGTGCAGATGTACAAACGCATGGATGTTTTGTCGACTCTTAAGTTATTCTTGAATAGTAGCTTTTAATCAGGAATTCATTGCTTTTCGAAGCATCCTCGCCACCTCCTGAGTAATTACGCTCCATTCAGGCACCTGTGCCTATCCAAAAGGTTTTGAATACATTTTAGTGAGCAAGTTGATTGCGTTTTGATGCCAGCGTGGGTGGTGCGTTCATTCAAATTCATACTGTTGATAGTCGCCACTGATTGAAAATATTTCCTAACGATGATGCCTTCAGGATGGAACGAGTAATAAACCGAAACAATAATAAACAAAAAAAACTCATCTATCGACAACAAAGTCATTAGTCTTTTTCTCGTGAAACTTGAGAAAATCAAAGAAAACTCCACGAAGATTGTTTGATTGATCAGATTGTCAAGATTATCTGGTGAAAGCAGAAATCAATAAATGATTACAAGCGACTAAGCACCGCTAGATGGCGGTGAAGGCTCAGGAAAAGGTTATGAATAGTTTTTTTAAAGAATGAAATGGCTTGTGTACCTGTAGAAATGGAGCGGGGACGACATCCCTAATGTCAGATACCGCTCTAGTAACTTTTAACTAATTAAGTGGCATCACTTGAAGGCTAATCAGGGTCGAGTATCCAGACTTCTCTGCTTGTCACATTTAAAAACAACGGATATTATTTGCATTAGATCAAAATTATTGCCATCACTTGCAACAATGAGGTAGATTGAGGGAATAAAGTGTGAAATATTATCAGTCACAGGGCGAAACCCAAGTGAGAATCCTGTTAATCACTGCCACACCACATGCTTCTTTCACTAGACGTTAGACACCTGGGACCTGGAGTTAGTTTGCAAACATACAATACATATTTTGGTTCTAGCAGCTCAAATACCAAAAACAGAAAAAATCTGAGCAGTGCTTTTGGTCTAAGGCAACCTCTCTTAAAAGTGTCTTTAAAAAATATCTCCCAGAGAAGTTCAGCATATTTCCAAAACAAACTCTCGGCGGGTTTTTGAAACATTTTATTGACCCTACCTACAGATGTGTCCCTGCTTTGCTACTCTTTATTTTCGGTAGTGTTAGTTCACTAAAAAAGATAAGGGCCTAATTTACAAAGTACTGGCGCATCGGCTCTGCCATTATTTCTCATGCTATCTTTTTTTCAACATTGCTCTTAGCTAATCCCAACACGAATTCCCCATTCATCCTGCAAAACCCTATCATGTACTTGGGAAATTTAGGGCTTCACATACAAGTAACTTGTGCACCAGTTTCCTTGCGTCGCCCTGCGCCCCCCTAACAACACCATAGTAGCACTGTATTTTTAATACAGAGCACCATGGCTCTTGTTAGAACAACTGTGTCAAACATTTTGTTGCAGTTGTGGCGCTTTGCTGGACTAGCGTAAATAATGTTAATGCTAGTCCAACAAAGCTCAGGAAGAACCATTGAAAAGAGCCTGTGTCAATTTAATGCCTGCCTTGTGCAGGAGCTACAAAATTACGCTAGAATGGTGCAGATTTCACTGTGACATTTTTTTGGGCCTCTCTGCGGGAAACACCTCTTTTGCATTCATTAAACCCAGATGCGGCTCACAGGTGTTAGAGCGGGCGGGTGGCGCGGGCCTGGGGAAAGTGTGGGGGGGAAAAAATATTAATAAAATGAAAAATAAATAAATAAACTTACCTGAACGCCGTGCTCTGTCTGCCACCGCTCCTCTGTCTCCTCAGCATGCTGCAGACACAGGCTCCCAGCCTGCCCTGCGGCCAATCCTGACGCTGCTCAGAGCAAAGTCAGGATTGGCTGGGAGCACCCAGCCAGTGCGCTCCCAGGAAGACTGGGAGCCTGTGCAGACTCTCTCTATCCCAGCAACTATGTTGCTGGGCTGGAGAGAGCCCTGTGCGCATGTGTGTTTTGCCGGCCCGAGACGTCCAGCCAAACACAAATGTGCATTTTGCAAGAGCAGAGGCTGAAGTACATGAAAAGAAGTCGGAACTATAATCAGTGTAACATGTATTAAGGAGTATTTGAGAACAAATGTGACACCAAATATGGAATAGGGCTTTGAATACATAACTTTGGTGTGACCCCTAAACAACATTCAATTCATAGCTTATGCAAAGTTTATTTCTTTAGAGTACAAAACTTGTGAACAGATGCACTCCTCCATTCTTTGCACAAAGGCACGGTGTGTGACTAGCAGGGCGAGGAAGGAAAAAGGGGTGGATGTTACTGTGCACACCAAGTAGGATGGAGAATATTACACCCGTAACTCTGGGTGTACATCAGAGCCCACACCTTCACATCATTTGCTAATGAACCGAAATATTTTCAGAACCCAAATGCAATTTCCTTACAAAGCTATTTTTGCCC
This sequence comes from Pleurodeles waltl, assembly GCF_031143425.1. Lineage (NCBI taxonomy): Eukaryota > Metazoa > Chordata > Amphibia > Caudata > Salamandridae > Pleurodeles > Pleurodeles waltl. The sequence goes on along the minus strand of NC_090444.1, from coordinate 591,581,234 downwards.
CCTAAGCACAGAAATATCTAAACTCCAGCTAAGCAGTTCACAATTGATATGTGGCAATAAAATCTGACTATTCAATAAGAGAATGGGAGAGCTAATTTTATTGTTTGCATAATTAAATGCATTTATTAACAAAGTGTGATTTAAAATGATAAATGATGTGTGCATAGTGGTCATATAATTTGTGGTAGCCTACCACATTTTACCATCTGTTAGATGGTATCAGATTAGACAACTGATCATGAGGTTCTTATCAGAAGGAGGAGAAGTTGTCACGATGGAAGATCAATTTCTGGGAAGAGCTGACTGTACCGAATAGTCTGTTCCATGTAACACCTCAAAGACGTAGCTGTGTCCTCACTTTTGCCTTTTCCTAGGAAAGAATAGAGTTTACCTACTCCAGCCTTTGGAGAAGATCAATTGGCACCTGAGAGGGGAAAGAGATGAAATGCTGCAATTAGTGATTTTGTTGAAATATAATAGTATGTGTTCCTTAATATAGCACTACTCCCTTACACTCTCATTCCCACTCTTGTGCCCCATAGAGATGCTTGCTGACTTTAAACTGAGACCATTCTCACTTCTGCTGATCTTAACAAGTGCAAACGTTTTATGTCTAAGCATTCATATTTCTCTTATCAGAGACCTTAATTTGGGTTTCTAAAGTTGACACCTTACTTACTTTACCAAAATCAGATGCTTACTCCCACCCTATTCTTCTAAATTTAGATTAAGAGTTTCGTCAATGGAACACACTTGTGGCATATTTGGTGTTCTATTTGTCATTCTTGTAAATGTTCTATTTTATCTCAGGGCGAAATATCTACTTCTAGACCATTCACATCTGCAATAATGATGATTGAAATTTGAATATTTAACAATTGAATGATTCGGATTAAACTAATTTGTCAATAAATCCCATTGATACTTTAATTCCCTTTGTCGTTTCCTGTGGAGCCCTGTTGGTCTTCACTATGTATAGAAATGAATGTAAATGATTGCTCCTACGTCTCTCTTGTCTACGAAAAAAGGTCCATACCACCAGTGATGGGGTTTGTGTGATGATTATATCAGACATTTGAGATTTAAGGATCCCTGCTCCTCCGGTGTCATCGAATGTACTCTTATAGCATGCTGAGATGCACTTGTGTGGACAGGATTAATTTGACTAACATACTCCTTTGTTCAGCCTTCTTCAGAGACACAAACTTTAATGTATTTAATTTGGAACATTACTCTCGTCTCTGTTGCAATAACAGGCTGCTCTCCGACAGTTTCACAAAATGCCCCTAGCCTACCCAAGATCTGTAAACAACACTCCTTTGGATTGTAATAGACATTGAGTGTGGGCTCTGCAGCTATAACTGCTCTTCCACAGCTGCTGTGTCACCCTGCATGCCGAGGTAATGTTTGCAGATTGGGAGCACCAGAGAGAGGAGAGCGACTGGTCTTTCTTCTCACGCACAACGTGAGACCATGCAGCCTTCCCCAGTCTCTCAAGTGTCTGCGGCAACGATAACAAGAAAGTCTAGTAAACAAGAACAGGATTTATTGGTAAATAATCCAGATAGTCGATGGTTAGTCCCAAAGACCTTGGGTAATTGATAAAACAAGGGAATCCACGTTTTAAATAAAATAATTAATTCCAAGCACTGTCTGCATGAGTGTGCTGTCTGTTGGAGTGAGTGCAAGTGATGTATGTATTTATATGGTATTTCTAGAGTGTCAAAGGGAAGCGGTTCACTGTGTAGTTTCAGAGACAATTGATAAAGTCTTTGAGTGATAGGAGATGAATTGTGCTGTATTGTATTTTTAAAGAGGGGAGTTTACAAGTCTTTCCTAGATTGGGGCACTTGTGGGTTGGTCCTAATGGATACGAGAATGTCGTGCCAGAATCTGATTGCATTGATGGAAAGCCCTGTTGGCTGGTCACTTCTCAGTAAGAAGACATTCAGCTTGATCTAACATCAACCTGCACGGTGAAGTACAAAACGAAGCAGGAAGCGAGACTCAGCCCATCAGGTGTTTGGAACTGGATTCCAATTGAAATCAGGGAAGTGGACATTCGGCAAAGAACTCCAATGACACTTACAGGAACGTATCATATTGAATGGCTCTTTCTCCTGGAGAAGTATGTTAGGGACATTTATTTGCACTCAGGCTCACTGAATGCTGCCATGACTCCTTGTCATCAGTAACCATATTTCTACTTTCGTGAACGTTACAAATTATAATTGTCAGGTACGTCAATTCTGTTGGTTCAGTCAAAGTAGCCTATAACTACTATTCCCAGAAAGCACTAGATTGCCAAATGATTGCCCAGAAATGGCAATGTGATTTCCTTACGGCATGGATCTGTGCGGCAACCTTAGGCAGGGTGAGCAACATAGTGGCATATTGTCAGCATCCTCCTATAGTGGGAAACCCCTTGTTGTTTCAAGCAGCACATCGTCATGTTACAAGCATCCCTCAGGTTACTTGAGGAGCACCATTCTGTTATTAACGGTGTCCTGGAAAACTGAATCGGATCCCAGATGTTTCCATCAACACACTGTGTGTGATGTTGTTATATGTAATACAAGGCAGCTGATGCTCCTTTTACTAGCAACTTCTGTGACTCTGACTGCTCACCACCACTACGATTCTGTGTAGCTGTTGCAAGCAGCACCGCAATGATTCCTAAATAAAAACAAGCCTTGGCAAAGCAAATAGGTCTCGCCTATGTGAACTATTGGCTTTGTCAATATTTTTAGCTATCAGGCAAAGTTGCACAGCTGCTGTGCAACATTGCTGAAAGCTTTTTTTAAAGCGCTGGCCACGTCATAACATTTTTATTTTTTTATTGATGGTCGCAATGAAGGTGTGCAAAACGGAGGATGTAGATAATCATGCAGAAAATTCAGTTGCAAAATCACATTAAACCAGAAGTCCTGATCTTAATATACACTCACTCGCCCTTTCTACACTTTACTCACCTCACTCTCCTTTCTTCCTGTCTTTCCTCTCTGTAAGGATATGCCTCCTTGGCATGGTTACCCCCTGACTTTTTGCCTTTGCTGATGCTATGTTTTGAATTGAAAGTGTGCTGAGGCCTGCTAACCAGGCCCCAGCACCAGTGTTCTTTCCCTAACCTGTACTTTTGATTCCACAATTGGCACACCCTGGCATCCAGGTAAGTCCCTTGTAACTGGTACCCCTGGTACCAAGGGCCCTGATGCCAGGGAAGGTCTCTAAGGGCTGCAGCATATCTTATGCCACCCCGGGGACCCCTCACTCAGCACAGACACACTGCTTGCCAGCTTGTGTGTGCTGGTGAGAACAAAACGAGTAAGTCGACATGGCACTCCCCTCAGGGTGCCATGCCAACCTCACACTGCCTATGCAGTATAGATAAGTCACCCCTCTAGTAGGCCTTACAGCATTAAGGCAGGGTGCACTATACCGTAGGTGAGGGCACCAGTGCATGAGCACTGTGCCCCTACAGTGTCTAAGCCAAACCTTAGACATTGTAAGTGCAGGGTAGCCATAAGAGTATATGGTCTGGGAGTCTGTCAAACACGGACTCCACAGCACCATAATGGCTACACTGAAAACTGGGAAGTTTGGTATCAAACTTCTCAGCACAATAAATGCACACTGATGCCAGTGTACATTTTATTGTAAAATACACCCCAGAGGGCACCTTAGAGGTGCCCCCTGAAACCTAATCCAACTACCTGTGTAGGCTGACTGGTTCTAGCAGCCTGCCACACTCGAGACATGTTGCTGGCCACATGGGGAGAGTGCCTTTGTCACTCTGTGGCCTGTAACAAAGCCTGCACTGGGTGGAGATGCTATCACCTCCCCCAGGCAGGAGCTGTAACACCTGGCGGTGAGCCTCAAAGGCTTACCCCCTTTGTTCCAGCACCACAGGGCACTCCAGCTAGTGGAGTTGCCTGCCCCCTCCGGTCACGGCCCCACTTTTGGCGGCAAGGCCGGAGGAGATAATGAGAATAACAAGGAGGAGTCACTGGCCAGTCAGGACAGCCCCTAAGGTGTCCTGAGCTGAAGTGACTCTAACTTTTAGAAATCCTCCATCTTGCAGATGGAGGATTCCCCCAATAGGGATAGGAATGTGCCCCCCTCCCCTTGGGAGGAGGCACAAAGAGGGTGTACCCACCCTCAGGGCTAGTAGCCATTGGCTACTAACCCCCCAGACCTAAACACGCCCTTACATTTAGTATTTAAGGGCTTCCCTGAACCCAAGAATTTAGATTCCTACAACTTACCGAAGAAGAAGACTGCTGAGCTGAAAACCCCTGCAGAAGAGGAAAGAAGACACCAACTGCTTTGGCCCCAGTCCTACCGGCCTGTCTCCTGCCTTCTAAAGAAACCTGCTCCAGCGATGCTTTCTCCAGGACCAGCGACCTCTGAATCCTCAGAGGACTGCCCTGCTTCCGAGAGACCAAGAAACTCCCGAGAACAGCGGCCCTGTTCAACAAAGACTGCAACTTTGTATCCAGAGGAGCAGATTTAAAGACCCCTGTAATCCCCGCAAGAAGCGTGAGACTTGCAACACTGCACCCGGCGACCCCGACTCGACTGGTGGATAAACAACACCTCAGGGAGGACCCTCCGGCGACTCCGAGACTGTGAGTAACCAAAGTTGTCCCCCCTGAGCCCCCACAGCGAAGCCTGCAGAGGGAATCTCGAGGCTCCCCTGACCGCGACTGCCAGACTCTAAAATCCCGACGGCTGGAAAAGACCCTGCACCCGCAGCCCCCAGCACCTGAAGGATCGGAACTTCAGTGCAGGAGTGACCCCCAGGAGGCCCTCTCCCTTGCCCAGGTGGTGGCTACCCCGAGGAGCCCCCCCCCTTGCCTGCCTGCAACGCTGAAGAGACCCCTTGGTCTCCCATTGATTTACATTGCGAACGCGACGCTTGTTTGCACACTGCACCCGGCCGCCCCCGCGCTGCTGAGGGTGTACTTTTTGTGTGGACTTGTGTCCCCCCCCGGTGCCCTACAAAACCCCCCTGGTCTGCCCTCCGAAGACGCGGGTACTTACCTGCTGGCAGACTGGAACCGGGGCACCCCCTTCTCTCCATTGAAGCCTATGCGTTTTGGGCACCACTTTGAACTCTGCACCTGACCGGCCCTGAGCTGCTGGTGTGGTGACTTTGGGGTTGCTCTGAACCCCCAACGGTGGGCTACCTTGGACCCCAATTTGAACCCCGTAGGTGGTTTACTTACCTGCAAGAACTAACAATACTTTACCTCCCCCAGGAACTGTGAAAATTGCACTGTGTCCACTTTTAAAACAGCTAAATGTGTTTTATGTACAAAGTATATATGCTATTGTGATTATTCAAAGTTCATAGAGTACTTACCTGCAATACCTTTCAAATGAGATATTTCATGTAGAATTTTAACCTGTGGTTCTTAAAATAAACTAAGAAAATATATTTTTCTATAACAAAACCTATTGGCCTGGATTTGTCTCTGAGTGTGTGTTCCTCATTTATTGCCTGTGTGTATGTACAACAAATGCTTAACACTACTCCTTTGATAAGCCTACTGCTCGACCACACTACCACAAAATAGAGCATTAGTATTATCTCTTTTTGCCACTATCTTACCTCTAAGGGGAACCCTTGGACTCTGTGCATACTATTCCTTACTTTGAAATAGTGCATACAGAGCCAACTTCCTACATTGGTGGATCAGCGGTGGGGTACAAGACTTTGCATTTGCTGGCCTACTCAGCCAATACCTGATCACACGACAAATTCCAAAAATTGTCATTAGAAATTGATTTTTGCAATTTGAGCTATTTTTCTAAATTCTTAAAAGACCTGCTAGGGCCTTGTGTTAGTTCCTGTTTAGCATTTCTTTTAGAGTTTAAAAAAGTTTGTGAAAGTTTGAATTAGAACCCAGAACTAGTTTTAGATTCTTAAAAAGTATTCCAACTTTTAGAAGCATAATGTCTAGTACAGAGATGAATGTGGTGGAACTCGACATCACCCCTTACCTCCATCTTAAGATGAGGGAGCTAAGGTCACTCTGTAAAATAAAGAAAATAACAATGGGCCCCAGACCTTCCAAAATACAGCTCCAGGAGCTTTTGGCAGAGTTTGAAAGAGCCAACCCCTCTGAGGATGGCAACACAGAGGATGAAGATAGTGACTTGGAGGGAAATTCCCCCCCTCCAGTCCTTAGGGAGAACAGGGCTGCTCAAGCCCTGACTCCAAATATAATAGTCAGAGATGCTGTTTCCCTCACAGGAGAGACCAACATCTCTGAAATCACTGAGGATAACTCCAGTGAAGAGGACATCCAGTTAGCCAGGATGGCCAAGAGATTGGCTCTGGAAAGACAGATCCTAACCATAGAAAGGGAAAGAAAAGAGATGGGCCTAGGACCCATCAATGGTGGCAGCAACATAACTAGGGTCAGAGATTCTCCTGACATGTTGAAAATCCCTAAAGGGATTGTAACTAAATATGAAGATGGTGATGACATCACCAAATGGTTCATAGCTTTTGAGAGGGCTTGTGTAACCAGAAAAGTGAACAAATCTCACTGGGGTGCTCTCCTTTGGGAAATGTTCACTGGAAAGTGTAGGGATAGACTCCTCACACTCTCTGGAGAAGATGCAGAATCTTATGACCTCATGAAGGGAACCCTGATTGAGGGCTTTGGATTCTCCACTGAGGAGTATAGGATTAGATTCAGGGGGGCTCAAAAATCCTCGAGCCAGACCTGGGTTGATTTTGTAGACTACTCAGTGAAAACACTGGATGGTTGGATTCAAGGCAGTGGTGTAAATAATTATGATGGGCTGTACAATTTCTTTGTGAAAGAACACCTGTTAAGTAATTGTTTCAATGACAAACTGCATCAGCATCTGGTAGACCAAGGACCAATTTCTCCCCAAGAATTGGGAAAGAAGGCGGACCATTGGGTCAAGACTAGGGTGACCAATACTTCCACAGGGGGTGACCAAAAGAAAGGGGTCACACAGCCTCCCCAGGGGAAGAGTGTTGAGACATCCAAAAACAAAAATAGTAAAGAGTCTTCTACAGGCCCCCAAAAACCTGCACAGGAGGGTGGGCCCAGAGCCTCTTCACAAACCAATTTTGGGTACAAGGGTAAAAACTTTGATCCCAAAAAGACCTGGTGTCGTAGCTGTAATCAGCCTGGACACCAAACTGGAGACAAGGCCTGTCCCCAGAAAAATACCACTTCTAACTCCACTCCAGCTAAAACTGGAATGGCCAGTCTCCAAGTGGGATCAACAGTGTGCCCAGAGCAAATCAGGTGTCACACTGAAGCTACATTAGTCTCTGAGGGTGGGGTGGATTTAGCCACACTGGCTGCCTGGCCTCCTAACATGCAAAAATACAGGCAGCAGCTCTTAATTAATGGGACAAGTGTAGAAGGCCTGAGGGATACAGGTGCCAGTGTCACCATGGTGACAGAGAAACTGGTTTCCCCTGGTCAATACCTGGCTGGACAAACTTATCCAGTCACCAACGCTGACAATCAGACTAAAGTACATCCCATGGCTATGGTAACTTTAGAGTGGGGAGGGGTCAATGGCCTGAAACAGGTGGTGGTCTCCTCAAATATCCCAGTAGACTGTTTGCTTGGAAATGACCTGGAGTCCTCAGCATGGGCTGAGGTAGAACTAAAAACCCATGCAGCCATGCTGGGTATCCCTGAACTAGTGTGTGTCAAGACAAGGGCACAGTGCAAGGCTCAGGGTGAAAAAGTAGAGCTGGAGTCTGGAAAAAGGGCCCAACCTACCAAGAGAAAAGGAAAGTCAGCTGGGAAACCAGCTGCAACACAACAACAAAAAGAGAACCTCTCTTCTCAGGAAGAAGTTCTGCCCTCTGAGGGAACTGAGCCTATGGAGTTAGAACCTTATCAGGTTGAGCTCTTAGGCCCGGGGGGGCCTCAAGGGAGCAGTTGTGTAAGGGGCAAGAAACCTGTCCCTCTCTTGAAGGCCTTAGGCAGCAAGCTGCTGAAGAGTCCAATGGCAAGAAAACTGGAACACATAGGGTCTATTGGGAAGATGGGCTCCTGTACACTGAGGCAAGAGATCCCAAACCTGGTGCCACTAGGAGAGTGGTAGTGCCTCAGGAGTTCAGAGAGTTCATACTGACCTTAGCCCATGATATTCCCCTTGCTGGGCATTTGGGACAAACCAAGACGTGGGAGAGACTAGTCAACCACTTCTACTGGCCCAACATGTCCCAGAAAGTTAAGGAGTTTTGTGTCTCCTGTACCACCTGTCAAGCCAGTGGTAAGACAGGTGGACATCCAAAGGCCCCCCTCATTCCACTTCCAGTGGTGGGGGTCCCCTTTGAAACAGTGGGTGTGGACATAGTGGGTCCACTTGAACCTCCCACCGCCTCAGGAAATATGTACATCCTAGTAGTAGTGGATCATGCTACTAGGTATCCTGAAGCTATTCTCCTTAGGTCGACTACTGCCCCTGCAGTAGCCAAGGCCCTCATTGGTATCTTTACCAGAGTGGGCTTCCCTAAGGAGGTGGTGTCTGACAGAGGTACCAACTTCATGTCAGCATACCTGAAACACATGTGGAATGAGTGTGGAGTGACTTATAAATTCACTACACCCTATCATCCACAAACTAATGGCCTTGTTGAGAGATTCAACAAGACATTAAAGGGCATGATCATGGGGCTCCCAGAAAAACTCAAAAGGAGATGGGATGTCCTCTTGCCATGTCTGCTCTTCGCTTACAGAGAGGTGCCTCAGAAGGGAGTAGGATTCTCACCCTTTGAACTTCTGTTTGGCCACCCTGTAAGGGGACCACTAGCTCTTGTGAAAGAAGGCTGGGAGAGACCGCTTCATGAGCCTAAACAAGACATAGTGGACTATGTACTTGGCCTTCGCTCAAGGATGGCAGAGTACATGGAAAAGGCAAGTAAAAACCTTGAGGCCAGCCAACAGCTCCAGAAGTTTTGGTATGTCCAAAAGGCTGCACTGGTTGAATTTCAACCAGGGCAGAAAGTCTGGGTTTTGGAGCTGGTGGCTCCCAGGGCACTTCAGGACAAATGGAGTGGCCCTTACCCAGTGCTAGAGAGGAAGAGTCAGGTCACCTACCTGGTGGACCTGGGCACAAGCAGGAGCCCCAAGAGGGTGATCCATGTGAACCGCCTTAAGCTCTTCCATGACAGGGCTGATGTAAATCTGTTAATGGTAACAGATGAGGATCAGGAAGCTGAGAGTGAGCCTCTCCCTGATCTTCTGTCATCAAACCCTAATGATGGCTCAGTAGATGGAGTGATCTATTCAGACACCCTCTCTGGCCAACAGCAATCTGACTGTAGGAAAGTCCTGCAACAGTTTGCTGAGCTCTTTTCCCTAACCCCTGGTCAGACACACCTGTGTACCCATGATGTGGACACAGGAGACAGCATGCCTGTCAAAAACAAAATATTCAGACAGTCTGATCAAGTTAAGGAAAGCATCAAGGTGGAAGTCCACAAGATGCTGGAATTGGGAGTAATTGAGCACTCTGACAGCCCCTGGGCTAGCCCAGTGGTCTTAGTCCCCAAACCTCACACCAACGATGGAAAGAGAGAGATGAGGTTTTGTGTGGACTACAGAGGACTTAATTCTGTCACCAAGACAGATGCCCATCCCATTCCTAGAGCTGATGAACTGATAGACAAATTAGGTGCTGCCAAATTCTTAAGTACCTTTGACTTAACAGCAGGGTACTGGCAAATCAAAATGGCACCTGGAGCAAAAGAAAAGACAGCATTCTCCACACCTGATGGGCATTATCAGTTCACTGTTATGCCCTTTGGTTTAAAGAATGCCCCTGCCACCTTCCAAAGGTTGGTGAATCAAGTCCTTGCTGGCTTGGAGTCCTTTAGTGCAGCTTATCTTGACGATATTGCTGTCTTTAGCTCCAACTGGTAGGATCACCTGGTCCACCTGAAGAAGGTTTTGAAGGCTCTGCAATCTGCAGGCCTCTCTATCAAGGCATCCAAATGCCAGATAGGGCAGGGAACTGTGGTTTACTTGGGACACCTTGTAGTTGGAGGCCAAGTTCAGCCACTCCAGCCTAAGATCCAGACTATTCTGGACTGGGCAGCTCCAAAAACCCAGACTCAAGTCAGGGCATTCCTTGGCTTGACTGGGTATTATAGGAGGTTTGTTAAGGGATATGGATCCATTGTGACAGCCCTCACAGAACTCATCTCCAAGAAAATGCCCAAGAAGGTAAACTGGACTGTAGAATGCCAACAGGCCTTTGACACCCTGAAACAAGCAATGTGCACAGCACCAGTTCTAAAAGCTCCAGATTACTCCAAGCAGTTCACTGTGCAGACAGATGCCTCTGAACATGGGATAGGGGCAGTTTTGTCCCAAACAAATGATGATGGCCTTGACCAGCCTGTTGCTTTCATTAGCAGGAGCTTACTTCCCAGGGAGCAGCGTTGGAGTGCCATTGAGAGGGAGGCCTTTGCTGTGGTTTGGTCCCCGAAGAAGCTGAGACCATACCTCTTTGGTACTCACTTCCTAGTTCAAACTGACCACAGACCTCTCAGATGGCTGATGCAAATGAAAGGTGAAAATCCAAAACTGTTGAGGTGGTCCATCTCCCTACAGGGAATGGACTTTGTAGTGGAACACAGACCTGGGACTGCCCATGCCAATGCAGATGGCCTTTCCAGGTTCTTCCACTTAGAAAATGAAGACTCTCTTGGGAAAGGTTAGTCTCATCCTCTTTCGTTTGGGGGGGGGGGTTGTGTAAGGAAATGCCTCCTTGGCATGGTTACCCCCTGACTTTTTGCTTTTGCTGATGCTATGTTTTGAATTGAAAGTGTGCTGAGGCCTGCTAACCAGGCCCCAGCACCAGTGTTCTTTCCCTAACCTGTACTTTTGATTCCACAATTGGCACACCCTGGCATCCAGGTAAGTCCCTTGTAACTGGTACCCCTGGTACCAAGGGCCCTGATGCCAGGGAAGGTCTCTAAGGGCTGCAGCATATCTTATGCCACCCTGGGGACCCCTCACTCAGCACAGACACACTGCTTGCCAGCTTGTGTGTGCTGGTGAGAACAAAACGAGTAAGTCGACATGGCACTCCCCTCAGGGTGCCATGCCAACCTCACACTGCCTATGCAGTATAGATAAGTCACCCCTCTAGTAGGCCTTACAGCCCTAAGGCAGGGTGCACTATACCGTAGGTGAGGGCACCAGTGCATGAGCACTGTGCCCCTACAGTGTCTAAGCCAAACCTTAGACATTGTAAGTGCAGGGTAGCCATAAGAGTATATGGTCTGGGAGTCTGTCAAACACGGACTCCACAGCACCATAATGGCTACACTGAAAACTGGGAAGTTTGGTATCAAACTTCTCAGCACAATAAATGCACACTGATGCCAGTGTACATTTTATTGTAAAATACACCCCAGAGGGCACCTTAGAGGTGCCCCCTGAAACCTAATCCAACTACCTGTGTAGGCTGACTGGTTCTAGCAGCCTGCCACACTCGAGACATGTTGCTGGCCACATGGGGAGAGTGCCTTTGTCACTCTGTGGCCTGTAACAAAGCCTGCACTGGGTGGAGATGCTATCACCTCCCCCAGGCAGGAACTGTAACACCTGGCGGTGAGCCTCAAAGGCTTACCCCCTTTGTTCCAGCACCACAGGGCACTCCAGCTAGTGGAGTTGCCTGCCCCCTCCGGTCACGGCCCCACTTTTGGTGGCAAGGCCGGAGGAGATAATGAGAATAACAAGGAGGAGTCACTGGCCAGTCAGGACAGCCCCTAAGGTGTCCTGAGCTGTAGTGACTCTAACTTTTAGAAATCCTCCATCTTGCACATGGAGGATTCCCCCAATAGGGATAGGAATGTGCCCCTCTCCCCTTGGGAGGAGGCACAAAAAGGGTGTACCCACCCTCAGGGCTAGTAGCCATTGGCTACTAACCCCCCAGACCTAAACACGCCCTTAAATTTAGTATTTAAGGGCTTCCCTGAACCCAAGAATTTAGATTCCTGCAACTTACCGAAGAAGAAGACTGCTGAGCTGAAAACCCCTGCAGAAGAGGAAAGAAGACACCAACTGCTTTGGCCCCAGTCCTACCGGCCTGTCTCCTGCCTTCTAAAGAAACCTGCTCCAGCGACGCTTTCTCCAGGACCAGCGACCTCTGAATCCTCAGAGGACTGCCCTGCTTCCAAGAGACCAAGAAACTCCCGAGAACAGCAGCCCTGTTCAACAAAGACTGCAACTTTGTATCCAGAGGAGCAGATTTAAAGACCCCTGTAATCCCCGCAAGAAGCGTGAGACTTGCAACACTGCACCCGGCGACCCCGACTCGACTGGTGGATAAACAACACCTCAGGGAGGACCCTCCGGCGACTCCGAGACTGTGAGTAACAAAAGTTGTCCCCCTGAACCCCCACAGCGAAGCCTGCAGAGGGAATCCCGAGGCTCCCCTGACCGCGACTGCCTGACTCTAAAATCCCGACGGCTGGAAAAGACCCTGCACCCGCAGCCCCCAGCAACTGAAGGATCGGAACTTCAGTGCAGGAGTGACCCCCAGGAGGCCCTCTCCCTTGCCCAGGTGGTGGCTACCCCTAGGAGCCCCCCCTTGCCTGCCTGCACCGCTGAAGAGACCCCTTGGTCTCCCATTGATTTACATTGCGAACCCGACGCTTGTTTGCACACTGCACCCGGCCGCCCCCGCGCTGCTGAGGGTGTACTTTTTGTGTGGACTACAAAAACCCCCTGGTCTGCCCTCCGAAGACACGGGTACTTACCTGCTGGCAGACTGGAACCGGGGCACCCCCTTCTCTCCATTGAAGCCTATGCGTTTTGGGCACCACTTTGAACTCTGCACCTGACCGGCCCTGAGCTGCTGGTGTGGTGACTTTGGGGTTGCTCTGAACCCCCAACGGTGGGCTACCTTGGACCCCAATGTGAACCCCGTAGGTGGTTTACTTACCTGCAAGAACTAACAATACTTTACCTCCCACAGGAACTGTGAAAATTGCACTGTGTCCACTTTTAAAACAGCTAAATGTGTTTTATGTACAAAGTATATATGCTATTGTGATTATTTAAAGTTCCTAGAGTACTTACCTGCAATACCTTTCAAATGAGATATTACATGTAGAATTTGAACCTGTGGTTCTTAAAATAAACTAAGAAAATATATTTTTCTATAACAAAACCTATTGGCCTGGATTTGTCTCTGAGTGTGTGTTCCTCATTTATTGCCTGTGTGTATGTACAACAAATGCTTAACACTACTCCTTTGATAAGCCTACTGCTCGACCACACTACCACAAAATAGAGCATTAGTATTATCTCTTTTTGCCACTATCTTACCTCTAAGGGGAACCCTTGGACTCTGTGCATACTATTACTTACTTTGAAATAGTGCATACAGAGCCAACTTCCTACACTCTCACTCTCTCATTGACTGCCACAGTCAAGAGGCAGACAGGCCCTAGCCACCAAAAAATAGGTGCTGTAACTCAATTCAAAGGAAACGTGTGCAGTACAAATAAATTGAAATAAAAGACACCTTCAGCTTGAAAAAGGTGTAACTACAATTCCCAGAATGCAAAGTCCTATTGCCTAAAGTACCAACACTGGGTGAAGAGGTCACAGGACAGTTAGCACTTAGCAGCTAGTCCCTTTGAGGAGGAGCTGTAGGAGACACACTCTTGGATGAGACAATTAAGCTTCATATCTGTCACCATGGCTGTCCCGCCCAGGCTCCCCAACAGTGACACTGCTAGTCCCATGATGGGTGTCCAGATCACATTCACTGACAACGTAACAATGACTGGAAATTGGTTACTCTAATTAAATCAGATAAAACTACTACTCCCAGAATACAGTGATTTGGTAAACGACTGGACTAAAACCATGATACCCCACAGTCATTACTTTCTTTGGAAATCTTACTCCAAAAGCGAAGCTGATTTAAAAATGTCCAGAGCACACTCAGGCTTGTATAGATAATTGTATGGTTAAATTTAAAAATATTTGTTCCAGTGCAGCAGGAGGAACAGCTGTTCAAGTGCCAAGAAAAACAACAGCGGCCTCGAGCAGTGCTGCAAAAAACTCAAAGAAAGATGTTTTTTGTTACTAGCTAGTTACCCTGAGGCTCTTACTGTTTAGTGTCGGCACCCGCCTGGTCCCACGAGACTCAGATGAACATTTGTTTAGAGAGCTTAAAATCTTTTCAGTGACATGCCACACATAATACCTCCTCGCTTGTTAGTGACCAAACAGCAACCTGAGTGAGAAGAGTTCAAAACAAATATAACAAGAAAAAAAGAGCAAGCGCTATGGAAGCAGCAGGAGGCGGGAGGAGTGAGAGTGGTGAGGAAATAGTACCTCAATCATGTTGGGAGCAGTGGGCAGGCACAGATTAACGTGCATCAATCTGTGTTTTTAGTCCCTGCCCCACAGAAGGGATTGGAAATAACATTGTGCCTGCACTGGCCAGTTAAGGAGGCTGTAAAAACGGTGACATGAAGAGAACAAATGTTTCTGCAATGGGTGGGCTCCAAGCCCTTTTTGTATGAAACAGTGTCTCTCAAGCGAGGAACGTGTGGTGATTAGTACATGAACTCGCAGGCTGGATCCTAAAAATGCCCAGCTTACTTTGCAACTCTGTTTCTGCCTTTATTCTGACAATGTTTGAATTTGGAGGAAGCAGACAAGAAAATGATAGGTTTTACATATTGGAAATATTACAGATATTAGGAACTGGAGCGTTAGTGCCAAGAATGGTAGGCAACTAGCATAATTTTTTAAATAACACCAGTTAGTAGCCCAAAACTTGTCTGGAGTTGCTTGTGTTCTCTTTTTGAAGGACCTGGAGGTATCAGTGTTGTTCCTATGCAGCAGAACCAATACTCAATTGCATTGTTTGTGTTAGGTGATACTAAGACTGCTCTAGTGGGTTTGTCATGCTTTAATTGACACGACGACTCATTATAAGTTGGGGCAGGTTGATGCTTAATGTGCTGAAGTCAAAACTCGCTTTAATCCATTGCCAGCATCTGATGTATAGGACCAGTTGGTCGATTTTACCTGGCATAGCTAGAACCCCTTTTGAATAACGAATCTGGCCATCCCTGGAAATGACAAAATGGAGCAAACCTTTGCAAGAAACTAACATCTAACACTGGCATCTTTTCAAATGACAATCCTAGACAATAAGCTTGTATTTTTCTTTATTCGACTACTAGCTTAAGTGACCATAATGATTTGGAGCAGGAAGCTAGGTGGTTGGGATGCTGCCAAAATATCTGATTTTTGCAACTGAGGGGTTTATGTTCGGATTCCAGTCTCCTCTCAACATCCTGTGATTCTGAGCGAATCATTTAATATCCATGTGCCTGAAAAAATGTGTGATGTAGTTTCGTTCAGTTGTAAGTGGCCAAGACCGCACTATATAGAATCTGCAAAAACAAGTTGATAAAGAGTTAAGGGCCATATTTATACTTTTTGATGCAAAACTGCGCTAACGCAGTTTTGCGCCAAAAAAATTAGCGCCGACTAACGCCATTCTGAAGCGCCATGCGGGCGCCGTATTTATTCAATGACGTTAGCCAGCGTTAGCTGCCGGCGCTGTCTGGTGTGCGTTAAAAAAAACGACGTACACCAGGCAGCGCCGGCGTATGGGGAAAATGGCGTATGGGCGTCCACAAATGGTGCAAGTCAGGCTGAGGCAAAAAAATCGCCACAACCCGATTTGCGCCATTTTTTTACGACGCCCATCCCCCATTGAAATGACTCCTGTCTTAGCAAAGACAGGAGTCATGCCCCCTTGCCCAATGGCCATGCCCAGGGGACTTCTGTCCCCTGGGCATGGTCATTGGGCATAGTGGCATGTAGGGGGGCACAAATCAGGCCCCCCTATGCCACAAAAAAAAATAAAAAAAAATACTTACCTGGACGTACCTTAATGTCCCTGGGGTGGGTCCCTCCATCCTTGGGTGTCCTCCTGGGGTGGGCAAGGGTGGCAGGGGGTGTCCCTGGGGGCAGAGGAGGGCACCTCTGGGCTCATTCTGAGCCCACAGGTCCCTTAACGCCTGCCCTGACCCAGGCGCTAAAATCCGGCGCTAATGCGGGTTTTTTAGACCCGCCCACTCCCGGGCGTCATTTTTGCCCGGGAGTATAAATATGACGCATATGCATCGGAGTCATTTTTTAAGACGGGAACGCCTACCTTGCATATCATTAACGCAAGGAAGGTGTTCACGCAAAAAAATGACGCTAACTCCAAGAACTTTGGCGCTAGACGCGTCTAACGCCAAAGTATAAATATGGAGTTAGTTTTGCGTCGAATTTGCGTCGAAAAAAAACACGCAAATTCGGCGCAAACGGAGTATAAATATGCCCCTAAATACTTGTACACAGATGCAGGCAGGAGCGTGCGTGATGGCACAATGTGCTGCAAATCTCCTTTTCATTATCAATAAAGCATTTTGAAATGTCATTTAAATGCTGAATTCCGCACACTCGATGAAAGTTTCAGCAAAAACCCTGCTAGTCAGACCGTGACTGGAATGCAGACTAACAGGCTACTTCTCACAAGGGAGAATGGCGTGGCTTGCGGTGTGGGAAAGGTTCAACTATGTTTGAAATGAGAGGCAATCCACCTCTCCATTTGTTTGTAATTGAAATATTGACAAAAGACGCTATATTAACTCTTCATGTTTCTGGGGAGGTAGGTTAGTAATATATATGTGTGTGTGTGTGTGTGTGTGTGTGTGTGTGTGTGTATATATATATATATATATATATATATATATATATATATATATATATATATTGTTAGAAATGGGGTCTTTGGTTGGAAGTCAGGTTACCCCCTTTCCAAGCAAGGACCCTCATTCTAGTCAGGCTAAGTCACACAATCCAAATTATCCTGTGCCCACCATCTGGTAGCTTGGCACTGAGCAGTCAGGCTTAACTTAGAAGGCAATGTGTAAAGTATTTGTGCAATAAATCATACAATAACACAATATAGCACCACAAAAATACACCACAGTGTTTAGAAAAATATATAATATTTATCTGGATATTCGCAGGTCAAACCGATCAAAGATGCAATAAGTAAATGTAGAGATATCACTGAAAAGTTATATAAAGTGTCTTAAGTCTATTTAATGCAAACAAAGTCTCTTTCAAGCACAAAGCACCTGGTTCGCGTGAAAAATCTCTGCAAAGGGCCGTAGAGGAGGAGAAGCGTGGAAACAAAGGGGTGCGCGTCGATTTCTCGGGCAGCACACAGCGATGCATTGTTTAGTTTCCACGCAGGGAAGGCTGTGCGTCGATTTCCGGCGCTCGGTCGTGGATCCTCTTTGGGTTGCGGGGTTTTCAGACGCCCCGGGGTCTGTGCGTGGAATCCTGGGCTTGCGGAGCGGAGTCACAAGCTCTGCGTCGTTCCGGTGGACATTGCGGGGAAGTTTCTCCCGCACAGCAGGTGTTGTGTTGATTTCCCCTCTGGAGGTCGGGCTGCGTCGTCCCAGGTCGGCTGTGCGTCAATCCGGTGGGCCATGCATCGAAGTTCCGGCCACAATGCAGGCACCGCGTCGATCTTCTCATTGCGAAGTCGGGCTGTGTCGTTCCGGTTTGGCGTGCAGTGAATTTCTTACTGCGGGGCAGGCTGTGCACCATTTTTAGCAAGCTGTGCGTCAAATGTTCGCCGCACAAGGAGTCCAGTTGCAAGAGAGAAGTCTTTTTGGTCCTGAGACTTCAGGGAACCGGAGGCAAGCTCTATCCAAGCCCTTGGAGAGCACTTCTTCACCACAGCCAGGGAGTAGCAAGGCAGCAGGGCAACAGCAAAGCAGCAGTCCTTCACAGAAATCAGTCAGGTGAGTCCTTTGGGCAGACAGGCAATTCTTTTTGGCAGGATGCAGGTTCTGATTACAAGTTTCTCCTCCAGGAAGTGTCTGTCCTGGTAAGGAAGGGGCCCTGTTTTTATATCCAAAAGTGCCTTTGAAGTGGGGTAGACTACAAAGAGTGGCCACCATGTTTAAAGGGAGAGAGCATATGCACTTTAGCACTGGTTAGCAGTGGTAAAGTGCCAAGAGTCTAAAAACCAGCAAAAATGAGGTCAGAAAAACAGAAGGAGGAGGGCAAATCACCTGGGGATAACCCTGCAGAAGGGCCATTCCCAACACACACACATATATATATATATATATTTATATATATATATATATATATACACACACTTTTGAATCCCAGGATACCATTATATTTGTATATGTTTATTTTTTAATCTAATTTTATACTTTCACTAAAACTTTAAACAAAATCGATAAAAGATAAGCCAAAATTGCTGTCACTTTGTAAAATAATTACACTGGAAAAAGGATGATAAGATGCTCTGGTTTTGTAAACTGAAAATTATTTGTTCACAATGTTTAAATATTACTTGATGGAAATACATTTTAGTTATGCCCTCTCATAAAAAAAAATAGGACTTAAAAATGGAATTGCATTTTCACGCACGAAGACTGTATTAGCAGTCAATGATGTATTAGAAATGTCATAGTATCTCAGATATTTGTCTGTAGGAGTTTTTCATGGAATAAACATTGTGACGGTTCCCCAGGTTGGTCTTGCTGTAAGAATAATAAAAATGGTACACATATCAGGAAAGTACAGAGTTGGTAATGACGTTTTCCAAATTGGCTTGCAGTAGATTGGTGAATCGTTTTGTCAGAAGGACTGAATCCAGGGAAGAAGCTGACTAAAGTTACTGTAGCCAGTGTGGCTGTGAAGACGGGAGGTGCACATGACTGGATCATTATAACCATCTGCTAGACATTACCTAATTCAAAAACAGGACTAAATTAAACTGACTTCGATTAGTACCATGTTTAACTGAGAGGGCACAAGAACAACTCGTACCACGCTACGAAAACATGACTATATTAAGTGCATGTCTATCTAAATCGTTTGGAAATGTCGTAATTGTCAGCAGTGGAAAGGCTTTCTGGATAATGTGATCTTGTGCACTTAGTTCTAATTCATCCATCAGAATTTATGCAGCGATATTCTGCCAGTTTTTTATGCTCTCCGGTTCTCCCATAGACAGAAGGCTGAACTCCCTTCTGCCTTGGCCTGCTTCCTCAAAGATCCAGGTCTGAGCAAAACTCCATGTGTACTCGGATACAACTCATGTTTTTGAGTTATTGGGACCTTTTTACTTACCCAGCTCCTCTTTAAGGTATATGCAAGAACTGTGGGCACAGGTACTAAGGAGGTAGCTCCCCCATACCTAGTACTTATGAGAGTGAAAGGTGTTTGGCCTTCTCCTGCTGTACTTCAAGAGCGTGGACTCTACCCCAATCACAATGCATCAAGCATCATTCTTCCTTGGCTTCAGAAAACAGTTCAAGACACTGCTCCTCAAGGTGCATCTCAACTTAGTGTAACCTTTTGTGACCAGACCTGTTGGAAACTAGATTATTGTTAAGGGCAGGTAAGTACCTACACTTAGCAATAGGCCACAAACCCTTACTAGGTCCAGTCAGCTTCTCAATAAACTAATCCTGGCTCAACTCTTGGTAGCTTGGCAATGAGCAGTTAGAATTAACTTTGGAGACAGGTGTGTAAAGTTCTTAATATAAACAAAACACTAAATAAGTAAAACACAAAACACAATAAAAATCTCACACCAATTTATAAAAAAATCAATAATATTTTTATCTTTAAATTGACACCAAAATGACAAACATCCAATAAGGGGAACCTGAGATATGAATTGTTAAAGATTTGACTCTCATTATGACATTGGCGGTAAATGCTACTTACCGACGCGGTGCCTGCTGCCAACATACCATTGCGGTGGCGAACATCTGTTTGCCATATTATGAGACACACACCAAACCGACAGAATACTAACACAAACACATATCCGCCAGCTCAAAGGTCAGTGTTAAAGTGTTGGTACAAACACCCATATCGTTACACCAACAAAACAACGACCAACACATTATAACCCACGAATCACCATGACGGACATTCAATGGCGGTATGCTCAGAATGGCCACCAAAATGCATAACAACACAACATTGGCCAAAACGAAAATCACACACCTGACATTCATACACACACCACACAGACCCACGCACATCACTATAAAACACACTCTCTCATTACCCACAACCCTTTCCGAACACCAGAAATTGCCACGAAACAGACACGAAAATAACAGAAACAACTACACACACACACCACAAACACCCATTCATCCGTCACGCACCCCACATCCCACACCTCACCACATTACAAAGCACCCTCTGCACAACACACACCACATAACACCCATGTCCCCACTAAGGTACCCCTGTTTCACTGATGAGGAGTTGCAGGTCATGGTGGAGGAAATAGTCAGGGTAGAGCCACAGCTGTTTGGAGCAGAGGGACAGCAAATATCCATTGCCAGGAAGATGGATCTATGGTGGAGGATCGTGAACAGGGTGAACGCCACGGGACAGCATCCAAGAAAAAGGAACAACATCAGGAAGAGGTGGAACAACCTACGGGGGAAAATACGTTCTGTGGCAGCAAGGTACCAGCTCGCCATCCAGAGGACTGGCAGTGGACCCCAACCTCCTCCCTCACAGCTCATGGCATGGGAGGAGCAAGTTTTGGCAATCCTGCATCCTGAGGGACTCACTGGAGTAGCCGGAGGACTGGACACTGGTGAGTCAATATTTACTACTTATCACCCCATACCTGCATGTCATCTCACCCCTCACCCTGACTCCCATCACTCCACTACATCCCACACAGTGCACCTACACATATGACTAACCCCAATGCCAAGCCCTGCATTCCATACCAATGCATGTACAGCCCTCCCAGCCCTGCATGTACACCTATCACAAAAGCATGCACAGCATGGAGAACTAACAATCACACAATACATCACCATACACAAACAAAGGTGGCAGGGCAACAGCAACCATACAAGGGAAGCTAGGGATATACAGTGTGTCACAGACATGAAGCATAATACATCACTTACATCCTAACAGGTGCCCTAGTCAATCCCAGCGGCGAGGAGGTGCCACGACTATCCAGTCCCCAGACAGAAGATGCCCCCAGTGATGACAGTAGCTCTGGACTTCAGGATCTGTATAAACTACCTGGCCCATCAGGGGCCACTGTCAGTCTGCCACCCCAGCCCACTCACAGTCCACCACAGAGCCTCCCCCATCAGTATCCAACACCACAGCACCCACCCAATGTCCCCATACCTCAGTCCCCAGGACACGTCAATCAGCAGTGTGCCCATCTGTGGAGGGACCCCAGTCCACACCTCACCCCCAAGACAATCAGGGATCTGGGGTCAGTGGCAATGGTCACACCGTTCAGGGGACACAGGCACAGGGTAACAGGGACACTGGGAGGACAGCTGTGCACCAGGGGGAGGACAGGCCCAGGGAACCGACTCTCAAGGAGGCACTCACTAATGTCCTGGGGGCTTACCAACAATCCCAGGACAAGATGGGTAAGATCCTTACCAACATGCAGGAGAACATGCGGCTGCAGAAGGTACACCATCAGGAGATCAGGTAAGATTTGCAGGCCCTCAACACCACCATGGTCTCCATAGCAGGGGTGCTGGAAGATATGGCCAACATCGTGAGGGAATGGACAGCACACCAGCGGGCACCTACCACTAGCCAGTCTACTGACCAGCCCTCAACTTCTGCTGCAGCTAGTGGACAGGAGGCCCTACCACAGAACCCACAGGCCACCAGCACCCCACCTCCTGCAGAAGGTGAACCACCCCACAAATGTTCCCTGCGACCCAGACTGAAGCCAGAGACACTTGCCAAAACCAAGACCACCGCCAGGAAAGGAGACTCTCCTGATTGTCCCCCTGGTGTCCCACTCTGTCACCTTGTCCACTCTGAACTGCTTTTGCTCCTCTTCCTGTGGTCCCTTGGACATTGGACCTGTGCTACAAACAGACTTGACCAATACCGTGGACTTACCTCTACTATCTCCCCATTACATTGCACCTTGCCGTCCATAATTTGCACTACAATAAACACCCTTGAACACAACATGAGTGATAGTGCTTTATGTCACAGAAATGTGCAATTACGGAAACAGTCACATCGAGTGCAAATGATCTGAGCACTGTGGTAGCATACAAATGAAGCTGCCTGTAGTCATCACATCAGTACACAGTTGTTATAACACCAATATCTGTAAAATTAGAAGGCATAGGTGACAGTCTGTTGAGATGCAAAGGAAGTGAATGCCATCCTGCTACAGCCACACAGAAAACATCAAGAGTCAGAGGAATGGTCAGTTACACTGTCTCACCTGTGTGTCATTGGAAGTATTGACCTATAACTGATGTTCTGTTGTCCATATTCTCATCCTCTGCCTCCTTATCCTCACTGTTATCAGGGTCCACTGCTGCCACGGGGACATTTCCAATCTCATCCTCCTGCAGATATTGCACATGTTGTCTTTGGGCCAGGTTGTGCAACATGAAGCATGCTACTACTATCTAGCAGACCTTCTCGGTGAGTAGCACAGGGATCCACCTGTTAGATGAAGACATCTGAACCTGGCCTTCAGGAGACCGAAGGTCCTTTCAATAATTCTTCTGGTTCACCCATGTGCATCATTATACCAGTTCTCAGCCCCTGCATTGGCTTTCCTCACAGGGGTCAGGAACCACAATAGGCTTGGGTAGCCAGAGTCACCTGCAAGTATTGAGCGACAAACATTAGCCTTACACAATGGTATGGGTTTAACTCCTGAAGGCATACACAGACATACATTGGGTGGGGACTCAGGCTCGCCTATTAGCCACACCCTGTGCCTCTGTAGTTGTGCCATCACATTTGGGATGCTGCCATTCCTCAGGACGAAGGCATCATGCACTTACCCAGGCTATTTGGCAGTGACATGGGAGATGTAGTGGTCAGCCAGGCACACCATTTGCACATTGAGTGAGTGAAACTCTTCCCATTCCTGAACACCTGTTCATTGTGGCGGGGGGCGAATGCAATATGTGTTCAGTCAATCGCCCGAATAATATTAGGTATATGTTGCATTGCATAGAATACTGCCTTCACAGTGGCCAAATCTTCCACCTGGGGGAAAGCAATATAGCTGCATATGTGTCTCACCAAGGCAGACAAAACCCTTGCCATCACGATTGAGAACATTGGTTGTGACAATCCTGCTGCCAAGCCCACTGTCACTAGGAAAGAACCAGTTGCCAGGAAATGAAGCACAGATAGAACTTGCACAAGAGGGGGGATCCCATTGAGATGACGGATAGCTGATATCAGATCAGGCTCCAAATGAGCACACAGCTCTGTGATAGTGGCTCTGTCCAGTCTATAGGTGAGCATTATGTGCCTCTCCTCCAGTGTAGTCAAGTCCACAAGGGGTCTGTACACGGGGTCTTGTCTCCTCCTCCTATTCATCCACAGTGGTAGGTATCTAAGGGACACAAGAGTGAGAAGGGTGTCACAATTTGAACATTGGAACCGCCACCTCAGTGAACATTGAACATTAATGTGTTGCCACTATGGGAATGGCAATGTATGTGCAAATCATAGCAGTGACGCAGTTCTCGATTATCTGAATGCTGTCCACCACCATAAAATGGCGAACGCCTGTCCAGTATGTAGGGACAGGTGATATTGGGCGTCATGGTGGAAGGCAGTCTTGCACCGCCGTGCTATTCCTCAGTGGCTAATATTGGGCTCTATGGAGTACAGTGACCAATGGGGATCACCAACTGTGTACAACGCCATGGACGTGACCGGCATTTTCTATCTATGACCTCACTTGATTCTTGACTTTCCACAGGACAACACCTTCACTGTATGTGCTGCTGTGACCTGTGTCTGTAGCCTGCCATGGCCTGTGTGGGTGAGGAAAGGGCCCCTGCCTTTACTTCGGAGGAGCTGGAACGCTTGGTGGTTGGGGTCCTACCCCAGTATGGACACCTGTATGGGCTTCCAGACCAACAGGTGAGTACACCATGGCCACAATGCATGTTACAAGGTTGCATGGAGATGTGTGTGCAAGCATTGCATCATTTGGGGGGGTGGTATGTCTGGTGGTAGTGTACATGGGGGGCGCCAGGTGATATGTGTGTGCTAATGGAGTTGGAAATGGGATTTGTGGGCCATATGTGTGACAGGCTGGATTGTATGGCTAATGGTGCCCTCCTGTCTGTGTTTCCTCTGCAGGTCAGTGCCCATCAGAAGAAGGGATTGTGGTGTGCCATCGCCAAGAACGTCCGGACCCTGGGGGTCTACAGCAGGCGGTGCAACCACTGTAGGAAAAGGTGGAAGGACCTGAGACGCTGGGCCTGGAAGACCGCAGAGGCCCAGCTGAGGATGGCCTCCAAATAAAGGCAGGGTGCCAGTCGGAACCTGACCCCCGATGGCCCGCATACTGGGCGTTACAACTATAATTGGTAGGTGACATGGGATCCTGGTGGTGGGTGTCAGTTAGTGGGTGCCCCTTAATGCCAGGTCAGACATTGCAGCGCGATCCAGCTCAAGGGTAATGGGTGTATTGCATAATCTGGTAACCTAGCTAGGTTGCATTCAATGTCAGACAGGGCTTAAAGGTTCCCAGGAGGGGTGCAGTTGGCAGTGTTTGGCTCTCATCTAACTGGGATACCTAGCCAATGGAATGCCAGTGCAATGCATGGTACTCAATCCTGATCTCTGTGTGTGACGATAATGTGTATGCCATCTGTGGTGTTGGTGCTATATTTGACCCACTGCTCCCTTTCTCTCTCCACCCCCTTTTTTCATCTGTCATCCTGTCCATGTGTGCATTAGCATCATCTGGCGGAGGAGCAGGGGCACTGTCGATAGAGGGAGCTGCATCCCACAGGGTCCGGGGGCAGAGTCCACCGACGCCGAGGGAACCAGTGGGACGGAGGGCGAGGGGAGCACCACGGCAGAGACAGGAGGTGACAACACTGACTCTGATTCCTTGTCCGATGGAAGCTCCCTGGTGGTGGCAGACACCTCTGGGACCAGCCCAGCTACAGGTACAGCCGCCACTCCCGTACCAGCACTTCCCTCCCAGTAGCCCCTCACCGAGTTGCCCGTGCCCGCTCACCCAGGAGGGTGGGCATCTCCTTCGCCCCAGGCACCTCAGACCCTGCCCCAGTGAGCCCTGCTGCCCTCATTGAGGAGACCATTGACCTCATGAGATCCATCTCTGTAGGGCAGTCAACCATTGTGAATACCATCCAGTAATGGCATCCCAGATGCAGCAATGCAATACGTTCCTGGAGGGCATCCGCAGTGGATTGGTGTCCCAACAAAGATAGTTTCAGGCTCTGGCCTCATCTCTGATGGCAGCCATCGTCCCTGTTCCTACCATCCCCCCTCCAACTACCAATTCCACGTCCCAGTCTCCTGAAACCCAACCCATCCCATGCACACATAGAGACAAGCATGCATACAAAACATCACACAAGAGTGGCACAGACAAACACAGGCAGCACATTTCAGGCCACAAGCACTCACACAAACAGCCAGTTGCACACACCACATCCACTGCCTCCACTGTCTCCCCCTCCTCCTCCCTCATAGTCACATTCGCACTCACACATGCATGCACTGCATCAACAGCTACCACCACCATCATCACACCAAGCAGCACACAACCTTCACTTGCAGACACCTCCAGAACATCCATCCACGCGTCCCCTGTTTCCTCTGCCATCCTGTCTGCCCCCTCCTCAGAGACACAAATGCACACACTCAGACTCCCAACAGCCATCCACCTCACATCAGCACACTGCCCATGCACCCGCACCCAAATATAGCAGACGTACACCTCCAACAACCACTCCCTCAACCTCCACTCCCATACCTCCTCCCTTAACCCCTCCACTGCCCCCAAGAAGCTTTTCCTTGCCCAACTTGATCTCTTCCCTCCCCCTTCACCCCGATCCTGCCCGTAAGAGCAGGGTCCCAAAGACCCAGCCCAGCACCTCAGCCAAACAGTTTACAGGGACAGTGGATGCACCTCCTAGTCGTGGAGGCAAGAAAGTGAAGGATCCTAATCCACCACCCAAGAAAGGGAAAGATCCCACTCCTCCACCCAAAAAAGGAAAGGATCCCACTCCACCACCCAGGAAAGGGAAGGATCTCACTCCACCACCCAAGAAAGGGAAGGATCCCACTCCACCTCCCAGGAAAAGGAAGGTTCCCACTCCACCAACTAAGAGAGGCAAGAGGCCCCCTCCAACAGCAGAGGCTGGCAGGGTTACACCTCCAACAGCAGTGGGCAAGGAGCCCTCACCTCCAGCAGAAGCTGTCAGGGTTACACCTCCAACAGCTGTTGGCAAGGAGCCCTCATCCCCATCTGGGACACAGCAGCCTTCACCTCCAGCTGGGACACAGCAGCCCTCACATCTAGCAGAGGGCATGAAGCCCACCCTCAAGGGACTGTTGTATGAGGAGTCCCCTCCAGAACCAGTGGGCAAGTTCCCCACCTTAGAGACTGTGACCTTGCACTCCCCAGCAAAGGAAAATGGGCACGGAGCCCCCTCCAGAACCAGTGGGCAAGTTCCCCACCTCAGAGACTGTGACCTTGCACTCCCCAGCAAAGGAAAATGGGCATGGAGTCCTCTCCACAACCAGTGGGTAAGTTCCCCATCTCAGGGACTGTGAACTTGCACTCCCCAGCAAAGGAAAATGGGCACGGAGCCCCCTCCAGAACCAGTGGGCAAGTTCCACACTTCAGCTGAGGTGACGCGATCCCCTTCCCCCTGAGGTGCCTGCCCCTTTCCAACCTGATGCCCCTGCACAGTGTAGTGCGGATATTGTCAGGGAACAAGTTGGGGCTTGGACTGCGCCCTGTGCCATCTGGGCCTTTTGTACTTTGGACTGGCCATTGTCCCTTTCTGTACATTTACTCCAGTTTCTTTTATCACATAGAAAATATGGTGGCTGTTGGCATCAAATTAAAATATCAGTTATACCTATATGTTTTCCTTGCATTATTATGATGTGCGTCCTGTGACACTGGTTTGACTCTGCAGCTGGTTGTATGTATGGTGTGTGTCGTGTTGTGTGTGTGTCACTCTCTTTTTCCTCCCTCCCTCCCTTGTGTGCTAGGCGGCTGTACTCACTGTTGTCGTCTTCGTCGGCGTTGGTGTTCCAGGTGGAGCATAGCGTAAATGACCATTGTGAAGACTTGAAGTTCTGGATCCATGGCGGCGTTGATCTTCTCAGTGTCTCTGATGGTGAGTCTTTCATCTTCTGTGCAGTGTTTCTGCCAGGCTTCTGCTGGCATTGGTACCGCCCTGGAAATCATGCTGGTTTGCTGTGTCATAAAAAATGTTGGGCGGTACCGTAGCTTCCGCCTGGCTGTTGGTGGCTGCCGCCGTGGTCAGTGGTGTTAACACCCTGGCGGTTGCTGTTGTACATTGGCTGTCTATGGGAGTTATCACCGCCATGTTCATAATTTGGCAGTAGTTACCGCCAGCCTGTTGGCAGGATTACCGCACATTAACAGTCAACGTCATTGTCATAATGACCACCTAAATGTTTTCTAGCGCTTAGCAATAAAAAGGGCCACTCTGGACATCCGGTCGCATTCAATCGGGGCAAAGGCAAAAGTTGAGGCCGACCGCAATGGAGCCCTGCTCGGCTACACTGAGTAGGAGGCCTTAGTTAAAGTTTTACCTTCACACTTAGGCCCATATTTATGTAAAATGACGCACAACTGCGGAGTTGTGTGTCAAAATGTTTAACGCAAGCTACCGTCATTCCCAAGCGCCATCCTTGTGCCATATTTAAAAAATGACGCACAATGGCACCAAATAATGGTTAGGGTCATAGAAAATGACGCAAGCCGGTGATGGATAGTGTTCTAAAAAATGCCGCTAGTGGGCCTAAAATGTATGGACTGATTAGCGGCAAAAATTCTTCTGCTAGTCAGCCTAGCATCGTTTTCAGTCGCACAGGCAGACAAATAATGATGTCTGTCTAAGAATACACAGTACGACAACCACAATGTCCAACAAAGGGGACCAGTGTCCCTAGGACAACCCCAACACTACCAAGTCCAAGCCAGGGGGTTCCATGTAAGAGGCTCCCAGTGGCACACAACATACAAGCTCCCTCCACTTGCAGTGTCCCTGTGGTGTGGGTGGTGGTGATGCTGGGGGTTGGGGTGGGCCTCTATGTGCCCAAAATAGAGACACCATGGTGGGCTCCAAGGTGTTTGCAATGTGTTTCCCTATGGAACTATGCCCAACATCACTTTAACGTCTGCTCTGACCGTTTTCTTAAAGATTTTTCCTAAACTGGGATGAAGTCACAAGTTGACCCCAACTTTGCTGGAGCCCCTGGTGGATGCACATCACAGAAAGCCTCAGTCCAGGTTTCTACATTCAGACCTAGAAACTTTTCGGGATGGAAATCTTTGTCTGGGACCAAGTCGAAAGTTGAAGCCAACCTCAATTGAGCCCTCCTCCGATACCCTGCATGGGGGGCCTTGGTCAAACTTTAACCTTCGGACTTACAAGCTTTCCTGGAGCTTTTCTTCCCCGATGTTGGACGACCCTCCACAGAAGCCAACTTCAAATCGATGCCGTCGGATTGTCTTTCCATGAGTCTCTGGTCAAATCCTGGAAGTCTGTGGCTCCAGAGCTTTTCAGCAGGGTGAACCTGCAAGTCAGGCTGGTTCGGGGTCAATGCTGGCCAGCTTCACTCATGACGCCGGGTTGGTCCAATCATGGAGCTTTTTTTCAAAGTTGCTTCAAACTTCTCCAAACGTGTGTATCTTCTTCCATACATACTTTTAAGGTACTTCAGGTGTCCACAACTCACCCCAAGGTACCAGAAGCTCTGAGTTGCTCCTTGTTGGTTAGGACTCCATCTCCCAGAATGCACCTGGTCCAAATCCTAAAATGACCACCCGCCACTCGTCAGCTGGGCTATTTTTGCAGGACTTGATACAGGGGACTCTGTTCAGCTCCTTTCTAACTGTAGTTTACAGGGAGTCCCTTCCTGAGGTTGTAGAAGTAAGGCAAAGTCCTATTCTTGGTGAAGTCCAAAGTGTGCAGCTGGTGCAATCCTTCTGAGTGCAGTGGCAAGAAGGGGGGTGCTCCTGGCCAATCACGTGCAGGCCACCACCCTCTTGAGTGACCACTTCCTTAGAAATGTGGCACAAATCAATCCCAGGAAGCAACATTCCTCCAAAATCCAAGATTGCACAAATCCAATATTAGAGTTTAGATCTGCCTGAGTCCACCCACTGACATGGCAACGTTTCCCTTAACACATCCCCTTCCAGCCCTCTCCTAATCTAATCAGGGGACACCTGGTTGTCTGGGGCTGCAGGAAATGGGGGAGGTACAGTTGCTGTCCCAAATGTCCTTCCTTCCTCTAAAGTCCAGTTTGGCTGCTCTCCCCCATCCTATTCTGCCATCTGCTGAGGCAGATATCCTCCTACCAGATTTGTCCTTTGTTTCAGCCCAGGCTACTTCACACCTCATCAAGGCAGCCTGTCTCAGGCTACCAGAGGCTAACCAATCATAGAAGGACTCTACTGGGCTGAAGTTGGTAACTTTTAGCAAGAGTTCTAAAACTCTTTCCCTGTTTAAGTTATAGTAACCTCAATAGTGGCAAGTGGATTTATTATAACTTATAATTTTATACTAATCTTGCTATGTTTAGCTCCTGCAAATGGAAAATAAGACGTTATTATCTTAAAATAAAGTCTCTCCAATTTAGCCTATGGAGCCCATTCACTACAGTGGGGAAAACAAATGTGTCTACGTTTCCCTCACCAGGCCTCATAAAACATCTTTCATAAAGTCCCTGCTTATAGTTACACTGCACCTAACCCTGGGGACACTGAGGGCACACCTTAGGGGTGACTTATATGTAACAATAAGGTAGCTCAGGACTTTAGGAGGATGTTTAGTTCCAAAGTTGAATTTGGGGTTAACTTTAACCTCAAAGCAGCCAGTAAGGCAGGTCTGCTTTTAAAATAACACTGGGCACCACATCAGTGCACCTATGGGGGCTCTACCTATGTTGGGGCCTCTAAACCTACATGCCCTACCATATACTAGGGACTTATAGGTAGGTTAGTGCAGCCAATTATATTTAGCCTAATTTGCATATACCATTTTAGTCAGAGCACAGGCCCTGGGACTATTTAGCTGTGCTCATATCTCCATCAGTCAGGACAAAACACCAGTATGAGTGAAAAATGGAGGCAAAAGGTAGGGGGGCTTCTAAAATCAGCCCAGTTTTCCCACAAGTCCTCTCTAAACAGTGATGATGATCTCCTTAGTCCTATGGTCTTCAGGTTCTCTCCCCAGCAGATCACCATGCTGGCCGTACTGCATCATTCAGTTAAGATTTCACTCTTCCTCACTCCTATTGGGGGGGGGTGATTCTCCTCCGCCCTAATGGATGAGCCACCCCTGATTATACCTGGTGCAGGTATAATGTGGCACAAGGGTTTACAAACTGGCGCAAAGGTGACGTTGAGCCAGTTTGTCAATACGGCGCGGGGTGGGGGGGACTGTTTTGTGCCATCCCTCACCTCGTGCCGTATTTACAAAAATAAACAATCAATAATGGTGATTTGTTACTTCTATCCGTGCTGCAGAATGCTGCACACATAGAAGTAGCAAATAGTAATTTTTTAAAGATTGTTTATGTACCGGAAGGGATACCTTCCTGCATTTAAACAATCATTTATGGGGGCAAAAGGCAAGGTAAGGGGGCTTCTGAAATCAACCCAGTTTTCCCACAGGTTCTCTCTAAACAGTAATGATGATCCCCTCAGTACTATGGTCATCAGGACCATGCTGGCAGTACTGCATCATTCAATTAAGATTTCACCCTTCCCTCGCTCAAAATCTGTCACTTTTTTCCCTCTTCTCTGTTGTGCTTCCTGAAGCCTCCAGCACCGTTAATGCTGTCTTTGTTGTATTGCATTATCCCTCCTCTCTCCTACTCTCAGCATCACTTCTTCAATGATGTTGTTCCATGTACTTCTTACCTTACCTCCCCTTGATGTACTGTAGCTCTTCCATGCAGGACTCTGATGCTTTGAAGCTAGGTTTGCTCTGCATCGCTCCACATACCATATAAAGATATTCTCTACTCTTACACTTCAAGGTCAAGTGCCATCCATACACTCACCACATACAATCCAGCACCATCTGCCATGCAGAGTGCACTTGAACGCTTTGTTCTCAGACTAAAGTTGAACTGAACACAACAGATGAACATGCCTGTACTTACGTTACTCATGCTAGGGTCTGGAGACCCTCAAATATTTGGATTATGGGAACAAAAAGTGCTGAAAAATAATGATAAATAAAATTTTGCATGGAAGTTGAGTCACTTTTGTGGTGTAGTCCCAAAACAAAATACATTTTGGCATTTACTTAGCCAAGTAAAGTAAATTTGCATTGGTTTGCATGGTTTAGCAGATAGAAAATGACACAATGCATACCACTGACTTGCGTAACCTGGCGTTGGGAAGGCATTACATGGGTAGGACATGAACGTTCCTGTGAATCCATCTATGTATTTTGACTCAAACCCAGATTCATAAAGACTTGTAGACCTGGGCTTGTGCCAAAATGGTGCACAACTGACAGAGGTTTAGCACATGTAACCATGGGAATCATTAATACCCCTGAAATTCTATCCTGTTTGAGTTAACATTGACAACTATTCAGGGCAAAGCTTGCCTTTGGCGTGCTATAGTTAATTTTAATCTGATTACTATTTCAATCTTCATCAAACTCTCCTACTTACATAGAGAGGGGTTAAGATCTTTTCGCCTGAACAATATCAGACCGGCGGTCGTGGATAATGTGGCGGTAGTACCGTCAACAGGCTGGGGGTACGTACTGACACATTATGACATTGGTGGGTTGTCTGACGCCAACTCGCCAATGTACCAATCCGACTGCCATGGCGCCTGCGGGATTATGACCCTGCCTACCATCATGGTTTTTGTGGCGTTACAGCAGTAGGCTATATCAGTGACTTTGAATTCCTTCCCTGTCACTGATAGGGGTCTCCTTCCCGACCTCTCCAGATACCCCTCCACCCCCTACCTCTTCAAACCTCCCCCACCCCCACCTACATCCATGCCCCACCTCACACACACACACATACATACACACATACATACACGCATGCATACATCCAATCACAGACACATTGGCACACACTTCCAAACATAAACGCATTCACATTTCACAACATACACGCACTCACACGTCTGTACATGCACACATGCATTTAACACTCAACACACACCCGCATTCATGTATACACATACATTCACACACCCCCACACACATAATACCCCCCCACCCACCTTCCCTGTCTGAGATCCAATTTACCAGTATCCAGGGGGTCCTTCGGCAGGAGACGGGACGGGCACTGCTACCGCCAGCAGAACACCGCCAGGCCGTATTATTTGTCATAATACGGCTGGCGTCGGTCTACTGACGTGGCGCTGCAGGTCGTAGCAGCGCCACCTTACCGCCATCCGCCAGTATGGCCGCAGATGGATTTCGGTCATTCTTGTAGCGGAAATCCGTCTGTGGCCATATTATGGCGGTCAGTTGGTAGCTGCGGCAACGGTCTTTCGGCGGCCGTCGGCGCGGCGGTAGGCGGTCTTTACCACCAATGTTATAATGAGGGCCTTAAAGAGAACAAAACATCTCTAGTACGAAGTCCCCTGTGGGGCCCATTGGGTACTAGATCGCCTACCCAACTAGGACCATAGCCCATCATTAACCAATTCACTGCGGTGAGTGAGAACTTATGCATTCTAAAAAGGATACCTCTGGTGACCTAAACAAGTTTACTTACCAAAGTGTGGATAAGTAGGACCTACGGAACAGAACATCTTATTGTTATTTATTCTAAACTCGTAGGACATTCGCTGGACTGCTGAAAACCTTTCACTTCTCTTCACTTATACTGTAAAAATATCATAACTACAAAATATCAAAGGTAAGTATATAGTTTTTCAGCTGTTTTTCTATTATATTGATGTCAAATATTGTTTACATTTATATCATCTTTATATTATATGTTTTTATTTTATTATGTATTGTAAATTATTATTATGTCGATAAAAATGTAATTGTTATTCATATGTTTCAGGTGGTTGGGCTTGGTAAGGGATTAGTGGGGTAGAGTTTTTCCTTTAAAAAATTGATTAGACTTTTTTTGTTATCTGTTTAAAAGGTTAATATAATGTTTAATTATGTATTACATTTTTATTTTGGGTTATTGGGTTTATTTGGGGAGTGGGTGAATACATTTATTAAGGTATATATCAATTACTGAAAATATATAAATATATTCATTATTTTGTATACTTTATTTGTCATGTTTAAATTGTTTCTTATATTTTTTGTGCAATTATTAACTTTTAATATTGCGTTGCTGGCTATACTGGTGGATTTGCCATGGCAGGCTCTGGACTGTTCAGCAGTGCTTTGCCATGGCGGTCTCTGGACTGTTCAGCGGTGCTTTGCCATGGCGGGCTCTGGACTGTTCAGCGGTGCTTTGCCATGGCGGTCTCTGGACTGTTCAACGGTGCTTTGCCATGGCGCTCTCTGGACTGTTCAGCGGTGCTTTGCCATGGCGGTCTCTGGACTGTTCAGCGGTGCTTTGCCATGGCGGTCTCTGGCCTGTTCAACGGTGCTTTGCCATGGCGGTCTCTGGACTGTTCAGCGGTGCTTTGCCATGGCGGTCTCTGGACTGTTCAGCGGTGCTTTGCCATGGCGGGCTCTGGACTGTTCAGCGGTGCTTTGCCATGGCGGTCTCTGGACTGTTCAGCAGTGCTTTGCCATGGTGGGCTCTAGACTGGGCATTGGTGTGTGGCATGACGGTCCCTCATTACCCAGCGGGGCTGTGGCTGCCGGGGCCCTCCTGGGCAATGCCTATGGCGGTGGTCTCCTGACCAGTGACGATACTTGGGCCCTCCTGGGCAATGACTCTGGCGGTGGTCTCCTGACCAGTGACGATACTTGGGCCCTCCTGGGCAATGACTCAGGCGGTGGTCTCCTGACCAGTGACAATACTTGTGCCCTCCTGGGCAATGACTCTGGCGGTGGTCTCCTGACCAGTGACGATACTTGGACCCTCCTGGGCAATGACTCTGGCGGTGGTCTCCTGACCAGTGACGATACTTGGGCCCTCCTGGGCAATGACTCTGGCGGTGGTCTCCTGACCAGTGACGATACTTAGGCCCTCCTGGGCAATGCCTATGGCGGTGGTCTCCTGACCACTGACGACGTTGCTGGCGGTGGCATCCCTGCGGCCGGGAAGAATGCCGCCCTTCTCCGCCGTGATGCTCACACCAGGCTGTGCAGACTTCTTCTGGCCCTTCCCCACCTTTGGAGGAGTCACAGCTGACTCTGCAATCCCCCTGGGACCCCTGTGAGTTGTTTTGCCTCCAGGAGTTTTCAGCCAGTCCCGTCGGCCACTTTCCAACCTCAGAGCCTATACAGGGGGTGGACTGGCAGTGCCTTGGCTCCATGTCACACTGCCTGCCCTGGTGGCCGGTGCACTCCACACACCTTGAATACGCACCACTGGTACTGGAGGCTTTTTGTCTGAGGCGCTACGATGGGACTGATGAATTGGAGGGGTGGGGGTGGGGGCAAAAAGGTCAACTTTGCAGAGGGACAGTTTCTGACGAACACTGGGATGGGTAGCTAGAGGGGGTCTGGGAGTGGAGGAAGAGGAGGTGGTTGTAGGAGGTGTCACTTTAGGTGTTTTGGGTGCAGGTGCAGGTACTGGAGGCTGTCATGAGGTGGATGGATGTTGGGTGTGTGGGTGCCTGCCTTTGTGTACTTTGGGAGGGGGTGTCACAGACACACTAGGAGAGGACACAGGGGACGTGTAAATGGAAGTGGGGGTGGTGAGTGCATGTGAGCGGGGTGTTTGCCTGAGCTACTTTTGTGTGTTGAGGTGTGTGCATGCTGGTCTGAAGGTGTGCTTGGGATGGGCTGGGGTACAGGGGATTGGGTCTGGGTGGAGGAAGTTGGAGGGGGGAGGCTAGACACAGGGACAATGGCTGCCATCAGTGCTGAGGCCAGAGATTGCAGGGTTCGCTGAAGGGCAGCCTGACCAGAATGAATGCCCTCCAGGAATGCATTACCGTGTTGCAACTCCCTTTCTACACCCTGGATGACATTCACAATGGTAGACTGCCCAACAGTGAGTGACCTGAGGAGGTCGATGGCCTCCTCACTGAGGGCAGCAGGGGTGACTGGGGCAGGGCCTGAGGTGCCTGGGGCGAAGGTGATGCCCACCCTCCTGGGTGAGCGGGCACGGGGCGAACGCTGAGGGGCTACTGGGAGGGTGGTGCTGGTAGGGGAGGTGGCGGCTGTACCTGTAAAAGTGGGGGGCACAGATGGTGCCGCCACCACAAGGGAGATCCCATCGGCGGACGAGTCCATGTCGCTAGTTGGTGATCCGGTGGCCGACGTGAAGCTCCCCTCGCCCTCCGTCCCACTGGTGCATTCTGAGTCCGTGGTGTGGCCCTCCATGGCCATGTGGTATGCAGCTTCCTCGTGCTCCGGTGCCACTGTACCTCCGCCTGATGATGCTGATGCACAAAAGAACAGGGAGAGCACAAAAAGGGGGGGGACGACAGAAGAAAGACAGGTTGAGTGCATGGCATACCGCTACCGTTGACGGACATTACAGACACAGCAGCCCCCTGCACTACGCCGTGCTCCGGGCCTCTACAGATGCAATTCCTGGGATCTGGCCTACATGGCTATGGTGGACATCTGCACACATGGATGCCACAGGGGCATGTATACCTGTACTTGGCACTCTACTGCGGTGGGGTGGAGTGCCACATGGCCTGCATTACGGAGGGACCTAGCCTATGGAAGTCGCCATGACCTAGGGAAACCCACAGCCCTCCTCCCACACCTAGACCCCACAACTGCGCGCAAAGTCACCAGAATGATAGTGTACTCACCCCCTTGTGTCTGCTGTGATGCCCTCAAGCACCCATCCAACTCCGGGTAGGCCACCGCCAGGATCCGGAACATCAGGGGGGTCAAGGTGCGACGGGCACCCCTCTCACGTTGGGAGGCTATCCCCAGCTGAGCCTCCGCCATCTTCTTGCTGCAGCAGCGAATGTCCTCCCATCTTTTCCGGCAGTGGGTGCCCCGTCTTTGGTGGGCCCCCAGGGTCCGGACTTCCTTGGCGATGGCACGCCAAATGTCCTTCTTCTGGTGGGCGCTGACCTACATGACATGCACAAGGGAAGAAGAGAAGTCATTACCAACTGCACCGTCGATGTAAGTGTCCCCCCTCCCTACCCTTGCAATGTGGCACATGCATTCACAGTCCTTCATGTTCCCTGAACTCTGTCCCCTTCTCTTACAACCATCCCTCTCCACCCAGGCCTAGCCCATACAACGTGCTCCCTGTGTACTTACCTGTTGGTCTGGAGGACCGTAGAGTAGCGTGTACTGGGGGAGGACCCCGTCTACTAGTTTCTCCAACTCCTGAGCAGTGAAGGCAGGGGCCCTTTCCCCAGATGCAGCAGCCATCGTCGCTTCCAGACCGAGGTCACAGCAGCACTTGCAGTGTAGCTCCTCTCCTGTCGAAGGTCAGGTATCGAGTGATTGAATAGATAGAAAATGGCGGTGACGTCCGCAGCAGTGCGTATCATCAACGCCGGCGCACTTGTTCATTGGCTCCTGGGACCCATAGGGTCCAATGTTAACCAATGGCTCATTGCGCCGCGGTCTATCACCACCTACTGCGACGGTGAGCAACGCCAGCGCAGTTACCTCACAATACCATTGTCCCAGTTTAGAGGTCAGGCAGCCCCAATTTCAGGGGCCCACATGGCTTCATTTACTTCTGCATCACACATAGCTAGGCCTACATTCAACACACATACAGGAATGGTTTTGTGTTTGGTGTCGTGTACTGTGTATCTGTGGGTACATACCTGGAAATTTGTTGACTCTGTGGTCGCTGTTGTCCTTCCTAGGCACCGTCAGCTGGAACAATTGAGAAGATGGCGGAATCCTCCAGTGTACCGACCGCTGGTGGACCTGTTGACAATGGAGGAGCGACATTTAATCATCACCTACAGGTTTGACCGTGCCGCAATCCAGGAACTCTGTACCCAGTTGGAGCCAGACCTGATGTCACCAATCCTCCATCCCACTGGAATCCCCCCTGACGTTCAGGTGCTGTCAGTGCTTCATTTCCTTGCAAGTGGGTCTTTTCAGACAACAGGGGCCATGGCATCAGGGATGTCCCAGCCTATGTTTTCCAACGTGTTGTCCAGAGTGTTGGCTGCCCTGCTGAAACACGTAAGGAGATACATCATGTTCCCTGAGGTGGAGGATTTGCCTACAGTGAAAGGTGACTTCTATGCCCTTGGACATATCCGCAACATCATAGGTGCTATTGATGGGACCCATGTAGCTCTGGTCCCCCCCCCACAGGAGTGAACAGGTGTACAGGAACCGGAAGAGTTATCATTCGATGAATGTACAGATGGTATGTTTGGCAGACCAGTACATCTCCTAGGTAAATTCTATGTTCCCTGGCTCAGTGCATGACGCCTACATCCTGCGGAATAGCAGCGTCCCTTATATAATGGGTCAACTCCAGAGGCACCGTGTGTGGCTATTAGGGGACTCTGGTTACCCCACCTGTCCTGGCTACGGACCCCAGTGAGGAATCCCAGGACCAGGGCGGAGGAACGCTACAATGAGGCCCATGGGCGGACTAGGAGGGTGATCGAACGCACCTTCGGCCTCCTGAAGGCCAGGTGCCTCCATATGACAGGTGGTTCCCTATTCTACTCACTGAAGAAGGTGTGCCAGATCATCATCGCCTGCTCGATGCTTCACAATCTTGCTTTGCGACGCCAGGTGCCTTTTCTGCAGGAGGATGGTCCAGATGACGGTGTTGTGGCAGTTGTGGAGCCTCTGGAGCCTGTGGACAGTGATGAGGAGGAAGGTGAGGAAGAAGACAACGACAACAGGGAGTCATACAGCAATATTTCCAGTGACACACAGGTGAGAACATACTCATTTTTACCATTACATTCACTGTCACATGTCTTCCTCTATCCTGTGTGTAATTTCATAGCATTATTTGGTAACTGAGTTGTACCTTTCCATTACGGTTTCACAGGTGTGGTTACCAACGTGTGTTATCTGCTTGCATCCTTCAAGGACTTGTGATGTGTGACATAGGTATGTTGGCTTTACAACTAGAAACGCATTTTGACACTGTCATTGATAATACATTTGACCAAATCACAGACTGACTCCAGATTTTTTTGTGGTTCAAGGGTGTTTATTGAAGTGCTCAAAAATGGAGGGGGGTTGTACTATGGTGATGGGGGACGGTGGAGGAATGTCCATGGCAGAGTCCAGTCCATTGGTCACACAGATGCACTGGCCATATGGGCAAAGAAGGTGGAGCTGGGGCAGTTAAAGTATGGACAGGGTAACAAAGTGGGACAGTGGGAGGACAATCAGGGTGGTCTCATTTCCTGGCGGGGTCTTGCCATCTTGCTCTGTCCTGTTCCTGGATCTCTGGGACCGCTTGCGGGGTGGTTCTCTGTCTGCAGGGGGTGGGGTGCTGGTGTGGTGGTCCTGTGGCCGGGCGTCCTGTCCACTAGCACCGGCGGAGGTGGTGGGCAGTTCATCGTCCTGGCTAGTGTCAGGGGCCCCTTGGAGTGCCATGGTGTCCCTCAATGTCTGCTGTATGTCCTTCAGCACCCCTACGATGGTGCCCAGGGCGGAGCTGATGGTCCTGAGCTCCTCCCTCCCTGAACCCCAAATACTGTTCCTCCTGCAGGCGCTGGGTGTCCTGAAACTTGGCCAGGACCGTCGCCATCGTCTCCTGGGAGTGGTGGTATGCTCCCATGATGGAGGATAGGGCCTCGTGGAGAGTGGGTTCCCTTGGCCTGTCCGCCCCCCTGTCGCACAGCAGCCCTCCCATTTCCCCTGTGTTCCTGTGCCTCTGTCCCCTGGACCGTGTGCCCACTACCACTGTCCCCAGGTCCCTGTTGTTGTTGGGGTGGTGGGTTATCCTGGGTTCCCTGTAGTGGTGGACACACCGCTGATTGACGTGTCCTGGGTAGGGAGGTATGGGCCCGCTGGGTGGGTGCTGTGCTGGTGTTACCAGAGGGTGGAAGGTCAGTGTTGGGCTGTGCCTGTGCAAGGGGAACCGACTGTCCCGAGGCCCACGATGGTCCGGGCTGGTCATCAGGATCCAGTAGGGCAGAGCTGCTATCGTCACTGTGGGCCTCTTCTGTGGGTGGAGTGGAGTTGTCTGGACCCTCCGGTGTGGTGACGGTCCTTCGTGATCCTGCAGGGGCATAAGTGCATGATTATTGCATGTGTGTGTGTCATGGTGTGCAATGGGTGGCTCACCGTGTACACCAGTGCAAGCATTCCTGTGGGGGGCCTTGTGTGATGATGGTTGGGGGGTGTTCTGGGTATGTGCAGTGAGCATGCTATGGTGAGGGGTGACCATGCTTAGTTGTGTCATTGAGGGCTTGGTGTTGGGATGTGTGGTTTGTGTTATTAGTACATTAGTGAGGAGTTGTAGTGATAGGGGAGGGTGTGAGGGTGGGGGTGTGTGATATCATGCAGGTAGGGGGGGGGTATGATAGTTAAGATTTGACTTACCAGTGTCCATTCCCCCACCGACTCCTCCGAGGCCCTTGCTCCTCCCATGTTGTTAGTTGTGGGGGAGGAAGTGGGGGTCCGCGATGTTGTGCCTGGAGACCGCTGAACGCACCTTCCCCCATAGGTCGTTCCACCTCTTCCTGATGTCCTCCCGATTTCTTGGATGCTGTCCCACAGCGTTGACCCTGTCCACAATTCTGCGCCATAGCTCCATCTTCCTGGCTATGGATGTGTGCTGCACCTGTGAGCCAAATAGCTGTGGCTCTACCCATAGGATTTCCTCCACCATGACCCTGAGCTCCTCCTCGAAAAACCGGGGGTGTCTTTGGCGTGACATGGGGTGGTGTAGGTGATGTGTGGGGTGGTGTATGTGTTGATGAGTGTGGTGATGTGTAGTGGTGTGTGGTGTTTTGTGCGTGGATGTTGTGTGGGTGATGGTGTTGTGTGCCTCTGTGTGGTGGGGTTGTCTATTCTGTGCTCTCTGGCCTTCGTCTCTATTTTTTGGTCGTAGGGGTTTGTGGGTGATGTGGGTGTGTGTTTTATATTATGTTGGGTGTGTGGGAGTGTTGTTTGTATGTGTATCAGGTGTGTGTATTTGGAATTGTCCAATGTGGCGGTGTTTTGGAGATGTGTGTGTATTTTGAGCGCAGCGGTGTGTACCGCCAATGGAATACTTCGGCTGAAAGACGGCCGCGTGGATTCGTGGGTCGTAATAGCATGGGCGTGTTTCTGTTGGCATGGAGGTGGAGGTTTTGTTTTCGCCAGTTTAACACTGACCTTTGTTGTGGCGGACTTGTGTGGGTGTCTGAATTTCGGCGGATTCTGAGATTTGGGTCATAATAGCTGTGGCGGGATTCTGCGGTAGCGGCGGTGTATTGGCGGTCTTCTGCACGGCGGTAAGCGCCTTTTACCGCCAATGTTGTAATGATCCCCATAGTCTTTATATTTATATATTTAACATGATTTTTTATTAAATATTTGTATTAGTTTCATAATTAAAATTAGATTTAAAATAACTATTCTCATCCTCCACTCTTTGTTGGGTTGAAGTTAGAATAGGTAATCTGAACTCCCTAATTGATAGCATTTCGCTAACATTTCTTAAACTTTAGCTAGAATAGTAAATCTGCACCCCCCCACCTCCCCACCCAGAATGTATGCACATCCCTCAACATTTGTTAGGCTGAATCTGAAATAGTAAATCTGTCCCCCAGTGTGTGCATTTTCCCTAGTGTTTGTTAAATTGAAGTTAGTCTAGTAAATTTGACCCTTAATGTATGTATGTATTATCCCCAAAGTCTGTACATTTGATTCTTTCCCTCAAAATATACTTTCTCAGTGGTTGTTTATACTTTCAATAGTGTACTTAAATAGTTTCCGATTTTTTATATTTATGGATTCGAGTTCAGTCAATATCTTTCAATATTTTTGTCCACATATTTGAGGGTATTTAATTTACATGTTTTTACGTTTACAATCTGCTATTTTTAAACTAGTACTTTGTTTTTATAACTATTTTTTCTTATGTTTTTAGCTTTCGACATTCATCAGTTTTTCTAACTTTACCCCTTCGCTGCCAGGCCTTTTCCCTCTCAGGTGCCAGGCCTTTTTTTGGCTATTTGGGGCAGTTCGCGCTTAGGCCCTCATAACTTTTTGTCCACATAAGCTACCCAAACCAAATTTGCGTCCTTTTTTTCCAACATCCTAGGGATTTTAGAGGTACCCAGAGTTTGTGGGTCCCCCTGTAGGAGACCAAGAAATTTTAGCCAAAATAAAGCAAAAGAAGAAGGCTTGTTTTTTTCCCCCTGAAAATGGCATCAACAAAGGGATTGTGGTGCTAAAATCACCATCTTCCCAGCTTTCAGGAACAGGCAGACTTGAATCAGAAAACCCAATTTTTCAACACAATTTCAGCGTTTTATTGGGACATATACTATTTTTACTATTTGTTGTGCTTTTAGCATCCTTCCAGTTAGTGACAGAAATGGGTGTCAAACCAATGCTGGATCCCAGAAAGCTAAACATTTCTGAAAAGTAGACTAGATTCTGAATTCAGCAAGAGGTAATTTGTGTAGATCCTATAACAGCTGAAATAAAAAAATATTGAAATGGAGTTAACAAAAACAGCAATTTTTCTTCACTTTTTACTCTGTAACTTTTTTCTGCGATGTCAGATTTTTTAAAGCAATATACTGTTACGTCTGCTGGACTCTTCTGGTTGTGGGGATATATAAGGCTTGTAGGTTCATCAAGAACCTTAGGTACCCAGAGCCATTAAATGAGCTGCACCTTACAATAGGTTTTCATTCTATTCCGGGTATACAGCAATTCATTTGCTGAAATACAAAGAGTGAAAAATAGATATCAAGAAAACCTTTGTATTTCCGAAATGGGCACAAGATAAGGTGTTGAGAAGCAGTGGTTAGTTGCCTATCTCTGAATTCCGGGGTACTAACATGTGAATTACAGGGCATTTCTCAAATAGACTTCTTTTTTACACACTGTCTTAAGTTTGGAAGGAAAAAATGTAGAGAATGACAAGGGGCAATTACACTAGTTTTGCTATTCTATGTTCCCTTAAGTCTCCTGATGAAAACGGTACCTCACTTGCGTGGGTAGGCCTAGCGCCACGACAGGAAATGCCCCAAAATGCAACGTGGACACATCCCATTTTTTAAAAGAAAACAGAGGTGTTTTTTGCAAAGTGCCTACCTGTAGATTTTGGCCTCTAGCTCAGCCGGCACCTAGGAACACCTACCAAACCTATGCATTTTTTAAAGCTAGACACCTAGTGGAATCCAGGATGGGGTGACTTGTGGGCCTCTGACCAGGTTCTGTTACACAGAATCCTCAGCAAACCTCAAATTTAGCAAAAAAAATTAACTTTTCCCACATTACTGTGTGGGATCACCGCAACGGGACAAACTTCCTACCACCCAACGTTTCCCTCAGTTTCCCAGTAAAAATTATACCTGATAGGGAAGAGCCAAAAACATGTTGAAATTGAGGGGGAACCAAAACGGGTCCAAAAGGGCAATTTGAAAAAAACATTCGGTCTGTCAAGTAGGGCAGAATATTTATCGGTATAGATGAGACAATACTGGGTGGTAGGAATTTTGTGGATTCCTGCTGATTCCAGGAAGGTTCCATCACAAAAATGTGGGAAAAATGTGTGATTTCCAGCAAAGTTGGAGGTTTGCAGGGCATTTTGGGTAAAAAAATAGTGCGGGGTGCACAAGAAGCACACCACCCTAGCCCATTCAGATGTTTAGTTTTCAGATGTGTCTAGGTCTTGTGGATTTTTCTACATGGCAGTGTCCAAAAGTCCAAAAAGTGCAGCCCTCACCATTCCAAGTGGGATGATTTTGAGATTTAGACAAGCTCTCATGGCCCAAATGTAAAACCAAAACACAAAATAATTGAATGTCCTCTTGCTTGCCGTGGGATAAGATGTTTTATTGTTCGGGGGAGAGCTGAAAGACTGTTACCCCCTTCAGTTGGGGTGGGGGCATCACCATGCCCATACTGGTAGCCACCACCTCACTATTTTTTTTTAATTCCCTGGCATCTAGTAGGTTTTCTGCCCCTCCCCCGGGAGTGAGTAGGGGGTAATTTCCCCATCTGCCCACCGGTGGGCAGAACAACTTTGGCCCCATTTATTTAGGGTTGGGTATGGTTATGGTTATGGTTTTAAAAAACAAAATCTTCCCTGGTCTCTTGTGGGCAGATGGGCCTTCCAAAAATGGGCCAATCAGCCCCCTAGGGGGGCAGATATGGCAAACTGTAGTGTGTCCCCATGGGGAGTGACCCCTGACCAAGGGGGTACCCCCCAAACAAAATACACACATACACACACACACACCAATCCCTGGTCCCTAAGTGGTTTCTGCCCCACCCAGGGAGCTGATAGGCCTATTAGAAATAAATTTGTCCCCCAGGGGAGCGACCCTTACCTGAGGGGTTATGTCCCATCTGTAAAAAAAGAAAAAAATCCCTGGTGCCTAGTGGTTTCTGCCCCCCCACAGGGGCAGATCGAACTAATAAATATAGGCCGATCTGCCCCCAAGGGGGGTTGAAATGGCCTAAAATAAATTCCCCCCCCTTCCTGGGGGAGTGTACCTTGCCTAAGGGTTCGCTCCTCTTGCGTGAAATTGTCACAAAAAAAAAAATCCCTGGTGTCTAGTGGTTTCTGCCCCCCTTGAGAGCAGATTGGTCTAAGAAAAATAGGCTGAACTGCCCCCCTGGGGGGCAGAAATGGCCTAAAATAAAATTGCCCCTAAGGGATCGACCCTTGCCTAAGTGGTCACTCCCCATCTGTAAAACAATTAAAAAAAACAATTCCTGGTGCCTAGTGGTTTCTGCCCCACTTGGGGGAGAACGGCCTAATAAAAATAGGCCGATCTGCCCCCAAGCGCGGGCAGAAATGGCCTAAAATGAATTTGCCCCCCAGGGGGGCAACCCTTGCCTAAGGGATCGCTCCCCTTGCGTGAAATTGTCGCAAAAATAAATAAATCCCTGGTGTCTA
Source organism: Pleurodeles waltl (assembly GCF_031143425.1). Lineage (NCBI taxonomy): Eukaryota > Metazoa > Chordata > Amphibia > Caudata > Salamandridae > Pleurodeles > Pleurodeles waltl. Next base: position 591,536,976 of record NC_090444.1, on the reverse strand, counting down.
GTGGCTTCTGCCTCCATTGGCCTAATAAAAATAGGCCGATGCCTAAATATATTTTTTCACCTAGGGGAGCGACCCTTACCATAGGGGTAGCTCCACACCTCTAAAAACATAAACAAACAAAAAAAAATATCCCTGGCGCCTAGATTGACCTGATAACAATAGACCAATCTATCCCCAGGGGGGGCAGAAAAGGCCTTGAAAATAGTTGCCCCCCTGGGGAGTGACCCTTGCACAAGGGGTCGCTCCACTTATGCCAATTTCACAATAAAAAATTATCCCTGGTGTCTAGTGGGCATTTCAGCAGCCGGATCGCTTCACGGTTCGGCTGCTGAAATGCTTTGAGAGACATCAAAGGGAAGGAAATTCCTTTCCCTCCCTTTGAAGCCTCTCAAGCCCCCATCACATGATCAGAAGTGAAATGCTTTGGCATTTCTCTTCTGATCCGCGCTGGAAGCTTCCAGTGCGTTGGGGTAGCCTCTGATGATTTCAGTGCTCGACTGCGCGCTGACATCAACAGACGTCACTGGGTGAGATTGGGGGGTGGAAGGGGAAGCAATTCCCCTTCCAGCCCTGCCATGGGAGGGTGAGGGTGCTGCTCTTGGGGGGGGAAGTGCTAGCGCTTCCCCCGAGGGCCAGTACTAGGACGAAATGGTTTTGTCCGTGGCACCTGAGCGCCGCAGTTACGGACATAACCATTACGTCCATGGCACCCAAGGGGTTAAAACTAATTTTTAATATTTATACAGTTTGTTTGTTATTTGGAATTAATCATCATCCTAATATTTATATTGTTTTTTGTTTTAAAATATATGTTATTAATGTTTTCTTTTTTATTGTATTTAATACATGCATTTTAATTTATAATCTAATTTAGCATTTATAGATATGTTATTTATACATTACAAAAGTATATATTCATACCTACGCGATGGCAATATTTTGTCCATGATATTCTTATAGTTTATAATCTTGTACTTTACATTACAGATACAGTACAGATATTGCATACATTAACCACCGCCTGAACGTCCACCAACCATTGAGAAGACTACGCTCTGCCACTCCTACACTTGCCCATAGTCCCTGCATCGACTGAAGCAGAAGTGGAGGATGCTCCTTCTCTCACATTGCAGAAAAAACCTGGAACAACCTCCCCACGCACCTGCGGACCATCACCTCACTTCCAGAATTATGAATGACCCTCAAGACCTGGCTGTTCCAATAAGCCTCCAGGACCTGCAAGCGACTGGATACCCTATTGGGTGATTAGACCTCCTTTATAAACCCTAATTGATTGATTGATTGGTTGATAATTGATTTATAGTTAAAACGTAAATTTAGCTGCTCAATATTTTTTCTGTGATATTTTTGTATTGCATTATTTTTTAGGTTAATGTTCTATCATCCAGTTCTAATGTGGGGTAGAACTGTCATGTTTGCCTTTCTTTGCAGACCCTACCTAAGTCTGAAACTGTGATAAGTTTTCCATGACCCATGCAGGTGGCAAGGAGCTGCTTCCATCAGCTGACCCATAGCACCCTTCTCACTCCACACGTCTGATGGCTATCAATAAACAGGGGAGACACTGGAGGCCCACAGGGGCCCAGAGGACTAATTGTACCAGCAAACAAAGCAGAGGGAGCCACAGCTGCATCTCTTCAGCCGCAGGCTGGCGCTTTAAAGTGATGTAATCTCCAGTATCAAAGGAGTCACTGGACAGCCACTGGCCCCGGAAGTTTCATTGTACCAGTAGCCAAGTGGCAGGGAGCCACAGCCAGCTCTCTTGAGCCCCACAAGGTTGCTTGAATGCAATTTCACCTCCCGCAGCACAGGAGCCATTGGACAACTGGGGGTGGGGGAGGGCAGAAGCCTCATTATACCAGCAGCCAAAGTTGCAGGGAGCAACAGACGCATCTTGTCAGCCCCGGGTGGCTGCTTTCATAGCTGTTAGAAATGGGGTCTCTTGTTGGCATAGGTATACACCCTTGTCCAAGTAGGGACCAGAATCCTAGTCAGGGTAAGTCATACACAAGCCAAATTATCCTTTGCCCACCCTCTGGTAGCATGGCACTGAGTAGTCAGACTTACCTTAGAAGGCAATGGGTAAGGTATTTGTGCAATCAATCATGCAATAGCACAGTGAAACCACCACAAACATACACCACACAGGTTTAGAACAATATAAGATATTTAGCTGAATGAATTAAGGTCAAAACGATCAAGATTTGATAAGTACAAGTTGAAATATCACTTTTACAATGATAAGAAGAGTCTTAAGTCTTTAAAAACCGATAAATCTCTCTTGCAAGAACAAAGTACCTGATGTGCATCAAAATCACATGCACGGAGACCGCAGAGGAGGGTATGCGAGGAAAACGAAGGATGTGCATCTGATTTCGTAGCGCAAACAGATGACGCTGTCAACATTAGGGCAGTGCGCGCTCTACAGGCGACTAGAATGCAAAAGTCCAGCACTTTCAAGATAACGTAATTTATGCATTGTGCTGATATGCTGTTGTTTAACCTTTTGCATTGCAGAGTTTAATCATGAAGACTTACGTTCAAGGTGCTTTTAAATACTGTTCATTTGCAATGTATTGCTGCAAGCTTTCAGAGTGTGTCAGGGTGTGGTCCCTTCCACAGCCTTCTAGAAGCTTTCCTGCAGCATGCCTGAGTGTGGTTTGAGGGCTGGGCCAAGACTCTATATAAGGGAGCCAGCCCAGCTCCACGTGCTCACTATTCAGAGGTCTCGGTGCAGAGCAGCAGCAAGTTCCTGAGCTCCTGTTCCGGCGGCCTACTTTGATCTTCCAGGCCTTGCCCTTTCACTTTGTTGGTGATTCTTGATCAGGGCGGTAAGACGGAGGTCGGGCTGGGCCCCCGATCCCGTTCTTGAAAGTCTTCGAGTTCTTGGGCCTAATTTGCATGCTATTTCCAATTTGGCTTTTGTGCGTGTGAATGTGCGCTTGGTGTTTCATGGCATTTATATCCTCACACTCGAATCGGCAAGACGCGCGATTCTTTGCTCATGTGGAACTCTTGATATTCATTGTGCGCTACCATTCCCTGGCATTCACATGGTGGCATTGGAATCGGTAAGACGCGCAATTCATTTCTTGTGCTTAATTCATGTTATTTATTGTGCGCTACCATTTCATGGCATTCACATAGTAGCCATTTGAATCGGCAAGGCGCGCAATTCAATCCTTGTGTTTAATTCATGAATATTCAGTGTGCGCTACCATTTAATGGCATTCACAAGGTAGCATTCGAATCGGCAAGACGCGCAATTCAGTCCTTCTGCTGAACTCATGTTATTCCTTGTGGGCTACCATTTCGTGCATTTACATGGTGGTATTTGAATCAGCAAGATGCGTGATTCATTCCTTGTGCTTAACTCATGATGTTCATTGTGCGCTACCATTTCATGGCATTTACTTGGTGGCCTTCGAATCGGCAAGACGCGCAATTCATTTCTTGTGCCTAACTCATGTTATTCATTGTGCGCAACAATTTCATGGCATTTACAAACTCTTGTGAAAATCCGCAATGTGCGCAATTCATGTGCCTGCATTTTAAGAAAACTAAAGTGCTAGAATTCTAGATGTTATTTTGTATGTGTATAATAAGTCCCTTAAGTACAATTTCTATGGTGTTATGGACATCATTCAGATTATTTTCTTGTCCTCATGCAAAAGACTATGCTTGAATTTGAAAACGTAATTCAGAAAGGTTCTAATGTTTCTAATCCATGTGTAATATGTCATTGAGAGGTTCATTGGAAAGTTGTATTAATCCTTCTTGATTCCTTCACAGGTAACTGGACATTTTGAGGCCTAGGTATTTAGTCCATGCTTAAGTTAACCATTTTTCCAGTATGACAATACTTAGAATCATAGTCTAGTGATGATTAATATGATATAATCTTGATATTGTGTGTTTTTAACCTTTTTGCTTCCTACAAGTCTCCTTCACAGCTGTTCCCTACCTAATCCCCTTTTTCCCACTTGGACTCTCTTAGACTCTGTGACATTTTAATCAGATTATTGGAGCTGTCTTGTGTTGGACGTGTTGGGAACGTGCGCAGACCCCGAGGATCTAGTGACTCTGACAGATGCGTTGCTTCTTTTCCATGCAGCAAGGAGTTTACCTCGAATTCCGGCACGCAGGCTTGAATCCTCTTTGCGATATGTGGTTTTTTGACACCCAGGGAGGATGCGTGGAAATCCTGGGTGTGCTGGACAAAGCCACAGGTGCTGTGTCAACCCGGTGGATGAAGCGTTGGACTTTCTATCACATGGCAGGTGCTGTGTCAATTCCTCCAGCAGAAAGTCAGGCTGCGTCGTTCCAACTCAGCGATGCATCAATCGGTGGGCTGTGCATCAAAGTTCCAGCTGCAGCGTTGGCGCTGCTTTGATCTCCACTCAGGGAGCCAGGCTGCATTTTTCCGGTCCAGTGATGGGGTGATTCTTTCACCGCTGGGCAGGCTGTGCGTCGATTTTCACCGCACAAGGAGTCCCTTTGCAGAGATGACATCTTTTTGGCCATGAAACTAAAGGAAACAGGAGGCGAGCTTAATCCATGCCCTTGAAGAGCACTTCTCAGCAGAGCTGGAGGCCAACAAGGCAGCAGAGCAACAGCAAGGCAACAGTCCGACACAGCAAAGCAGTCCAGGTGAGTCATTTGGGCAGCCAGGCAGCTCCTCTTGGCAGGTTGCAGGATCTGGTTCAGAGTATCTGTCCCAGGAAGAGACCAGTTTATATACACAAAAGTGCCTCTGAAGTGGGGGAGACTTCAAAGAGTGGTTTTGAGCTGCACAAGGTCCCCTTTCAGTGCAACCTGGTCTGCCAGGGTCTCAGTGGGGGGTTTGGCAGTCCATTGTATGAGGGCAGGCCACTGTCCTTTGAAATGTAAGTGTCAGGCCCTCCAGCCTTACAGCACAGGAAGACCCATTCAGTATGCATTATGCAGATGTGACTGAGTATCCTGTGTTTGTGGTTGTATGGGTGAAATGCACAAGGGAGCTGTCAACCAGCCCAGCCAAGGTGTGGATTGGAGACAGGCTGTAAGGCACAGAATGATTGTAAGTGCAGGGGAATGCTCACTTTCTAAAACTGGCATTTCTAAAATAGTAATATAAAATCCAACCTCACTAGTCAGCAGGATTTTGTATTACCATTCTGGCCATACAAACTATGACCTGTGTACCCCTTTCTGATCAGAATCTACCAAACAGTATATGAGGGTAGCCCTAATGTTAGCCTATGAAAGGAGCAGGCCTCACAGCAGTGGAAAACTACTGTATTTTAGGTGTTTTCCACTACCAAGACATATAAAACACAAAGGTGTATGTCCTGCCTTTTACCTACATAGCACCCTGCCCTGGGGGTTATCCAGGGTCTACCTTAGGGGTGACTTATTTGTAGAAAAAGGGGAGATTCAGGCTTGGTAAGTACCTTTAAATGGCAAGTCGAAGTGACAGTGAAACTACACACACAGGTCTTGCAATGGCAGGCCTGAGACATGGTTAAGGGGCTACTTATGTGGGTGGCCCAATCAGTGCTGCAGGCCCACTAGTTGCATTTAATTTAAAGACCCTGGGCACTTGCAGTGTACTTTACTAGGGACTTACAAGTAAATTACGTATGCCAACTGGGTATGAGCCAATTTCACCATGTTTTAAGGGAGAAGGCATATGCACTTTACCATTGGTTAGCAGTGGTAAAGTGTGCAGAAACCAGCAAACACACTGTCAAAATGTGGAGGGAGACAGGCAAAAAGTTGGGGGTGACCACCCTAAGGCTGTCAGGTCTAACAATAGCAATTTGGAATTCCAGCAGTGTGGTAATCATTGGACTGACTCAGAGGACTTATTGTACCCAAAGCGGCAGGAAGTCATAGCCACATCTTGTCAGCCACAGGCAGGTGCTTTAAAAGCAATTTCACCTCCCACAGCGCGGGGGTGAACTCATTGTACCAGCAGCCAATGTGGCAATGAGCAACAGACACATCTTGTCAGCCCTGGGCCAGTGTTTTAAAAACAGTTTTGTCTCCCACACTGAGGGAGTCAGTGGACATCTGCACAAGCCCAGAGGACTCATTGTACCAGCAGCCAAAGTGGCCTGGAGCCACAGCTGTACCTCATCATTCCTGGGTGGTTGGGAAGCTCCCGGGCACAGCCCAGGCCAAGGTCGGTCCCATCCATGCCAGTCGGAGCCCAGAGGATGCTGGGCTTGGCCACTCCTCTTTGTTTTTTGTTTTGAAAGTATCATTTTACTTTTCCTTGCTTTTAACATCTTAAAGTTTGTACACATTTAATTGACTGTTCAGCATCTTCTTCCCTCACTGGGACGGACTCTCTATTTACCTGTTTTATATGGGTAAAAACAAACGTGTTGGGGTAAATCTGCTTCTATTCACCCAGTGAAATGCATCTCCATCCACTGAATGCTGGAAAGACCCATGGGGAATGTCAGCACTGAGATAGCTCTCACAGAGAGAATATGGGCACTGCTCCAACTTTTCTCCCCGATAAGTCTACCATAGATATTGCCACCAGCACCTTGTTGGATACGTCAATAATATCAACACTCTCACCTCAGCTACCATGGAGGTTATTAATTCTCCAATCATGGAAACACATGACATTGTTAGCCTCAACACTGCAAACATCAGGAAAGCCAAGAGGGGAACCCGCACCGTGCATAAAGCAATCCTTATTCAAGCAACACATGCAACTCATGCAAGTCAAATTTCTGGTCATGGGGGAAGCGGCTCAAGATCCTTTCATCTTCCCAATTTTCTCAGCAGGGGTATTTAGGGCTTCGACCCTCAGTTCTCACTGTATCAAATGTTTTATGGAAGACCGTTGTGTAACATTTAAGACACTGGTCAGTGCTGAACTCTTTCCTCTAATCACTTGTCTTGAATCTACTGAGTCTCAACTTGAGGTGCTTCTATGGTAGCTCTCCCTAAAAGTTGACGACCTAATAATTCATGTTATGGAACATTCTCAGTTATATGACCCCCCAGCCTTTCCAAGGCACTCCTTCACTTCTATGTGTATTCCCTTTGGGATGACTGGAGCGTTGATTCCAGGTATAAATTCAGGCAAACTGCCTTGACCCTGGACTGTAATTGAACCCTTAGGCCATAACCCCATCAATGTAGCAAGGAATGTGTTTTTGCGCTGAATAAATCTAAAAAGATGTGGCAGTTGACAAGTCAGTCATCCTCCAATTCCAACCAGATTTCAGTTATCCTCCCTCCTGCCGCCTGTCTCTGTGTGGTTGTTCTTGCTGAGGTTCCTCCATTTCGTAGAGGTCAGGAGGAAACTAAGGAGGAACTATAGAATAATACTCTGGACTGGCTCACACATCATGAGAGGGTTGCCCTTTTCTCTTGCCAAGGACCTTTTGTTGACCGCAGGTGCAGTAGGATTGGGCTAGGCCCAGTGATACACCAGAAGACTGTGTGATAGTGAGTTTTAGACCCCTGAGCTTAGTGCAATGTCTCTTGTTTGGCCCAGAAATCATGCAGTTGTGGAGAGCAACATTACCTTGGTTTCATTAGGTTCTTTTTGGTAAACCCAGTGTTTTTTATTAGCAAACAGGTAACCACCCACCCCTTGGAAACCTCACTAAGTTGGCACAACATTGAAAATAGGAACAGGTAATCCAAGTCACCTTTATTGCACCTATATCCACAAACGAAAGGGCAGGCTCTAAGTCCCCCAGCTTTTCCTCCAAACCAAGAGGATCAAGTGCTAATACCAACTGTAAATCGTTATGAAGCTCTTTCAAAGCCCAGATTGGCTCTCAGACGACACTAACATGGCCACATTTGCTGATGGCCCCTTGGAAAATGTGGCCTCAAAGAAGGGACTATTGGGCAAAAATATGATTTGTTCCTTCATTCTTCTGAGCTGGAATATTGCGAGTCTCAAAGATAAGATCACTAACGTGGCCTGGCTTTATTTTACTGCCAAAGCTGACTTTGGTATTATGCAGGAAACTTGGGACACTTTTTCACTTTATTGTGGTGGCTTCACTTGCTGCTCTTGCACTGCCATCCCTTCCTCATGTGGCAGAGCCAAAGGTGGTCTTTCCGTCAGAGTTAACCTGAGTTTGGAAGTGGTAGTAGTTGTCATCACCTATGGGAGTTCTGCCTTTCTAGTTTTGCATATTAAGGATACTTATTAAGGATAAGCTGTCCCTTTTTTATTTTTATTCAATTAATTTTTGTAATAATGTTTTCTCAAATTCAGTGTGTGTTCATTTTACCCATGTATTTGCCTATCGTACAAATTTAAAGTCTTTAGAGGCAGGATCAATGTCTTAGCCTTATTATTTTTGTGGGGGGATTTTAATGCAAAATTGGCAGCCAACTCTAAGGTAGGGGGGTTTAAATACTCTGTAACATCTAGGGGGCAATTTGACAGCAAAGGAAAGGAGCAAGGTAAGAATATAGCTGCACAGGATTTGGTTGACCTTGTTGATCTGTTTAGTGGAGAAAGGCCATCTATAACCTCATTTAGAGGATGTGGAAGGGCCTTGGTCATCAAATGTATGTTTGTGGCGGGGAGCTTCTTGGCCTGGTTTTCGAACAGGGGTGTCATTGAGACAGAATGGGGGATCATAATGCTCTCTTAGCAATAGGACACCTCCCAGTGTGTAGGACCAATGGTTCCATTAAGATCATTTCTGTCACTAAACTTTGAAATGACCATCTCAGGCTTGTCTGGTATTTAAAGGAACCAGGGGACACTCTTGCTGCACTCTTGAAGACACAGCTTGGGTCCTTCTTGAACTGTCTGTCAGACACAATAGAGGATGTTATGTTAGTTTGCTATGAAAACTTAGCCAGTGCTTCAGACACTCACTGCTGAAACGCATTTGGCTTAAGCAGGAGTGCCCCTGGTGGTTTGATAGACACTGCTCAGCAGCTAACTGTAGGTTAATGAAGGTTCTTGTTGCCAATCTGAAAGACCTAAACATGGCTTGTGAACCCAGGAATTTGTATAAAATCATCCTAAAGGCCAGAACGGATGTATTGTACAGAAGAGATTGGGAGCACCTGGAAAATGCTGCACTCTCTAAAAACAATAAGGTTTTTTGGGACATGGTCAAGAAGATTAGACAATAGGATGCCCCCGGAAAAGCCATTCCTGAACTGTAATATTCTAGGCCCTGAGTGAGCTTTGCATTTTAGTGCCATCCATCATCTGAAGGAAGAGGAGAATCTAGGGAAACTACTGCGGGACAGATTTATCCACCTAGTAATATTTTCTGTCTCACTACCAGCAGTGGTGGATGCTACTGAGCAGAGATCAGGTGGCAAAGCCCCAGGACCAGACGTGTACCGATGGACCTCATTAAGTGCTATAGTGACCTTGAGGGCCCTCTAATTATGAACGTATTTAATAATTCCCTGTGCAATAATATACCAAGTTGATTGACCTTATCTACTATTGTACCTATCTTTAAAAAAGAGGATCATATGTCACTTATCTGCTAACGCCCAACCTTGCTTTTTGGTATCATTGCCAAAATAATTGGTGAGGTGGTTTATAATTGTCTTAAACTTTGGGGAAAAGTTAACCTTTGTCCCTGTCAATATGGTTTCTGCCCTGGGCTTGGTACCGTGGAACAGTGCTTGAATTCAAATGTGATTGTTGGCAAGTACACCGTGGCCCAGCACTGCCCACTGTACCTGCCCTTTATGGACCTTTCAACAGCCTTTGATGTGTCAATAGAATCAAACTGTGGCTGATGTTATTGAATCTTGTAGTAGAGTTGGTTTTAATGAACGTTCTGCACAACCTACATAAAAATGTAGCTGCAAGAGCATGTTTTGGCCCAGCAGGAAAAATGTCTGATGTTTTCCATCCTGCCGAAAGCATGCAGCGTGCATTCTGGCATCAATACTCTTTATTATTTATATTAACAAACTGTGTCCCTCCTTGATCAAGGCCTCTATTGATACTCCAAGGATTACCCAGTCACAGGTAGCTGCGTTATTATATGCAGGTGATGCAGTACTGGAGGCACGGAGCCCAGAAGCACTTTGCATGCTAGTGGATTCTTTCATTTCTTTTATGATAGTCTAGATTTGGTGACAAACTCTGGGAAGTCACACATTGTGGCTTGAGGACCAGGTAGGAAAAACATACTCAGACTCTTGGTAGCATGAGTAATTTCAGATATTTAGGGATCATTTTTAACTCCACAGGATCTTAGCAACTGCAGCTCAGTAGCTCATACCTGAAGCTCAGCAGGGCGGCTGGAGTAGTATTTAATCTACCTCAGTCTGCAAGGAGAGGGACAATTTCACCCCTTTTGAATATATAAAATCCAGTGAGTATCTTTCGCTATGTATTAGGCAGGGGTTTGGGAGCAAGGGTTCGGGGGCATCATAACGTTACCTCGCTTCAAACTGAGGGAAATCACATTTGTCAATGGTTACTCCATACAAACCCACCCCAACAATACCCCCCCCAAACAATCCATCTGACATTTTATTTTAGACTCTGATCTAAGATTACAATATATTACCGATAAAGCTAAATTGACCCATCTGCTGTTATGGGTTACTGTTTGGATTAACCCCAAGGCCAGTTTATGCAGGGATGTCATCATCAATTGCCTTAATCTGGACATGGGCCTTTCAATTCCCTGGTTGGACTACAGCTCTAAAACTTTAAATGCATTGGGCTTTTCTGCCATGTTTACTGTATCCTCAATTTTAAAATGGGATGATAAATTTAAGGTTAAGTAACAGTTTTTGGAGCTTTGCAATAGCATAGGCTATATAAGGAACTGAGTGAAATCTCTGTGAGAGATTACTACAGGTTTTTAGTAGCCAGCTAAATCTGCATTGTATCTGACCCTAGATCTCGCACACTGGCAGAGGACTCTTCTCTTCCGTGTTAGGGCCGGAACACTGTGATGTTTTTTGGAGAATTGCTGCTCACTGGGAGGATCAGTCCCGTGCTGCCTATGTGATGGTTTGTCAGAATAAACTCATTTTGTGTATTTCTGTAAAATGTGTAACCCTTTTTTCGGCTTTTCCTTCAGCCTATATTAAAATCCTTAGGGCACCGAAAATGCAGGGAAGCGTTATTTTATCTTCAGTTTTTAAGTAGCCCGGTATTTGTTTTAGGGTCAGTTCTTTTCTCAAAGCAGCGGTGAGATGCAGGAAATCAATGGAGATCTAGCCTACCGAACGAGGGCAGTCCTTCACATTGCCAAGTATGTACTGCACTTATCACAGCGATCAAAGGTGGCACTATTGTTGGTCATTTATTTGTAGTTTTATATTTGCAATTAAAGAATAAATATCATTTTAGCTGTACTCTGTTGGCACTTGATTGATTTTCGTGCTGCTTGCAGGATGTACTGTGTGTTTTATTCGAATATTTTAAAAGTTTTTTTGTTTATCCTTTATGGCTCACTTTAGATGAATAAAGTTTTTGAATGATTGAACGAAAAGTAAACATAGGAGTTTTGCCCACTGCAGTACTGTTCTCAGGCCTGCCAGAAAAAGGCAGCACAGAACTCGCTCCGCAGGCTGAGCCCACTTCTCTTTATCTAGGTTTCTTTGTAAATTAGGGCATAGTACACTGGAAGTGGGCATGCACATTTGCTGTCCTCATAAATTACAAATAAAAAGGCTCCGTTTCGTGATTTGGGCCTCTGTGTCTTATATGTATAATTCTGCAAAGGAGGAACCTTTTTTTTTTCTATTTCTTGGGAAGGAAACATTTTTCCCCTTGCGTTAGAACACTCCCTTCCCATCCCTTGAATGCGATTCATGTCTGCAGATTTCTCTGCACTCTTGTCAGAGAAAACTGCAGTTGTCAGTGCATTTATACCTTCCATGGATCAATTTCTGAATTCCTGGCGGGTCAGAATGAAACTGTAAAAAAAAATATATATGTATATATATATTCACTGAAAAAACAAAGGTTACAGGGACATTATAGTTAGGTTCTGATTTTACTCATGCAAAACCATAGAAATTTAGCAGTTATAGTTAGAGTTTGTTCGTTCAAGTAACCCGTCATGCATAGCTTTTTCTTTAAAAATGTGACTGCTAATGTTTAATTTATTCTTTTAAGGACGTTTTAAAATTTGGCATGACTGCTGTAATAACTTGGGTAATTAGCAGTGCATGGCAAGGGCGTGAGTTATAGTTACCTTAGGGTGCTAGTTATAGTTACTTCAATGAACTCTAACTATAATTGTCTAATTTCTATGATTTTGTACGAGTAAATTCAGAACCTGAATATGACGTCCCTGTAACCTTTGTTTTTTTCAGTGAATTTGTAAGGTGTTCTGTAATACCCATCCCCCGGGGCCTGGCCTAAACATTTAACTTTTTTTTGGGCAGGGGGCACACAGCTAAAGCATCTCCCTCTCCTGAGAGCAATTGTGCCCTCTGTTTCCCTGCCTGCATGTCTGCGGGAAGGGAGACAGAGGAAACCTCTGCTCGTAGCGAGGGAGAGCTGATTGACAGCTCTCCCTCACTGCGAGCAGCGTATTTGCTGTGACTTGGGGGCAGCTGTCAAAGCTGCTGCCAAGCCACAGTAAACAACTATGTCATGGGGTGGGCACCCTGGAGCATAGCAGGAGCTGGCGCTGGGGGTGGTGGTCCCAAGGGCCATCACTGGCTCCTCAAAGGGGGCCCACTCAGTCCCCCTCTAACATCAATAGCCTTGGGGAGGTGGTGGTCCTGTGTGTTCCCCTCCCTATTTTTCACATGCTCCCAGGACCAGGCCCACCCAGGGGGCTTTAAAAAAACAAACACGGGAGGCCGCACTAATTTTTTGTTCTTTTTTAAATTGCTGCGAATTTCGTGCTTTGGGGGCTGATGCTTTAGAGCCAGTGTTTGCTGAAATTCTTCAGGAAGGGATTTTCCCGGCAGTCTGGAAACAGGCCACAGTGATTCCTCTCATTAAAAAACCAGGAAAGGATGCTGCTGATCTTTCAAATCTTCGCCTGATCTCGCTATTACCGTGCCTGGGTAAAATGTTAGAAAAACATCTAACCTGTGAGTTATCTGCCTTCCTTCTTGAGAATGGCAAATTGGACCCATCACAGCACGGCTTCCGCGGTGCGCACAGCAGGGAAACAGCATTAATCTCTACTTCGGATATTATCCGCTGAAGGGGAGATTTACGAGAGGGTTCCATGCTGGTCCTGTTGGACTTGTCAGCAGCTTTTGACACTATTTCACCTACCATCTTGCTTAATCGTTTGTCCCAGGTCGGAGTGAGAGGGAAGGCCTGGAAGTTATTCTGTTCTTTCCTCACAGAGAGAACAATCATAGTGGCTTGTGGAAACCATCGTTCTTCCCCTTTTCATCTACCGTGTGGAGTTCCGCAGGGGTCCTCTCTCAGCCCAACGCTTTTTAATGTATATATGGCGCCCTTGGCGAACCTGGTCCGCTCGTTCTGATTCCAGATTGTCTCCTATGCAGATGACACGCAGGTGATTGTGCCTGTTTCGCGTAATTGGGAGGACACAAAGGAGAAATTTCAATGTGGTATGACAGCAATTAACAGCTGGATGGCCAACAATTGGTTAAAACTTAACAGGGACAAGACAGTGATCATGTGTTTTGGGCACCATAGTTCCCCTTGGGATAATAGTTGGTGGCCTCTAGCTTGTGGAGGTTGTCCGTCTCCTGTGCCTTTCGCTAAAAATCTAGGCATAATCTTTGACAACACCCTCTCGTTTAAGCTACAAATGAATCATATAGTCAAGATCTGTTTCTGGATATTAAAAACCCTGAAAATGTTTTTACATCTCTTAGAGGATGACTTAAGGAGGCCAGTGGTGCTGGCTTTAGTCACCTCAAGACTTGACTATTGCAACGCGTTACTTCTTAATGCGAATAAATCATCCTTGGATAAGTTACAGTCTATTCAGAATACAGCAGCACGTTTAACTTTGAATCTCCCTCAGTCTATATCTGCTACCAGATGTCTGACATCCCTTCATTGATTACAGATTAAGAAGAGGATTATGTTTAAAACTCTTTGTCTTACTCACAAAGCCTTACAATCGGAGGGCTGTGATTATTTGAAGTCCACTCTGCAATTTTATCAACCATCAAGACTTCTGAGATCCTCCTTTAAACATATGATCAAGGTGCCTCGCTGTAACAAGGCTAGGTGGGGAGACCGTGCTTTCACGGTAGAAGCAGCTAGGCTCTGGAATGCTCTGCCTTTTACGATTCGTCAAATGGGAACTTATTTATCCTTCAGGAAAAGTCTTAAAACATGGCTTTTCTTAAATTAGGTGGTCTGGTGGGGGGCTTGTGCGCTTTCCTTTGTTCTCGGTTTGTTCAGCGCTTCAATGCTTTTGCCGGATTGCGCTCTATAAATATAATCAATACAATACAATACAAATGTTATTTTTTTTTAAAAAGCTTTTTTGCCCAAACAGGGTCCCTCTGGGACACCAGCAACAGAGCTAAGGGGCCAGGGTGTCTCAAGCCTGGCACCTTTCTTTTTTTAGAGTTGAGCCTGCATTGCATGCGCTCGCGCATGTGTATCGCAGCGAGGCGCTTTAGGGTTTAGAAAAGGGCTCGGAGCCCTGTCGACGTCACGTCAGTGTTTTTCATTGGTTCGTGGGCTTGCCTAATAAAATCAGCTTGCTTTCATTAGTCGAAGGCATGCATACATCATGCCTTTTCTGGTGGCTAGCCCTCCTCGAGCGCATCGACCAAGTACAGAAAACATGCGAGGCTCGCTGTTTTCTGTCCGGCTCATGGACTACTTTTTCTCTAATTTACTAGCGCGATTTCGCTTGGCAGAAGTCAAGCGCTTTACATAGTTAATTGCACTTTTTCGGTTATGTACATAAATGCACTTTTGCCGATAGGTGAAACGTCAGGTTAGGGAGTTTACAACGCTATCAGCTCTAACATGAGCAAACACGAGACCCGTTGCATTGCAAATGCTTGTTTATAATTTTTTGGAGGGACTCAGTTGAAGCTGAGTCCCAAGAT
This sequence comes from Pleurodeles waltl, assembly GCF_031143425.1. NCBI lineage: Eukaryota > Metazoa > Chordata > Amphibia > Caudata > Salamandridae > Pleurodeles > Pleurodeles waltl. The sequence goes on along the minus strand of NC_090444.1, from coordinate 591,521,964 downwards.
GGCTGCCAACACTTCCTGGTTGAAGTGTTGGCAGCCAATCAGAGCTGTGCATTTCCCTGCAGGAGTTCATCATTATCTGCAGTCATACCGGCAAGAGATATATAACTTTGGATTTCATTAAATTTCATGAAAACTTCTGAATGGATTTACACCAAATAAGCAAAAGCGTAATCTGTGTACCGGACACTAGCTTTCTGCCAAATTTGGTGTAATTCCATCCAGTGGTTCAGGCTGCAGTCATGTCTAAAGGTCCTATAGGAATTAACATGGGAAACACATTTTTTTCGGGCTACGCTTAACAGATGAACTTGAAACTTCCTATGCACAACAAGAATCACAAGGGCACTTTTTGGGGAAAAGTTCAGGAAGATACATCAAAGAGTTCCAAAGATGCAGGGAAGTTAAAAATGCTTTTTCTATGGAAACATGGTCCTAACTATAACTACCTAGTGGCGATCACCACTAAGTAACACACACACACACACACATATTTATATACACAATGTCAAAGGGAGATGAGTGAGATGCTCAAATTATTTAATGAGAGAGGTTACCCTAAGAGTGTACTGGAAAACGCAAAATGAAGGGCCAGTGAGAAAAGACAAGAACAGTTTTTATACCCACAATTGCACTGAGGTGAAAGAAAAGGACAATAAAGTAAAGAGACCTTTCTTGGAATATAGCCTGGCACAATCTAGCGCTAAGAAAATTTTACTAAAGAATTGGCATGTTTAAAATAAGGATAAGCAGCTGAGAGATATTGTGAAGGTTGGACCCCGAATAACATTGAAAAAAACTAAATCACTTGGGGACTTGTTAACTTCTAGTCATTTTGATAGTGAGAAATATGATAAAGATTGTCTATCCAACAATATGAAAGGTTTTGTCAAATATAACTCATGCAAAACTTGCTGTTATGGACTGAATTGTAAGAGCTATCATGCTTTTGAGGGTCAAATGGTCATGATCAATGATATAATTACCTGTAACATGGACCATGTAATATATGTCTTAAATGTGGATGTGGCAAAGTGTATGTGGGGAGCACAATTAAGAAGCTGAAAACAAGAATCTTACAGCACTAGAGACCCATTATTAATGGAGATAAGACCTATTCCATGTCTTGCCACTTCGAACAACACCATGAACTCTCTCTGACAACTTTCCGTTATTTTGGAATTAAGCATATAAGAGCCCATTCAAGAGGTGGCGACAGGGAAAGGGAACTACGAAGACATGAATCACGACTCATTTTATCTTTGGGAACAGAAGCTCCATAGGGCCACAACTCAGATGCCGAATTATATATTCATTTGTAATTGGACGCCTTGATTTATTGGGTGCCATTGTGCTTTAGCTCCCCTGCATTAGGGTTTAATGGTTTGAATATGGTAAATGTTTAAGATTTGATTTTTCTCTTCCCGACCTAGATTCATTTGAATCTTGTGTATGTGATGAATTTAAATAATTAGAGATATACCAGAGCACTTTATAAATATTTTTCTCCTCTTCCCTTGGATTGATTATAAGTGATGAGAGTTTGATATGAATTATGATTTATCAGCGACATATTAGAGCATTTAAGAAAGTAGTGTATTCCATCTCTCCCTGGGATTGATTCTGAATTATGAGAATTCCGAACAGTCTCCTTTTATCTCTTAAGAAGTAATTTTTTAAGTCATTAAGATTCATAAAATACCATGGATTATCACGGATGTAATTGATTATGATGTATAGCACTTTATCTGCTTGCTTATATATGTGGGTTATATTAGGATAACAATGGATGGCAGTTTATCTAAGCATATAGCACCTCCCTATCCTGGTTTTCCCTTCTTCTGTTGTGAAACGCTCAGTGCTTAGAATGTTTACATTTGCATTATGCACTTTTATGGTTTACCCATGTTTACATATGTGTTATGCACTTTAATTGCAATATAAGGATGGATAGCGATATATGAGAAATAGAAACATAAAGGAATTATTTGACTGAAATTTGTGAACATATCATGTAGTTAACAATCTGTTAATGTTTGTATAGGTGTCGATCCATAAAATGTTAATCCATAACATACAGATTAATTCATGGGAGCTAGAGGCATGAAGGAGTTAATTTATTATGCTCTCTTGTGATAATGCACATGTAGGTGTCCACTCATTATAGTTTATTGAATTATTATGCACTTTATTATTGGTTAATGTTTACATATATACCATGCACTTTTTATGTACTATCTTGGATAGTAGAATTTGAGAAACATCCTTCGGTAGGGATTTAGAAATATATTTCCTTTATTGTAGAACTGTCAAATTGTATATATTCCCTGGAAAATTGTTTATTATTTAAAAAACAGTGATGTGAAGAGGGACTTGACAATTTTAAAACAAGAAAGAAAATGTTTTCTTAATTTAGAGTGTGAATACAATGATGAGAGGAAACTGGCTGTAACCTTTGGTTATGGAAACCTTGCATGTTATTGTTCTAGTGTTTTGGGGCCATTGTAATTGAGGACGACTGCATGATAAAATGGTGTCCTTTGTTATTAGTTGCGAGGCCCACTTGATGGCATACAGCTGAAATGCATCGGCATGATTTTTTTTACCTGTTCTGAACTCTGGACATTGTTTGACGTTCACTTAATAAATTATTAAATGCACAAATCCTTTATTGTGCTGCTGTGTCACTGTTGTTGGGGATTTCACTGTGTTGGAGCATATATATATATATATTAGATCTTTTTTGCATATATATATATATATATATATATATATACACACACACATATACACATATATAGATAGATATACATACAAACACACACACATATATATATATATTTTCTTTGTAAATACTTTTTCATCTAGATGCTTAGTATTTCGTATAGTTTTGTATATTTTATGTAGTCTTCCTTGTCTTAATCGTGCCAGAGCAGTGGTGGCTGTTGTGTTGGGACAGGGTCTATCCCAATGCTATAATGTGATGAGGGAAGCCCCCCTCCCTAAACCTGTGACATACAACCCAATTGGTTGAGGCCGTGAGTGTTGGGGAAGGTAATAAAAAGTCCTAAGGCGCCGACCTTGTGGACTTATATACATATATGGTGCCTGGTGTGATTTCATTGTCTGTATGCAGTAATAGCTGTTCTGTCTGGGCCGATTTTGCTGCTGGCACTCAAACAGAACACTGGTGTTGTATACCTTCTTCACATCAAAACGCTTGGCGCATTTCAAAGCTCTGTTGGGTCAGGAAGTGTTGTAATTTGTGTTTTTCCTTTATCCGGCACATAGTTGAGCATTTATGACTGAAAGTAATTAAAGTTCCAATAAGAAACGTTGACAAGTTATTTTAATAGAACCAGCTGCACACAGCCTCGGATTGGCAAGGCGGGCAATCGGGCATTGGCTGATGGGCCTTTACCTGAGATCAGCTTATGGGACAGTTTTTTGGTCTATTAAACAGTGCAACCTGATTTGCTGTCTCGGATGCCACCAAGTGCACAGCGTGAAAGTCTGTTATAATAGCTTTTCCATACATATACTGAACCTGTCTCCATACAAATGAAGTCAGGGCGGCTAGCTAATTGTCAGAGGCAGAATAACAATGGTCTGCTCTGGCTGTCATAGCATGCCCCTTGACTCCCTCCAGGTGTGACGGAGCCGCAGATGGGAAACAGTTACCACTTGCTTTGCAGAGGACTGGGTCGTGGGAGAGTTGGGTAATGGGGGTTGGTGAGAAGCAGAGGGAACTCTGCAGTTTATTTTTGTCCCCTCCACTCCATGGACCAGGATGGGGTAAATTAGTCTCTGCTGTTCTTCTTTGCCTGCCCCATATTCCTTCCTGCAGTCAACAGAGGTTGTGGCCTTAGCGGACTTTGAAATCGGGAAACCAGGTTTACGTTCCAGCCTCAGCTCAACATCCTGTGATCCTGGGCAAATCACATAATCCACCTGATCCTCAAAATAAATTAATCTGACCTTCTGTAATGTTATCTGGTGCTCTTGTAGAGCTCTCTAACACCCCTGTGTCATGTTTGTGATATTTAAAACTGGATGTATGTGAGGAAAGTGACACTATGTATATTTATTTTTGCATTTACACTAGCAACATTACATTGGTTGGAACTTACACATGATGCTACCTGCAGGTAAAACATAAATAACAATGGGCCTTTCACCAGTCTATGAACACTAGAGGACCTCTCTTAAGTAGTGCAAATGTACTGTGCATATCTAAAAAGCCCTGGGTGAGCATAAAAGACCTAAAGATGAAGAGGGCTCTCAGGAGATCTTAGGGTGTGAAATATTCCAAGACCACTCAAGACAATAATGCGGAGTAATTTTGTTTCCAGTCTTGACGAAACTTACTGGCCCAATAAGCTTTCAAATACTTTTAGTACCGCAAATGTTTACCAACATTGGCTCCATGCTTCTAACTAAACAGTGTTTTGTTTTGTTGCAAAAGGTTGCGATCTGCGAATGTGGGCCTCTTTTTTTTTTGACTGCCCGAGTCTAATTGTGGCCCCCAGTCCAACATTGGCTGCACAGCCATATATTCTTCCAATGACAGGAAAAGAATGAGCGAGAAAATCCATAAGATTTGTTCATGTACACACTAATGTAAATTTTAAATAAAATATTGAGATGACGTCGAACAATTATAGCTTAGCTTCCAGAATTGTCATGGAAATTAGAAGCTCCTGACCCATGGGAATGTGGCTGGAGTGCTGTTATAACTCAGAAGGCTTACACATTTATCCAAGGCTTGATTGATTTTGGAGAGACTCTAGCACGACTGAGAAAGACAGAATGGCATTTACTCTTTGTTTTTTGGATCTGAGCCTAGAAGCCATTTGAACTTTTCCGCTAAGTTGCTGTTAAAAGACACCACCTACGATTTCATCTAAGAAGCATATTACCATGAAGTACGGTATTTGGGAAATTCACTGACAAAACTCCAATTTCTTTGTTCAACAATAAATATTAACTTAAATTGGAGGACGTCGGGGTAAAAACTGCCACCCGTATGAAACGTGTTGCAGCCTCTAGCTCCTACAGACGTTTATCAGGACGCAGGTTTAGATTTATCAGGACATAGGATAAATTTTAAAAAAAACTTGCATTGTAACTGCGTTTTATGCTTCCAGGTTTAAAATAATTATGAGGTGGAATCGGAGGGCAGCAGACGTGCTGTTGTGATAAGGCAGAGGCGTGCACTAGTAGCCGCATGCACAGAGTGCTTGTGCACATATAGCCGTGGCCTGGCGGGTGTGCGTCGGACGGTTAGGGTGACCACCTGGCATTGAGGAAAATTCTGGACAGGACTGTAAAAAATTCAGGAAAAAGGGTCAAAATTCAGGACATAAATTCAGGACAAAGGGTCAAAATTCAGGACAAAAATTCAAGAACAAATGTCAGTTTTGCCTACACACCCAAGAGAGGTCATGCCTCACTATGTTGACAGTGCATTTATTTACTCTTTTTTAACATAGCACTATTTATTCACTGTGGTCTTTTTGTGATTGCCTCCTGGTGTGCTACATTCAGGTGTCACATTATGTCCTTGTTCAGTAGTAAATTAATGTCGTTCAGCACTGTGTCAAGGCCATCGCCCCTACCCAAATCTACCAAATCTTTCTTGAAGAGAAAGTAACAGGAACATTTTGATTATGTTTCTGAACCCTTTAAAACCCCTGGCAAACAGTTTGGGAAACATTAAGGTAAGTAACCGAATTGAACAAAAACATCTGTCTCACCCCAACCGCCCATGGACTTTCAACCGAAAAAAATTTGAATAAGGCAGGGTAGATGGTGTGGGCGACAGTCTCACACCTAATGTCAGGATGTGAGGTACCCACAACCTGTGTGTAGTCTCACAGCACTAGAGTGTATGTCTTGGGCTCTACATTTATCTCAGAAATGGGAGCCCAGACTACCAATCAAAGATAATAAAAGAGGAGGAAGAAATCAAGATCAAATGGGAGATCCAAGGCAAGTGATGCAAAGGGTTGTTGCTAAGAACTGGATAAATAAGGAAGAGAAGAACAAGGGACAATTCCTAAAATCAGACAAGATGGGTCCACCAAGACTATAGGAAGGTATTGGGTACCTGGGGAGTTGTCTCTGAACACAGGAGAAACAGAAGAGGCACTGTCAAATGGTAGAACAAGCAACACCCATCCACCTTGGAAAACTCTTCTGGTGCAATGGTCCGCTGTTCGTGCCTGTGAAGGGTGAGCAGGGGTCAAGGTCGTGCAAGGCAATTACCCACTTTGTCCATGTCTTTAAATGGTTTTGAAATTGAGCAAAAGCCAAACTAGTGATCTGGGTTATCCCTAAGTGTCAAGTACACATAGAATCTTCAAAATATTTGGCATGTAAATTGAACAAACAAAATGTAAAAATGCTAAAATGTAATTAATGTTTCTTCAACATATGGCACTGTTTTCCCCTTTATATACAATTAGATCTCAGATTGAACTGGCAACCAGTTACCTTTTGATACCTAGTGATTAATATCTACCATTCTCCCACTGATTTGCAGGATGGAAATCTCGGTAGAGCGTTGTGGTCCTTCCAAGCCCAGCTTGCTTTTTGGTTTTCTCTTCTGTTTTCTGTAGTGGGCCACGTGGCACTAGTGAAGATGGTGTGCTACCCCAATGATAGTAATGTTTTGCAAACCTTCCCCTGCTCGTCCTTCATTCCACAGACATGCCACACATCTGATTTGGTCGATGCCGCGCCATCGGGTAGCTCTTTCCACTCTAAAGCTACCCATGACTGCGGGTGGATTAGGTCTTGTGAACTTAGAATGCTATCATTCTGCTGCAAAGGTCCAAAGGGTGGCGCGCTGACTTTCTGCCCACCTCCCTGCATGAGATGGGGTTTATCAGTAAAGACTTAAGGAAGGCTTAATGCATTGCTCATTGTTTCCTACTGGCCATTCTACGGATCACCATCCAGGGTTATCATGCACAGCTTTCTCTTGCCTTGTTGGAACCTGTAAACTCACTGACATGAAGAAACCCTGTGCTCCTGCACTACCTTTGCTAAGCCTTCCCACTTGCATAGTACGGCTGTGCTCAGAGCAACTCCATCAGTGGCAGGCTGCAGGTGTCTTAAAATTGGGGGATTTGTTTCTGGACGGCGAGCTACTAAATTTCCAAACCCTTGTGGTAGACTACCATCTTCACCCCGGTCAACTCCTTACTTACAACCACCTTAAATAATCATTACATGCCCTATTTCATGTCTGCCACCTAGCATTAATCCTACAAGAGGTGTGCAGGAAGCTCTACATCATAGGAACTGGTTTGCAAATTGATAGAATGGGTGTACAGACCTTTCCTGCAACATGGAAACCACTCCAGGTCTTCTCGTCATAATACCTGAGTGATTGATGTGGCCAAACCTCTGCAAGATAAGGACTGGACTTAAATACTGGACTTTCCCCACAAAGTATCCCATGGCTGTCACTATAAGTACATTCATAGAGCTTCCTTGGGAATGCATTCCGCACGTTGCTCGCCATTGGCCTTGTGGTTTGTAACTCACATTTTGTTTTTTACAATGTGCTGGCTTTATTTGTTTTCAGCTATGCAGGTTGAGTTCTTCCCTTCCCTTGCCACTGCACTCTACGCCAATGCACTCTAAACAGCTGCACTATACTCTGCACCACTGTGTTCTATGCCACTACTTCTATGCCACTGTTCACAACAATGGCACTAACTTTTAGCCATGAACAGCAGCCACTCTGGTGTATAACATGGCTAAAACACATTGGCAAAGCCAAAAACTCTTGCGTAGGCTAGACCTATTGGCTTTCCAATGTTTGTTAGTACTATAAGGTACCGAGGTCCCTGAAAGAGCTGTGAATGTGTAGTCCTTATTCTAAACATGCATTTGACGCCTTGCCAGGGGTAGTAAGCGCTATATAAACACAATTACATCATAATATAGGCTGCTACAAAATGCGCAAATACATTTAAGTTAAATTAAAAAAGTGCTTTTCAAATACAGGTTTGAATAATGTACAGTTTATACCTAGAACTAACTTTTTATTTTTTTATAACACTCCATTAAAACCACACACTCCACAGCTCACCTTGAAACACCCTTACAGTACCTCTCTAAAAGAAAATATCTTTGCCATCAGAAAGCTTCAAGTGACTTACTTGATTAAAGTCAATGAATGTTTCCAAGCCCCTTTGCATTTGCAGATTTAGCAGTTGCGCACATTTGCATTTCTTTAGGGAACGAGACCCCCTGGCAAGAGGCCTTTTCTTATCTGTCTGCCCCTCCCTCCCTTAGAGCACAGGAGACTCCCTGCCTTTCAATCCCACTGGGGAAACTGGGGATCTGCCCCTAATCTCGCCCTGCTGTTCGTTGTCCTTTTGGTGAAAGGCTAAAACTACGGACAAATGCCGTCCGTTAAGCTTTTCATCACAGACAACGGACGACAGGGCGAAATTACGGGCAGTCCGTGAAATGTATGGACGGGTGGTCACCTTACGGAGGGTGGAGCAGTGTCAGCTCTGTGGGCAATCACTACATTGAAGTCCGCTTACGTCTTGACCCCGCAGTACAACTGCCATTAACGTTGGGGCACCGAGCATGGAGGTGATGTGGCGTGTGTCCCATCCTAGCTCCGCAGTGTGTCTTCACCCAGGCTAGGTCCACCTTGCGCTTCTAATACGTACGCAGGTATATCGTGCAGCTGGGACAGTGGTTAGGCAGAAAGTGCTCAATGTTTTGATAACTCTTACTAGAGGAGGCACTTGTCATGTGCCATTTTTTGTGTTTAAACCTGACTACCTTTAATTTTTACGACAGATGTAATTGCTGGTCATTTTATTTTGCCAAAAACTGGGTGTGTAGGATTGGTTGTAATAAAATCATGAACAAATGTAAATTTGGCAAGTTTTTTTATAGTTTTATGTTAAATTTCCATAGTTTCAATGCGCTTATGTGTGATATTCCATTGACTATATTCTGACAATTTGAGTGTCACTGTATATGAGTGAAATTAAACAGCAGTGAAATACATATAGATAAATATTCAATGTTTGTGCAACGAGAAACTCTATGGGCATACTATAAACAACTGTGACATCATGATATACAACAGACATTTCGATCAAATCTGAAGCTATGTTCGTCAAGAAGTCTTCATTCACTTAGGTTACATTAAAAAGATTTTAGTTGATAATGTTTTTAAACCATTTAAATGTGCATTGTAGAAATGTTTTATCTATCAAGAAGTCACCAACACGCTCAAGCTCCTCCAGGCACCAGACTTGCAATCAAAACGCTCCCTTACATTTTTACACAATCACAAACCACCATTTGTTGTGAATAGCTCTCCTTTGCTAGCCGGTTGTAGGAGTGATACAGCCAGATCAAAAATACATACAAACATATGTTCTGCAGTGTAGATTAACATTTACAGTTGGGTGTTACCTCCTCCCATTAGTCAGCCTAGGCCACCAATGCACTTCCTCACTAGCAGGTTTATCTCTGTATTGCATAAAGACATAGCTTTGATAGTATTAGACTTTTCATTCACAGATCATTGTTTTCAGTTGTGATTGTTCACTTAGATGACTTGAACTATATGTGTACTACAAGTCCCAGCAGACACTAAGGTATACACATGGATGAATGGGAGACTGCCTGAAACAAGTTAGTGACAAATCAAGGCAGATAAAGTTTAATCTACAATAGTTTTTAAACATAGAGGGACTGCTCCCTCTTCCAGCCCTGTTTAAAGACCACAGCACAACAGTGCATACCCCTCGGCACCCTTACATAGTTATGTAAGGGCAACAAGGGATATGCATTGCAGTGGACTGCACTTGTGCCCTAAGCATAACTATAAATGGACACTGAAAGATTTGATTTATCAAAAAGAGAAAAAGAAGAAAAAAAAGAAAATCGTGAAACATATAAAAAGAAACTCAATTTTCCCAGCATCAAATCACATTAACTCTCTTCTAGCACACATATGCCAAAACATAGTTAACAGCAACCAGCTATACTCCTGATATCACTGTAGCTCATTTCGTGGCTCAAATTTTAGAAATAGGTATTACGTAAGTTCCATTTTAGCTGTATTTGTGATTAATTACTGTTAGACTGACAACTTCATGTTTGGCCACTTAGTTAAGAGATCCAACTCTTTAAACATGGGGTGTCTACCATCCAGTGCTTAAAGCCAGGGTTCTCCAATGTCGATCCTAGAGGGCCAGAGCCATGCCAGATTTTTAGCATATCCACATTTAGATAAATGTAGTTATCTTAAAAATCTGGTATGGATACGGCCCTCCACGACCGACACTGGAGAACCCTGCTTTAAGCTAACAAATTCAGCCAAAGTTAAGCTTTGATGGATTTCCATAGCTTCAATAAACGGGCCAAAACCTTGAATTCAAAGCAATGCAGTATCATACTTCCTAGGCTGAGTTAGTTTTATATTGCATTATTTTCATCTTCAAATATGATAGCGATTCCCAATATTAAACACATTTGGATACTTCCAATAAATGTGTCAGAGATTATTCGAATGTTGCTGACCTCTTGGGCAACATTCTGAATCAGATGGAAAAAAAAGTGTTTTCTTTTGTTTGGCAGAGATGATGGTGATACATAATTGTATCCCTTTTCATTTTATTGAGGTAATTGAAGACTTTCTTGGGAATTCATCCAAACATTTCTTTCTAAAATCCTAGTGAGTTTTTTAGTTACCTGGTTTCCTAATTTGATAATTGTTTTGTAAAGAACACAGCAGTTGTGATTCAAGGAATGTATGTCACTTTCTGAAGGATATCTGAACTAAAGCAGGTAGCACATAAATTGACAAAAAATAATTAATATTGATATAAGCTGAGGCATGTTCTCTCTTGGCTAATTTAAGATTGGATGGAAAAATTGAAACTAAAATTTCCCAAAGGTAAATACAGCAACGAAATCTGGTATGCTTATTTATAGCAAGTTCTCACAAGTCACTAGAGGACATCGGGGGTTAAGCTGTTTCAGAATTTGTTTTGGAAGGGTAGAAATTGATTAAATCAGTGTGCAATATATCCTCAAAGATTTTCATGCCAATGTTTACATTAACATTGGCACAAGGATGCAAAGTACCACATTCCGGTTAGAAGATCTCCTGCCAGCACCAAACTGAAAATGATCTGGTTTAGACCATTTAGTAAATATAATTTGTTCTGTCGGACTTTTGCCACTATGTATGTATATCTGCAGTGACGATCTTCCTAAATGACCTGGTAGCTATGGACTTTCTTTAGAAATACCATTTGTTTTAATATCCTGTTACATTTGATAAGTTTGCCTTTTTATTGCGATGTAGTAGCAGGTGGAGCTACTGCTCAGATGTTTATAAATTTATAAATGTAGGATGGCAAAATATCCTTGATAAATGCATTACTAATCGTCTGGACAAAAACACAACATTTTAACAATAAGACCATTTTACAACAGAGTGTATCAGTAGTGGAGAAGTTACTTCATTAAAAGAGACACCTACTTACTCTTGCTCAAATAAACACAGGGGAAGAATAAATTATCAGCAATGCATTTGCGCATAATTAATTTATTATATATGGAGGCCTACAATCCCTGTATAAAAGTCAATCTCTAATTTCTTATTATAGTCGAGTTTTTCCATATCTTCCTGTAGCAAAGAAATGATACAGCAGTTCAACTATAATTAATTATTACCTTTGAGCTATGACATCAGCCACCAGCAGCTAATGTAAAAGACAGATGAGAAAGTATCATTACAGGTGCAGTTTAAATAAAAAAGAACTGGCTTTACCGTCTTCTGATCAGTTTTTCAAACACGAAAAGTGATCAGCAGAAAGGAGATACTTAAGGCAACATATTTGTTTTTTGCAAGCCATTGGTCATTATAGGAAATATAGAATCTCTACATGTTTCAGGTGCAGAGCCAGGAGCCAATCAGGTAGGAACAAAATAAAGGAGTTCCCCACCCGCCTGCCAAAATCTTGAAACATACAAAAGAACTAGCTTGGATGCAGATACCCTCAGGACAACATCACAATAAAGATTAGCCAGATATCAAGAATCTGGTGTATCTGGAGCATTGCAGCATCATTAGGTAAAAAAACAAAGGAAAGATAAGGGCCCTAGCTGTTGCCATTATGGCTGGTTGCAAGTAGACTGCTGAAAAGCCGCTCCCACCTGGAAATCAGTTTGACATAAAATGGCATGGAATTGAGGTTCGAAAGCACTAATGTGACAAAAATGCTTGTTAGCGAGAGTGGTATGGACGTTGATGTAGAGGATTAGGGCCTACACAATTCTCTGTGTTCACCAGCATCAGGACTTATGGTATATCAGCTCATCTGACTCAGTGCACGCAGCCTGGACAAGGGTGTTAGCACGACCTCTTGGTATCCAGGTCCTCTAAGATCAGCATGGGGGTCTTCAGGAGTGCCAGTGCAGTGAAGACCTGATAATTTAGTTGTTTGTTTGCTGTCTCTCAGTCCAGATGGGAAAGAGCTATGGTGACAGTGGGGATGGAAGCAGAAATCTGTGATTAGTGTGATGAAGTGGTGGAGAGTTCCGTAATACGGTGATCTGCTCAGTCCTTCCGTCCTTCCCTCCAAAGATCAGTGCACTGATAATACGAAGGAAGGCAAGCTTTCCCTGGGCTGACGGCCTTTTTGAATCTTTTGGCCCTCAGTGACAACATCACAAGAATAAGTAGAGGTGGCCCTTTCCTCCCATCTCACATTTCAGGTGAGAGTTAATGGAGAAATGGTGTGAGTGTAGTATCTAGTGCCATGTAATAATAATAGCAAGCAACATATTAAGATATAAATATTGGTAAATTAACGTATGCAGAACTTTAAAGCAACCTGTTTCTATGTTAGAAAACAGAACAGTTTTGTGTCCAGGATCACGCTGTAGGTGTCACTCAAAATGGCTCTGGTGAAAGTCTGAGAGTTCAAAGAGCCTGGATATATGGCCCTGAAAACAAAGAATCATAGAGGAACCTGAGATCCCTGTGATCTGTGGGGAACTCACTGCATATGCACAAAATTGGTAACTGATGAAACAACAGCCTGATCAGGATTACTAAATCCTCATGGATTTGTCTGGAAAAATTTGTCAATATTCTTTGGTACCAAACCTATCAAATGGGCAAATCCATGGCAATCAAATCTAAATGCATTACTCAGCACGACTTTGTGATACTAATACAACGGAAAGAACAAAATCCCATTCATGACCTTATGACCATGACTAGAATGGATGAGATGTTGGCTGCAACAACTGCCACTAAAACTACTTTAGAACACAAGCTAGAGTGGCGTCGAAGTTGGGCTTCTGAGAGAGGGTAAAAAAAAATTGACACAAAGGATGCAACAAACAGAATCCTCTCTGCAGAATCCCTTTGCTGAGTTACAACAGAATGTAGATGATCTGATGATCAGAATTATTTTCTTAGAGGGTTCAACCGAGGACTTTGAAGGATGATCCCACTGAAGTAACATTTACATCCTGGAGCTTCTGGAGGATTTTGAATCAAAGGACTTTGTTACCTTCCTGAAAAAATGAGTGACACATATGGTGGCATTGCAAGTGTTCATACATTTCTTCTCACTAGAAATTTTCCATAGAGTCCCAGCCAGAATGTCCTCACTGGCATGCCACTCCAAGACTGGTGGTGACAAAACAATTTCACTACAAAGGTAAAGACATAATCCATCAGTAAAGCAGGTGTCTACACGGTAGAAAAAAACAGTGTTAAATTTGCTAGTCTGGCACAAAAGTGCTTCATTCCCAGCTACTAGACTTTTCTGTTCAAACTCGCGCAAAAAATCATGGATGGGCTTCAATGAATAAAGAGCTAGGGGCCTGATGTATGAATAGGTTTTCCCCATTCTGTGTCTTTGGCAAAATGCGTTGATACATTAGAGCCCAGGACACAAGAATTGTCTACACTGTGGAATCTTTAACAGTGAAAGTAGGTAAGAAGAACTGAATGGGACCCTGCTGGAGTCTAGAAACACACCCTATACACTCTGTTGCATAGCAAGACCTGCTAACACAGAGACCCTCTGTATTTGCAGTATGTCCTGTACTAAAAACCATCTAAGTATTGTCTATTGACCACCTGAAATAAGACAGTAGTGATGCTTAAATCATCAAAAGCATGGGAATGGATCACTGAGGTATCAGGGTTCCACACTTTAGAATACACCGAACCAAGGCCGAGGGCAAACATGAACAATCTACATTCTACATTCCAGGAGGCAGCTGGTAACAAAAAAACTATTAAGATTGACTTCTGACATAGAGCCTGAAATGTCAAGGCACGGTCAGTGGAAATCAGAGTGGGAGAAAGCAGGACTGGGTGGGACAAGCCTGACGACATGAAAGCTTGTTTCTTGTCTCTGTATTAACATGCATGCCAACATTTTAGAACAGGAAAGTGGGAGTTTAAAAAAAAAACGGTGGAATACAGTGGCGGCTCGCGGGAGGGAAAAGGTGCTGGGTGGTGTGTGGCTAGGGTGGGAGCAGAAAAAAAGAAACTATAGTAATTAAAAACAAAAACCATACTCCTATTGTTGTGCCGTGCTGCAATTCCGCTCCTCCATCCTTGACTGCAGGAACAGGCTCCCAGTCTGTCCTGCGTCCAATCCTAACATTGCTTTCATGCTGTTGGCAGGATTAAAGCAGCGTTAGGACTGAACGAGGCAGAGTAGAAGTCTTTGCCTGCAGTCTCCAACCCGGTAAAGCAGTGCCTGCATTGCTGGGTTGGAGAGAGCCCAGTGCGCATGTGCGTTTGGCCGGCACATGACGGCCAGCCAAACATACATGCGCATTGAGTGGGAGTGTCATAGTGGAGCTATAGTGGAGGAGCAGCCCCTGGTGGAATATATGTCTGCTACTGACTTCTACTGAAACAGAGACAGTTTTAGACGGGGGATGTGCATATGGATGTGAAATACACGGTTATAAAGTATGTGCTTGGTGACGTGTAGTGTTTTGAAAACAAAGTAACCTTTGTCAACAGTGTAAGGGTCATGAGTGCCTTGAGAGAAAATATTTCGCCTGGGTCTCTAAATTCCATTCAATTTTTAAAAAAGACAGAGGGCAGCTTTTGTTTTGCACTCATATTAACGATTTTGCAATTGTCTGTGTTAATAATTACATATTCCCAGCTGGTGCAACTGGCAGTCTTTACCAGGTGATAGTCCTTTGCTTAAGAGTATTCTAAGTGCAAGTTCATTGAGTTATGGAAGACATTGGAAAGGTTAAGCTTTTTAGAGACCTGTAAGTAGTTGGGAATCATGAGACAAACTTGATAGGGAACAAAAAAGCAAGGGAGACCCCACTCCCATCACTCGTTCTGCTCTTGAAAAACATGTTCCTTTTTCAGCTATTAGGTAGGAGTAATGAGATACATTAGAGCAGCGTGGTAATTTGAAGATTGTTTGTGGCTGATGGCGCTCGGCTAACAGCTCCCTCAGGGTTCATAGTAATTGCAGCACATGTTTTGTGATGCATTATTTTTCATATTCAGTTTATGCCGCCGTGAGAGACCAGAATACTTCACACAACAGCCATAGCAAAGGGATCAGGAATTAAGAACTTTGCCCTTAATAAGCAGGTAGACAGGCCTTCTAAATTACTCTTTGTGTTGCTGTGTCCGCAGTCTTCTGTCAGTTAAAAAAAATGCACTGACTGAGGAATTCAGAGAGGTAACAATGAGGGCATGATTCAGAATGCCCCGCTATTTGGGGGTGTATAATCCAATAAATTTAAGTAGAGCAGTGTGCAGCATTTTCAAGGTACAGTATTAGCCCCCCAGTACGAGTCCTTCGTCAGAGTGGGTACTAACCCCTTGCAGTAGAACACGTTTTCCCATATTCCTACTAGCAAACCTCAGAGCTCAGTGTCAGATCAGTGGCATGACATAGGCCCCTGCAGCCCGTGCACTGTGGGGAGGGTGAGCTCCCCACAGTGCAGTTAGTGCACTGTGGGCCCACTTAGCACAGTACCTGGCCTGAGAACTCCTTACTGAGTCCGGGAGGGGGCCCTCCATGTAGTTTGCAGGGGGATGCCTCACGTTTTGTCACGCTACTGAGCCAGATGTACTGTTATAAAGGTCACAAAAACTGGTCTCAATTGCAACCAGTAATTTTGTGACCAGTATTGCATTTTGAGATTCATGTATGCACTAATGGGTCAGTTTGCAAAATTGAGTGGGTGAATATCCAACCTAACTCAGAGCAAACTGCGACACACTCTGATTAGATACAATTACAGGGATGATGGGCTACAAAAGTCTCCAGACCACCATTTCTGTGATTGTATTTAAATTAGGCCTGGTAGAAGTTTGTGGAGCTCTGCTATGCAGAACTCTGTGAAGTGCCGAAAAAACTCTGCTGTGCTATGCGGAGTTACGCAAGTGGTGAAGTTTGGGTAAGGCATGCTGTTCGCACTGATTTTCATCGCAGGAGTTTCTCCTGTGCGGTAAAATCAGTGTGAAAGGCATTACATGGAGCGCCAGAGGCCGCTACTTTCTTTTTGCCGCTCTAGTAGATTTTCTACTCGAGCAGCAGCTTCCTCAAGGTGAGTAGCAGCTTTTCATCACAAGTGGTTGTGGCCTACCACTCGCGTTCAGAAATCTCGAGCGAACGAGAGAAAAAACTCTGGTCCGGGCCACTTCACAGAGTTTTTTGGAACTCCGCGCGGAGTGGGGAAAACTCCACAAACTCTGCCGGAGGAGCGAAATTCTTCACTCACCCCTAATTTAAATAAATAAACTTTTTAAAGCAGCACGATTTCCTTAAAGGAAATATAGTTACTTTTTAAAACATGTTTTCTTTCTTTTAAAGTTGATCTGAAGGTTGGCAGTGGTCTTCTGGATGGCTGCCTACCACCTTGGAAACTTTTCTCACAATTCAAAAAGGAGAAAGGTCCAAAGGGGACCCCTTACAATATACAAGTTACTGATTCAGAATTTGTTGGACTACCCATAACAAGATAGCTCCAAATTGCAAATCGTTATGCATTTATAAACCTGCACATAGATTTGCAAACATTTTTCCAAATTATTAAATGGACTCAGTACATTCTAAAATTGTTTTCAGCAGCCACAAATTATCTGGTTTAGGGAATCACAGACTTTGCAACTGTTAAAAACTTTAGTACAGCTGACTCCTTGCATTTTTGGAAACTGTATACATTTTGTTACGTGATGTATGCAGGGAAAGATGCTGACATTTTCAATCAGGCACAAATGCCTGTTTGAATCCAAATTGGGACTCGCAGGTATTCTGAATGAATGAACACTTCAGTTTTGTAGCAAATAACTGCTCTAGACACTGGGTGGTGTTAGGGGATGAAACATCACTAGAAGAAGTTCAACAGCTGATCAAGGAATTTACAGACCTCAAGAAAGAAATTTTGGAGAATAAGGCGTTGGTGAATGCCAAAGAGGCTTTTGAACGTTTAGAAAGAACAATTAAGGATTTTGATTCAAATACAAAAGCTTATAAACTTGATAAACTAGCTAGAGACATTAGCTTTTATGATAAGAAATTAGCCTATCCATATTTAACAGAGGAGTATTATAGACAAGACTCTTGAGGAAGATACTCAAGTAGGGGTCGAGGTGGTTACAAACATTATACCACATTCTTGGAATCCTCAAGTACCAGTGGAGGAGAGAGCGACAATGAGCAACCCAGTGCAAGCACTGCCCCTCGGGAACAAGAATTGAGTTACCCCGATTTACCATCTGGCCCTTTTTTAGGAACCAGCTGATGTACCCCACACAGGGGAGGGGGTCAACCATGAGTACCAGTTTGGTGCAGGGGGCGATACAGAGGCAGGAGACAGGTATATTTCCAACAGGAAGACCATGGGGAGATAGACACGGAGGCAACATTACAGATGGTGCATTCAAATCAACCCAATCCTGTTGTGAATCTGTCAACCTACCGTCTTTCACCATCGGAAGAACAACCACTGTCGAAAGGTTTATCCTTTGTACCCACTACATTACCTAATACTTTCAATCTTAATATGGAATTGCATCTATTCTTTTGGAAGGTGAGGTTAAGATATTATTTTAATTCGTTCTTCCTCACCAGCCTCTGTTACTGGCTATAGAACGCCTTCCACATTTAACCCTCCTGCACATTTGATGTCTCATAAAATCCTGGCCTTTGAACAAGTAGTATTGAGAGATACAATGAATTTAGTTTCAAAGGGTAGATATGTGAAATACAACATTACCAAAGCCGAAAAAGATGCGTTGATGGGCTTGAAGTCCAACAAAGAAATAGTGATTAAGGCAGTGGACAAAGGAGGTGCAATAGTGGTTCAGAATACCACAGATTATAGGAATGAGATTCTGTCACAGCTCTCGGATGAAGTGAGTTACAAGAAGCTTGACACGGACCCCACCTGGGAGTTGGTAGTTCTGATTAAAAGGATGATAGACGAGGGCTTATCGATGGGTTTTCTCACAGATTTGGAATATGTTTTTTTAATAAAAAACATCTACAAATTCCCTCAATATATACACTCCCCAAAATACATAAAAATTTGATAAACCCCCAGGCCTTCCTACAATCTCAGGATGTGGCTCAATTTTAGAGCCTATTTGTAAATATGTGAAGTTTTTTCTGAAACCCTTGGTTGAGTCGCCTACGGCATATTTAAGAGATACTATGGAGACTATCAAATTGATTGACAATTTAGACTTTGACTTAGATAAACAAATTTTGGTAACAGTTGTATCCCTGTGTACTAATATTCCACAAGTACATGCATTACAGGTCAGTAGAGAAGTACTGAATAGTAGATCACAGCCCACCCAAGTACCTACGGCCTTTCTAGTTGATCTTTGGGAGATAGCGATGACAAATAACTTTTTTCTTTTTCAGGGAGATTTTGTTTACAAACTAAAGGAGTTGCTATGGGCGCTACCTCTGCACCAGATGTAGTGATCTTGTACATGGATAATTATGAAAAACATTTTATATATGACAGATCTTTGCCATATGTCGAACATATAGCCCTATGGAAACGTTATATTGACAATGTCTTGATGATTTGGACGGGCACACAAAATTATTTGTTAGATTTCCATAAATGGTTGAATACAAGGTCGGAGGATATACAATTCACCATACAGTACAGTTTGTTTGAAATACATTTTTTGGATATAACTATTAAAGTGCAAGAGAGCCACCTATACCCCACCCTATATAGAAAAGAGAATGAGAAAACTCTTTGTTACAATATACTAGTCATCACCCCCGAAATTTGAGGGATAATCTATCCTACGGACAGTTTCTCCATCTCCGGAGGAACTGTTTGCAGAAGCAGGATTATTTTGAAGAATCAGAAGATCTAATGAGACGCTTGATGGTGAGGGGCTACCCTAGGAGTCTGGTCAGGAAAGCACGTAAGAGGGCATGGTTTTGCCATAGGGAAAAACTACTAGAACCCAAGAAACGGACAAATGAAGGAAACACTAGGATGATATGTGTTACTACATACTGCACTAGGAGTACTGAAATAAAAAAAAGATTATTAGCCAATACTGGACTTTAGTTTCAGATGAGCTTGATGTGCAAGATCCTCCTATGTATGCATCAAAGAGAGGTAAAAATATGAAGGACTTGGTGGTCAGCTTCTTTCTGGCTGAATCCCCGAGACCCTCTCTGTTATCAAGGTGGAATTTACCAAAGATTGTTGGACACATTCAGTGTGATGACTGCAAAGCATGCACTCTATGTTTGAATACAAAAATGTTCAAATATAAGCATCTGACTGTTACACTTAAAGAGTATACTAATTGTAATAGTATGAATGTAATATATGTGATTAAATGTCTATGTGATTGACTCTATGTAAGACAGACAAAACAGAAGATCAAGGCATGCATTTTGCAACATTGTAGTTGTATTAGATGCACGGTACATAGAGCACCCTTGGTTGACCATTTTACAACATTGAATCACCCGGTGGACTCTATGAGATGGTTGGTGATTGAAACAATCAGCATGAATCCACAAGGGGGTGACAAAGTTGACATTTTAAATCTAGGTCAATGCAAATGGATGCATATCTTGGATTCAGTGACACAAGGTTTGAATGATTATGAGGAAATAGCCAGGCAGGCGGCAGGTTTGATGAGTGGCTAAATAGTTTATTCCCTCTCTAATTAGATGTGAGATGTATGCATTTTGGAGGTAATCCCTTGTTCTTTAGGGGATATAAAAATATATAGTTAAGAAATGTTTGGATAGATAGTTTTCTATCTCGTTTTGAGATAGCGAGTGTATATTTAAAAATATGGTACTTGTTTGAGTTTGTAGGGAGGAGGTTTTTTCAAGGATGGAATTATGATATATTTAGATTCTATCATCCTGATACATGTGTTTTAAAAAAAAAATATATATATTGTTGGTTTACATTTGGTTAGCTGGATATTTTTTCTTTTTCTGGTGGACACAATGCACATGTTTTTATATATACGATGAGATGCATACGAAAGTAGCGAAAACGGTTAGGTGGTAGTCTCAGTGTAGCTACGGAGTGGAATGAAAAGGAAAGGAATGTACATAATCATGTGGTGTCTGCATTCCTAACATACCTCCGTATGATGTACACGAGGACACTGACGGAGGATTTTTTAGCGCAAATTCCATTACGCGATTGGTGAACCTCGGAGACAGACCTCTGGATATATGGTGGAGATGAACGAGTGATTTGCAAGAAATGCTGGCAGGTAGGTTGACGTTACCAGTTTTCCTGTAAGAGTTAGTTGTAAATAAGAAGAAGGAGGTGGGATGTTCCAGATTATCGGTGTTTTCAATATTGTGGTCTGGATATGTTATTTGGCAACTATGAAACTATCGGCTGGTTTAAATGAGTCAGGAGGTTATATAATCCGGTTTCACATGGTTCGGTGTGAAATTATGGGTTGTTTTGGATTTACTACAAACTAATGAGGTTGTTTATGATGTGATGATGAGTGAGGAATTTACGGGCAGTTTGAGAGTCACTATGAACCAATAAGGGTCTTGACGATATGATGATTAGTGACGAATTTTAAGGCTACATGATTCATTGAATTAAATAATGTGCTGGAGCTATTATATTTAAAAAATAAATATATATACTCTTTTAAAGGGGTCCCAAGGAGGAAACTGAAAGAGTGTTGACTGTTGTGCCAATCTAACCATAGGAAGAAGAGAATTGATATGGAGGAATGTTACATACTATGGGTAAGGGATTTATAAGTGAGCCCTTTAGGGAGTATTAGATTGATTGGGGAGTATTTGACTTGGTTAAGTTTATTTTTTCAGATTTGAAGACACTTGGGAATCTGACGGAAAAGGGGTATATTAAATGTTGAAGTTGATTTCTTCTTATAGGTGAGTAATGATGCAGACTGCATGCAGCATAAAACTAGTAGCATAGTGATATAATACTAAGGTTGGAAATTTTTGTCCTTATCCTAATTATAGATTTTTCCTACCTTTGAGTCCTGAAGAAGACCCGTTCTGGAGCCAGGAATTGGCCCTGGTGTGGATAGTGGGTCAAAACATCGATGATAATATTTTAAGCCTGGATTGGTGTATAGAATTAAGTGGAGGATAAGATTTGGGAATATAACCCGAACAAAATGATTATTGACTTGATTGTATAAATTGTCAACCAACAGGCGTGTTTCATTTAATGTGTTAGTGGATATGTGGGAAATTGGTTGGCGATTTCTGTGTTTTTAATTACGAGAACTTTATGTTTGCACTTTTTTTGTCCTTTTTTTTGTATTGCTATGGTAGGAATTTGTTACATATGTGTAAGGAATGAAACATTTCCTAGCTATTGTAACGGAAAGTTTCAATTCTATTAAGGACTCGGAGGTGAGGATTATGCCTTGCTTTCTCCACTTCATTGAATCAACAGCCAAGAAACAAAACCACAACTACAACTCCCATGAACACTTGGGAAAAAGGAGTACAGTCTCAACAAATTAACAACAGGCATTTTGTCCTATCAACAAAAGTAAGTCCATAACATAGTCCTTCCTTTGTATCTCCTCCTCCTCTTTTGAAGCGCAAGCCCTTCAAGAACGATCATGAAGTATCTTGTTTTACTGTATCAGATCCTAGAAAGAATTAAACAGATTAAAAGAGAGAGCTAATTTGAGAATCTCAGGTTGTTCTTTTTTTTTTTTTTAAATGCAGTATATTAATAAAACTTGACAAGCGTGAAAACATGAGTCAAAATGTACTTACTAAATACGGGGTGGGCTCACTTAAAATTGTAGTATTATAAAGGTGAGCAGAGTGGGATAATCCTCGCCTCCGAGTCCTTAATAGAATTGAAACTTTCCGTTACGATAGCTAGGAAAATTTTCATTCTAGGTCAGGACCGGAGGCAAGGATTATGCTAGTTTAATGCTCATTTACAACCAACTGCGCAATATTCAAGACTGGTTTGAAATAGAACCTCTTAAAGGTAGAATCCGATGACCAGTCTGCTGCATTCATGATATCCTCTAAACAAGCACCTAAGTGGAATGCTTTAGAATGCGCACCAAAAAGAGAAAGATTAATGCCCGCTTCTTGCATGACCCAACGAACCCAGCGAGCAATGGTAGGAGAAGAAACAGCTCTATGAGGTTTACGTAATGAAATAAGGAGTTGATTTTCACCAGGAGGACGGCGTTCAGAGGACATGTCTTCATATGCCTTAAGGCATCATACCACGCATAGTTTTGAGGCGTCTGGGAAAGATGGATAAGAGATAATTCTGGTATTTGTCTTTGTACGCCTACCTACTGTAAACGAGACTCCTGAAGGAGAAAAGGATCTGTGGGAACTATCTAGAGCACGGACATCAGAAACTCTTCTACAAGATACCAAACAAAGCAGCATGGCTAACTTAGCTGAAAGTTCCTTTCTGGAAAGATAGTGGTTATGTTGCCAAGATAGGAAGAGGTTCAAAACTTGATTAACATCCCAAAGGGAAGAGTACCGGCTTTCCGGAGGTAAAGAGAGTCTTATGCCCCGGAGAAGACGACACGCCAGTTTATGTTCTCCCACAGTAAAACCATCCACCAAAACGTGTCCAGCTGAAATAGCGGATCGGTAAGAATTAATAGAACGATATGCAAGACCTTTGGAAGCAAGGTCAGCAAGGAAATTAAGGACATGAACTATATCTGTTTCCACAGGATTTAAACTCCTCCGCAAACACCAACAGGTCCATCTTCCCCACGCAGATCTGTAACGCTTGCAGGTGGTGGGGGCCCTTGCCTTGGATAATAGCTCCTCAGCTTGTTGCGAAAGTCCCGGGACCGACCAACGTCCCCGTAAATCCGCCACGCCATCACGGACAAGGAACCCTCTAGAACCATTTGATGAGGTGTACAGTTCGGATTGAGAAGAAGCGAGGGAAACAGGGGGAGTCGGATTGGAGAATCCCAAGAAAGTTCCAGAAGAACTGGAAACCATACTTGAGCCCTTCAGATTGGAGTTATGAGCACAATGGATTCCAGCTGGCGATGCATTTGGGCAGATGTTCGAGTAATCATCGCAAAGGGAGGGAAGGCATAAGCCTTCTCTTGACTCCAGTCCTGTAGAAATGCATCTGTAGCTGTTGACAACGGATCTGGTTTCCAACTGAAGAACCTTGGGATCTGATGGTCCAATCTGGAAGCAAAAAGATCGACCGAAAACGGTCCCCAAAGTTGGGACAGAGACGAAAACACTTCTGGATGAAGTTTTCCACAGACTGGAGTCTTTGAGATGCCGGGAGTGAAAATCTGCAACTTGATTCTGACTTACCAGGAGGTATTGTGCTGTTACAGAAACCCGGCGGTCCAGGCATTACTGCCAAAAACTGGACGCCAGATTGGAAAGTGTTTTGGACCGAGTGCCACCTGGGTGTTTGATATACCGGACCGCAGAAATATTGCCCATCTTCAAGAGGACGCTCGATTGGATAGAATCCTTGGTCCAGCATTTGACTGCAAATGAACCAGCTAGTAGTTCGAGACAATTTATATGTAAGCTCTGTTCCTGTAGGGACCATGTTTCCCTGGTAGAGAAATCCCCACATCGAGCACCCCAGCCTATTCTGCTGGCGTCTGACTCTATAACCAAATCTGGAGCGGAACCGAAAATAACTCTGCCATTCCAGGCTTCCATATATGAAAGACACCAACGAATTTCCTCTAACGCCTCCTGTGAAAGGGTCACATTTTGAGAGTACGTTAGGCGTTTGCGTAGGTGAGCTGCTTTGAGACTTTGAAGAGCTCGGTAATGCAGCGGACACGGGAAAATAGCCTGAATAGAGGAAGAAAGAAGTCCTATGAGGCGGGCTATTCGATGCAAGGAGACTTTTTGTTTGACCAGGGTGTCACGTAATTCGTGACGTATTTTCGTCATCTTGCGGTAAGGAAGACTTAGAGTTGCGGACACCGAATCGATAGTGAAGCCTAAAAAGACCAGTTTTTGAGAAGGGGTTAAGAGGGACTTGGCATTGTTTATGATAAACCCTAGGCCTTGTTACAAGCTGACAGTTACCTGTAGATGGGCAGAACGTTGTTTGGGACATTGGGCTAGCAGTAAAATATTGTCGAGATAAACAATTAACCGAATTCCCTGAGCTCTGAGATGTTCCACCACCGGTTTGAGAACCTTGGTGAAGCACCACAGAGCTGAGGAAAGTCTGAACTGAAGGGTAGTGAACTTGAATGTTTGTGAGAAAAATGTAAGAAAACGTCTGTGGGGTGGAAAGATAGGGATTGTGAGATAGGCGTCTTTTTAATTGAGACGAGCCATCCAATATAGAGGACGCCACACATCTCGAAGAAGGTGGATTCCTTCCATTTTGAAGTGGCGATACACAAGCCACTCGTTGAACTCTTTTAGATTGATGACCGATCGACGACCTCCATCTGTTTTGTCCACTAAGAAGATATTGCTTATGAAACCCCGATGATGTGGAATTGTCAGACAGATAGCTTGTTTGTGCAACAAGACTGACATTTCGGTGTCCACCAAAATGGCGTACTGCGAGAACACTAGGGGTTTTGGAAGGGAAGACTGTTTGGGAGTTCCTACAAATTCTATATGGAAACCTTGAATTGTTTGTAAGACCCATGCATCCTGTGTAATTTGATTCCATTTGTGGTCAAAAGTCGCCAAACGACCCCCTACTTTTAGAAGGGAAGAAGGGATAACACTTACTGTAAGAGGATGTTGATGAAGATCCTCTGCCACCACGATGTCTGAAGCGTCTGGCCCTTGTTGGGTAGAAGTTGGCAAAGCGGTTGTGATCTTGGAACTGTGTCTGTCTGGAGCCTTGTCCTCTGAAGGAGTTGGTTGATTGTAGACGGCCGGGTGAGTAGCCCCTGCCTTGACCGGCCCCATGGAAAATTCGAGTGGGTAAAACCTTTTTCATTGAGGAGTGTGCTTTGTCCAGGGAAGTGAAAGTATTGACAAACTTCCCTAACTCCTTTATGTAGGGTTCATCAAACAAACTCTCTTGCGCTACCGGACCTGCTTCAGAATTGGCTAGATCTCCTAGCTTGGAAGTCCACTTTAATTAATAAAGAACGTCGGCGTTCGGTGGAAAGGGCACAGTTAGCATTCCCCCAAAAAATGAGAGCACGCTGTGCCCAGCCTGACAGAACTTCGGTAGAAATTAAAGTACCAGAGGATTTAGCGTCTTCCGCCATGTCCAGGATTTTTGTCAAAGGGCTCAAGACATCAAGAAGTTTGTCTTGACATGCCCTTCAAGACCTGTCAATTCCTTTCTTAGGATACTTTATGATTTTTTTTTTAGAAAGTTAGACATCCTGGGGTCTAACTCCGGAGTGATGGCCACCTTATCTGCTAAAGAAGGTCGAGGACATTCTGCAGAAGACAATTACGAGAGTCTTTCTCCAGCGGCTTCCTTATGCGTCCTGCTATGTAAGATGCCACCTTGTCAGACGGTGCCCAATCAGACGACCTAGGAAGAATAATGTCATTTGGATCTAACATGTCTGAGACTTGAAGAGAAGGCTGCGACCCAGAAGGAAGCCAAGGCCTGGATGGACTGGCATCTGTTTCCTGGTCCCCAGAATAATCACTGTTAGGGTAGATTGGTGACAGGGGCCTTGAGGAGTCTAAAGGAAATGGGGGATCAGAAGGGGAAATTAGGGAATTCCTAACTTTATGAAAAAGATCTATGTCAATACTCAATTCACGAGGACGCTTAGCTGGAGGCGCGTCTGTGAAAGCATCGTTGGAGGCAGGAGGGGCGGAAGGAATAACAACTATCTGTGGAGATAGTCTGTCCTCGAGAGGACCAATTGCTTTGGAGACAGTCCTATAAATGGATGCGTCCACGGCATCAAAAAATTCCTCCTCCTCATTAGGATCCATATTAGAAATATGGAAAAAAGCATAGAATAATTTAAATAATAAAATATTTAAAGAAGTATTGTAAAAATATGATATATATATATGTATATATAGCTGGGTGTCAGCTTATAGACTGAAAAGTGTTACACACTCAAATAAGAGAGGCTAAAGCCAGGGACAACAACACCCCAGTGCACAGAAAAACATCTAGAGGGGTAAATAGCAATATTTATTGCTTGCCTGGGAGTATGTCCTAAAAAAAGGCAATATTATAACCAAAGGGTTAAGTATTGTCACATTGAATACAGAAATACAGACCCTGAAGAAGCAAAAGGGGCGTCAGAGCTTTTTAAAAAAAAAATTTAAACAATTTTAATGTGTTAAATTACATAAATACAGACCCTGGCAGGGCGTCTCTCTCCAGGCAGGGGAACTTTCGGACTACAAACGAAAAACCGAACGAACTCGCTGAAGAAAAAAAAAACTTGCTCCGTTCTGAGGAGAAAAGAGAGAAGCGCACGTTTACTTCAGTGCGTCTCCCTCAGCGCGTCCGTTGATAGGGGAAACCTTCCCAAGGAGCGCCCTCTGATGGTCGCTGGGAAGTTCTGCACAGTGCACCAAGAAAAACGCTTGCGAAGGGGCGAAAAATGATCCTGCGAGTCAACAAAGCACTATAAACACAATGAAAACTGAATAACAGTATAAATATTACACAAATATTACACAATTACACAATCATCAAGAGTAAGAACAAAAGATGACTTAACTCGGCTGCGAGCAGCAAAGAAAGAGGAGGAGGAGATACAAAGGAAGGACTATGTTATGGACTGCCTTTTGTTGTTCATTTGTTGACACTGTACTCCGTTTTCCCAAGTGTTCATGGGAGTTGTAGTTGTGGTTTTGTTTCTTGGCTGCTGCTTCAATAAAGTGGAGAAAGCAAAGCATAATCCTCGCCTCCGGTCCTGACATAGAATTATTAAAAGTGGTAAAAACATTTCCGAATGTTCTTTATTATGCTATGTTACATGTTTTGAATATAATTGTTATTGTGTATGGATGATCACTGGAATATCATTGATGGAAAATCTCTGGATGGACCAATGTAGTTTTGTAATGAAATGTTCAATCAGGCACAAATGCCTGTCTGAATCCAGATTGGGGTTAGCAGGGTATTCTAAATGAGGCCCTATATTCTAGACTTTTATTTCACCTCTTCAGTCCCAGCTTCAAGTATCTTCTTCACACCACAGATACATAAACTCCAAGGGCCATATTATGACAGAGTTTTCAGGTGCACTACAGAGCCAAGTTCCTGTTATATGCACCTGCAATTTGTAAAGTGAATTAATTTAACTCTGTTTGTTGGGAGTAAGTGTGTTATTTTATGACAGTAAAGCTTGGAAACAGTAAGGAAGATTTCTCAGTTATGCTGTCTGGAAATATTGCACTAGCTCTGAGACTCCAGGATGAATCATAAATACTTTTCCGTTCCTCTCCTGACATGGAATAAGCTATACAGGATCTTGGCAGAACTAACTCAAATCTGACCACTAGGGCCCTGATTTAAGAAAAGTGGAGCTGCACCAAGTGCAGCACCACTTTTCTTGTGCCCCTTAGCGTCCCCCTAATGACACCATACATGTGCAGTATTTAATATATACAGTGCACAATGGCGGTAGTTAGGGGAACTAGCATCAAAAATGCTGACGCTAATCCTGCAAAGCCCATTGAGGCCCACTGAAAACAATGGCATGCCTCATTTTAACGCCTGCTCTGAGCACAAGTTAAAAGTGCCGAAATAAATGACAAAATAAATCTTTAAGATTTAGATTTCTTTGCGCCATTTTTTCGGGGGAACTCCTTTGGATACACTATGCCTGGCACAGGCATAATGTAACGCAAAGGGTTACAAAGTGGCACAATGCATGCATTGCGCCACTTTGTAAATTTGACGCTGCAATTTTGTCCTCGTTGGGCCACATTAGTGTAAAAAAATGACCCTAATGTGGCACAAGAAGGTGCTAGGGGCTCTTAAATCGGCCCCTAGTAATTTCAATTCATTATAACCTTACATATAAGCCTGAGAAAGTCCCAGCCTAACAGGCATTGTAACGTGTTGGCTGTATCAACCCGGTATGAATAACATGCAAAAAACGTGCAAATACAATGAAAATTAATAAAAGGAGTTTGGAAATACCAACACTTGTTCATTTCTTTTTGATGCACCTGGGACATACACAAGCAAACAAGAAAGCACTATTAGGGTCTTTAGTATCTCTCAATTTTTGGAAAACCTGAGTCCTAACACAAACGACAGAGCTGCGTACCTGTTATATATGCATGCAATTTGTAAAGTGAATTCATTTAACCCTATGTTTGTTGGGAGGAAGTGCTTTATTTTCCCATAGTAAAGTTTGGAAACAGTAAAGAAGGTTTCTCTGTTACGTTGTCTGTAAATATAGCATTTACTCTGAGAAATATAGGATTAAATGAATTGACTTTATGCCCTGCAGGCGTATAGCAGGCGCTCGACTATGCACTGTGCCTCAAGAGTCCATCATTACATGGTCCCATGTGTGCATGCAAAAGTGAGTGCTTGATAAAGCACTGAGCACAGCCATCACAATTGTGTGATAACTTGAAGCTGTCTAGGAATGGAAAGTGAAAATGACTGAGGATTTTTGCTGGCCAGTGGTCTATAATTTCTGTCTGGAGACAGCCTTAACAGAGATAAAAAACTTTTATATTAAATGGTTCTTTAGTTTACAAAATACTGCTGATATTCACCGTGTTAAGTGCTGCACAGTAGCACTCATACACACTGCTTCTTTTAGGAATACCTTCATTTCCAGAAGTGTGCAATACAAGAAAAACAGAGCAGAGAACAAACAGAAAATATTATATTCAAACACATTAAAATTATATAAAACATAATTTTAGATTACATCAAGTGATGTACAATTACATATATTTTTCACTTTTTAACTGATTTTGTTAATAGCTTATTTCCACTTCAGCAATTAATAACTGCTGAGTATATATAGTACATAGGAATCTGGAATCCCTTTTTAAACATTTGTCTCTAATTTCTTTTGATCAGCGACTTGTGATGCACCCACTCACCGATTATAAAGATAAGATGTCAAAACTCGACTGTAATAAGATATCCCAGTTGAGTTCTAAGGTGACAATATCTGCTGCAGGAGCCAGCAGCCGAGGTGAAAGGCAGGTCAGGTCACGGAGCGGCTGTTTAAAGCAACAATTTTCTTTGCTCTATTTTACTATCTTGCATTGGCAAGGGGAAAGGACATTTTTTTGCACTCCTCAGATAATTATAGAAAAGTTAGAATCTTTCTGCATATTTTTACACTTTTCTAGCTACTGCAGCTTTCTTTTTTTAATAAAACTGATCTGTATTGAATTGTTATTAATATCTTTTTGCAACAAATATTTAACAGGTTTTTGATGTGTTTAATTTTGTGCTAGCAGTTCTATTTTTAGCCTTCATGTTTGCAAACACACACTCTCTTTCCTATGAAAGAGCTATGCACCCAGGATTTAAGATGTTTGTGGGAAAGGTGATGGTGTGACATGGGATAAAGTACCCACTGCTGTGCGTGATAAGGATACTGGAGATTACCATTGAGTTACTTAACCATATAAAGGAACTCAGTAGTTATGGAACTCCTAAGTGACTTGCAATAACCTTGTACAGTAGGGGGTACTTTATCTCTTATGTTATGAGTACAATAAACAATCCAGATGAATTACAATGAAAGGTTACATCAGTGTAAAGCATACAGTCCTGCTCTTTTGTCTTAGTAGACCAAAAATACACATGAAAGATAAAAGTTACGTTACAAGTCCCCACAACATGAATAAATAAAAAAATGCAGTTCTTTTGGTACTCAATTTTAAGACTTTCTTCGAATTCACACATACAACCTTCACAAAATTCATTTCTAAAGCACATCGTAAAAGTATCTCGACTAAAATAGTCACAGAGGAAGTAAAATGCGCACATGTAAACTTGCATTATGTTAGTGAATACATAAACAAATTCACAGTCATGCTTTGAAATCAGATATGCTTCTGAAAGACAAGGTTCCAGAACGGAATGGGTGAGACATCTTTCCTTCAGCGACGAGAAAAGGTGCCATGGACTTTAGGGCAAGAAAGAAAAAATGGCTCCCTGACCACTGGTTGACTAGTGAAAAAAAACAGCAGTAATCAGGTTTGTGAGCCCCCCATCAGGTCACTGGAACCTGGTGCCACTGAACCTGCCACACCATTAATAATAACGCACCTGCTTTCCTTCAAAGAAAGGGCCCATTTCATATTTCCTCCATCGTTCTGCGCACCTGTGATACTGCGAGCAGGGGAAGCTAGCAGCCTTTCTATGAAACTGCATTATTTCTGAGAGCGGAACCGTCCACGCTCTGTGATTGAGTAACACAGCACAGCATAGCCTTGGGTTGTTTTGTTTCATTTCCCCTTGCTGGTCAGGGCTTTTAGAGGTGCCCAGGGCCAGAACTAATGGGTGATAGATGGGAGCGAGAAAGGCAAACAGGCAAGGCGAAACCTGCTTCAAATCTCCAAATTGTGTTTAGGGAGAAGCGTGGCAATTATGTGGCAGCTGTGTAGACTCGCAGATAATTTCACGTGTAGTTGGAAACAGTGTCAACAAAAAAAAGCTTCGTAATTGCGATAATGTGATTAGGAGGCTCAAAAGCTCCGCTTTTCTGACATCACGAAAGCTTTCAGCAGGGTCTAGGCCTACAAAAAGATAAGATTTGTTCTATAATTTTGAAGCAAGATGTGCAAAACACTTTGTTTTGCATATTTATTAACATGTTACTCAAATCCATGCATAGTATGGCTATGTGTATTAAATCAAGTGGAAAATGACATGGCACCACCATTCTGTGGTGCCACTATAGTTGGGTGGGGAAAATTAAAAGGGAGAGAGGAGGCAGAACCGAGCCAAGGCGCTGGTTTTAACTACATTAACTGAGTTCTGAATATATTTAACATGCAAATAAAACCCCGAGAAAGAACATAATAAGGTGAAAATTCCAGAAAACATATTTCTTTAACATTCAAAAGCTGTTCACCTTAGTACATCAGAGTATATCACTGAATTGAGAGGCATTATTTAAAAGTGATGTGGGTGATTTAGAGTTCGGTGGACAGGGTACTTCCATACTCACTCAGAAAAACTGAAGGTTCTCCCTTCTGAGTTACAGTTGAACAGACCTAAAGTATGTCACCAAGAGAGACTACTCCATCGCCATAGCTGATACACACCTTCGACAAACCCTGCAAAGTAAGGCCCATCGAAGGTTTCGGGAATTTGACTGCCCGACAAAATTTAATGGCAAGTTTTTACTCTGCCTTACGCGTGAAAAATGTGGTGGCAAGGTACAGTGAAAACATTGAAATGGCGCCCACACCAAGGAAGAAAACTGCTGTGTGAGTCATTAGTTTTTGTTTTTTCAAAAACAAAATCCTACTCTGAGATTTTGTTTTCGAAGACAAAAACTTGTTAGACGCTTGATGGGCTCCAATCAGTTTTACTGAGACATCTGTCAAACTTTTAACTTTGTCTTATTGACAGGAACCAACATAATGGTGGGTTCCTACCAATGACTAGACTTGCCCGCTGGGCCACAAAACAAATGTAAATTCAGAGGGCAGGTACTCCGTCAGGGTGACGGAGTGTTTTACTCCGTTACCCTAATAGAGTATAATCTATGCTCCAGGTCTAAATAAAGTCTGTAGTTTTAAGCATGAATTTCTACACATTGCTGCCCTGCCCTAATACCAATGCTATCAGTGAACTAATAGAGAAGTCAGTTGCGAAAATAAGTATTTGTTTAGGACCCCACAACTTGGGGCCTGATTACAACTTTGGAGGAGGTATTAATCCATCCCAAAAGTGACGGTAAAGTGACGGATATACCACCAGCCGTATTACGAGTCCATTATATCCTATGGAACTCGTAATACGGCTGGTGGTATATCCGTCACTTTACCATCACTTTTGGGACAGATTAACACCTCCTCCAAAGTTGTAATCAGGCCCTTGGTCAAGAAGGGAAGCCGTGATTGATGCCAGATATTCCATTTTCTTGTAGTGCAGTTCAAACCCTAGATTGGTATCTCTTTCTGACATCAAAGGTTAATGCTTTGTCATTAATTCTTGAAAGATGAGTTTAGGGTGTGGGAAACAGTAAGAATTCGGGTTTTATTTTTGCCAGTTTTACATTGCACAAAAATTGCCAAAGCCCATAACATTGCTTCACAACAGACAGAGACTAAGGGAGTCACTTTTTTATTTGGCACAGGGAGGCATTTCAGAATTCACAGGATGCTGAGCAAAGACCGAGATTGGAACCCAAATGTCTACGTAACATGGTCAGCAGCTGTAGCCATCAGACCACATCTCCTCTTGTGAAGGCACGGCTCGTTTGAGTCAAACCTGGCTCGAGCTTTCAGTGGCGTTCCCACTTCTGGCTGGTACATAGGGCCGTATTTATACTCTGGTTGCGCCGAATTTGCATCGTTTTTTTCGACGCAAATTCGACGCAAAACTAACGCAAACTAACGCCATATTTATACTATGGCGTTAGACGCTTCGGGCGCCAAAGTGCCCGGAGTGGGTTTCATTTTTTAGCGTGAACCCCTTCCTTGCGTTAATGATATGCAAGGGAGGCGTTCCCGTCTTAAAAAATGACTCCCAGGCCTTTACGTGGTATTTATACTCCCGGGCAAAAATGACGCCCGGGAGTGGGCGTGGCCAAAAACGGCGCATTTGCGCCGCTTTTTAACGCCTGGGTCAGGCATGGGGTTAAGGGACAAGTGGGCTCAAAATGAGCCCAGAGTGCCCTCCCCTGCCCCCAGGGACCCCCCCTGCCACCCTTGCCCACCCCAGGAGGACACCCAAGGACGGAGGGACCCACCCCAGGGACATTCAGGTAAGTTCAGGTAAGTATTTTTTTTTTTTTTTTAATAATTTTTTTTGGCATAGGGGGGCCTGATTTGTGCCCCCCTACATGCCACTATGCCCAATGACCATGCCCAGGGGACAGAAGTCCCCTGGGCATGGCCATTGGGCAAGGGGGCATGACTCCTATCTTTACAATGATAGGAGTCATGTTGATGGGGGATGGGCGTCGAAAAAAAATGGCGCAAGTCGGGTTACGACGATTTTTTAGCGTCAACCTGACTTGCGCCATTTTAAGACGCCCTAACGTCATTTTTTCCCAACGCCGGAGCTGCCTGGTCTACGTGGTTTTTTGCCACGCACACCAGGCAGCGCCGGTCTGATTGCGCCGTCTAACGCCATTCCATAAATACGGCGCACGCATGGCGCTTCAGAATGGCGTTAGACGGCGCAAATTTTTTTGACGCTAAACTGCGTTAGCGCAGTTTAGCGTCAAAAAGTATAAATATGGGCCATATTGTACTACGGAATTAAATCACAGACAAATGTGGAGCAATGATGGTTACCAGACATTGAGCATTTTAATTTATTTTAATGGGTGTAAAAGGTACTGCACAATAAAATGAGGATATCAATTAGTTCTTTAGAGAGCTCAACCTTTTAAATAGAAGTGTGTAGGCAGGCACCAGTACAAAGTTGTTTTATTTTTTAAAGTTGTAAATGTTTAGGTCTGCCTTAGATATTAGTTATCCTCGATGATTTACACATAAAAAAGGATAGGCAAATCCAAATGATCAGGCCTTGTAAAGCTGGTGTAGGTTTTTTATTGGAAGCATAGTCCATAAAAAGAAAAAAAAACATGCGCCTCATAACATGGTTGCAACATTCCTGCAATACAATTTTGAAATTCAAAAAAACATTCAGTGATAGTGCCTTATTTTTGGTAATATATATGTTTTTAATTAACAAGCCTTTCAGTTATGCCATGCTTTTAATCATTACTATTGTGAAAGAGACCAGAATAACTAGAGCTATTTTTGCAATCAATTTGTAGGGAATTGCAGTGTTTCAGCATCATTTTGACTCTATATAGCAACTTTAAAAAGGAGGCAGTAAATAAACCACCATCTAAAAGGGCACCAGAAGTGCAGGAAAAG
Organism: Pleurodeles waltl; assembly: GCF_031143425.1. Lineage (NCBI taxonomy): Eukaryota > Metazoa > Chordata > Amphibia > Caudata > Salamandridae > Pleurodeles > Pleurodeles waltl. Next base: position 591,487,426 of record NC_090444.1, on the reverse strand, counting down.
CAAATAGCAGTTCTTTAAAGATCTAAGATAAATTAAAGAGCACATTTTCAAACTGTGTTGTCACCGAAGAGAAGTTTTAGGTGGGTGTCCCCAATAAAAGCAGGCTTTGTGCAATCACTCAAAGTGAATGGAGATAGTGGGCAAAGTGGGCTGACCCACTGGCCCATGCCAAATGCGGTGGTGACTGGATACAAGATGTGAATGACAATTTAAAAGACAAGGTCCGCTAACCAAAATTTTGCTTGAGGTTTTGAAAAAAACATTAGACTGGTGAGATAGCTAAGGCTGTTTCTAAGGCTACATCTAAAAAAAAGTTCAAAGGGAGTGTTAGAAATGGGGTCTTTGGTTGGCAGTCAGGTTGTCCCCTGTCCAAGCAAGGACCCTCACTCTAGTCAGGGCAAAGGAGAAACGCACTTGGTTAACCCCGGTCACCCCTTTAGTAGCTTGCCACGAGCAGAAAGGCTTAACTCAGAGACAATGTGTAAAGTATTTGTACCAACACGCACAGTAATTCAGTGACAACACTACAAAATGACTCAACCCCAGATTAAAAAATAGCCAAAATGTATCTAAACAAAACAAGACCAAAATGACAAAAATCCAACATACACAAGTCAAGTTATGACGATTTAACTTCAAAATAGCACTTAGAAACACAAATGCTTTGATTAGGTGATATCACAGCGTCATGACGGAGTCGTTTCCAATAATCCGACACTATTGGCGCCTGTCACGGAGTCACACGGACCCCCAGGTACCTTGTGAAAATGAGGAAACAAGCTGGTGCATGGAGTTGGTGCTCGCGGCTTTGCTGGATCCCATGCGTTGTCGGTTCCGGTGCTGCGAAGCAGAGGAGCAGAGGCATCACGAAGAGGCCTCCGGTCCTTGCTGTGGAGCAGTGGAGTTGAAGCGATGTTGGTGCAAAGCGCTGGATCCGTGCAGTTCCGACGGGGTCGATATCCAGCAGTCACGGCGTGGTGCGGCGAAGTCAGGTGTCACAGATGTCGGAGACAAAGCACTTTGGGACTCACGGAGTTGAGGACATTGGCGGGCTTCTGCGGCGTCAGACCTCTAGACGCATCATACTTCAGCGAGGGCCACGGCTTCAGGTGCAGGCGGTGTTGCAGAATCTGGCAGTGGCTTCAGTCTTGGGACATGCAAAGTCAGTGCACTTGGTTTTTCTTGATTTTCCACCAGCTTCTCCTTTCAGGGGCCCAGGGACTGGATTAGGCACCACTTAGCATGGCAGGAGTCTCAGCAGAGAGTCCAGGTGCTGGCAGAGGAAGTCTTTGATGGCCCTGAGGCTTCAGAACAGGGGGCAAGTTTGGTCCAAGCCCTTGGAGATTCTTCTCAAGCAGGAATAAACCACAAAGTCCAGTCTTTGTCCCCTTTCACAGGCAGAAGCAGCAACTACAGGCTAGCCCAACAAAGCACAGTCACAGGCAGGGTCAGCACTTCTCAGCTCATCAGCTCTTCTCCTTGTCAGAGGTTCCTCTTGGTTCCAGAAGCAAATCTTGAAGAAGTCAGGGGTTTGGGTCCAATACTTATACCCCTTTCTGCCTTTGAAGACGCCCAACTCCAAAGAAAAGTCTCTGTTGTTTACAGGATCCTGCCTTGCCCAGGCCTGGCCCCTGGCACACACCAGGGGGTTGGAGACTGCATTGTGTGAGGGCAGGCACATCCCATTCAAGTGTAAGTGACCGCTCCTCCCTCCACTTTAGGCCAGATGGCTCATCAGGATATGTCACAGAATAGTTTAAGAAAGAAAATGCCTACTTTCTAAAAGTGGCATTTTCAAACTAACAATCTAAAAACCAACTTCACTGAAAGCTGTAATTTTAAATTGTGCGTTCAGGGACCCCAAACTCCTTATTTCAATCTGCTCTCAAGGAGAAACTGCACTTTAAGAATGTTTAAATGCAGCCCTGTGTTAGCCTATGAGAGAAATAGGCCTTGCAACAGTGAAAAACGAATTTGGCAGTATTTCGCTGTTAGGACATGAAAACACATCAGTACATGTCCCACCTTTAACATACACTACACCCTGCCCATGGGGCTACCTAGGACCTACCTTAGGGGTGCCTTACATGCACACACAAACACTGCAGTGGCAGGTCTAAGCCATGTTTACAGAGCTACTCATTTGGGTGGCACAACCAGTGTTGCAGGCCCACTAGTAGCATTTGACTTACAGGCCCTAAGCACCTCTAGTACACTTTATTAGGGACTTACTAGTAAATCATATATGCCAATTATGGAAAAGCCAATCACACAGGTAATTTCACATAGGGAGCACTTGCACTTTAGCACTGGTCAGCAGTGTTAAAGTGCCCAGAGTAACAAAAACAGCAAAAGCAGAGTACAGCAACAACCTGGGAAGTAGAGGCAAAATGTTAGTGGAGACCAAGCCAAGGATGCCAGGTCTAACAGGGAGGGCACCTGGAATGTTGATTAGCATCTGTGTCTCCATGCCCATTACTGTACAGCTCCCCCTGTCTTTCTCTATATAGGCAGCTAGTTTGACTCATAACCTGTCCCTATATATGCCTGGACGGTGGCCTCTGCCTATTACAAAACTTAAGAGCTAGGTCTCTGCATGCAACTCATAACCCTACTTCCAGTGCAGACTCGGGCCAGATTTATCATGCCACACAAGGCCACCTCGCATGGTAATGGTCAAGAGTTACCCAATGTAGCACAGATCGCTACCTTGGGTTACTCTGCGGTAGGGAGGTGTTCGATGGGTGGGGTGTTGGTGTGCCCCCCACCCATGGATTTTAGTGCATCCCTAGATGTACTATCACTGGAAGACCTGGGAATGCATCAAAATGCTATGCCTTCACAGGTGAGACATAACGAGGAGAAATACCTTTATGTTTATTTTATTTCTTTTATCTCTTTATCTTTTATTTCTCCTCGTTTTTGTCCTCTTTGTACATGTGCTGCATTCTGCAGCGCATGTAGCAAGAGGAAAATAACTATCAGGATTGTTTTTGTGCAGGAAGGTCTCCCTTCTTGCACAAAAACATCGTGCCTACAAATCAGGCACCCTTGCACCACAAATCCACGGTGCCTGCGTTGGCGCTAGGCTGCCAAAAGTACACCAGTGCTAGGAAAGGACAGGATAGTTTCGTATAATGGTTAATACGTCACATGCCTGCCTTTTCCCTTTCACACAATGCAACAAGGTGGCTGGCTGCATTGTGCTGTGTGCAAGATTGATAAATCTTAGTTTCAGCATGACACCAGGGAATAAGGCACTCAGGGTACAAGTGATGAAGTACAGTGGCAACAACGTACATCTGATTTTCATGTATTCAGGGTTGGACTGGGACAGAAAATAGGCCCGGGCACCAAAATAAAATTGTCCCCATAAGAGAATCAGATAGCTAAAAATGTGTCTCACATTTAGAAATCGGGGCAGTTTTGGACCTGTAAAGACACGCTATGAAGGTATTTCACAAGGGACCGGGCATGCATTTTGCATGACGCAGGCAATGTTTGTGGTATTTTCAGATAAAATCTGCCCCTCAGACCATAAAGAAGACCCCCAAACAGAAACATACATAAAACTGACCTCTACACAGACCTGTATGTCCAGCTATTCAGGTATTGCCCGATTCCCTATAGGCCAGTCGAACCCAGCATAAAAGGTTTGGTCCAATATGGGCAAGAAAATATCTCTGCAGCTATTCAAGTGTAATTTTCTGCTTCTAATTTACGCAGATACTCTCAGTTTAACAAGGAGGTTTCTTTCAGAGATTTTATTTTTGCAAATTTCAGTTTTGGAGCACTTTTGAGAAATGTACAAGACATTTTTTCATCACTCTACTTTATCTAACGCAGTGTTGTACCATAGTCCAAATGATTTTTCCAAATGAGGATCGCTTTACTTCCTTTAAGACTTGCAGGTTCTCAGACTTTTTCGTGATATTTTGCAAAGAAGTGCAAAATGATTGTTCATTTGTGGTGAGTGGCAAGATCATGCCAAATCATAATCTGAATTGTCACTGAGAAGTTTCGAGCTTCATATGAGTCATAGTATCCGTTACCTCACACCAATTGGTGGCAAGAAAGATCTTAGCAATAAAAACAGCCAGAAATGGTTTAAAAGTGATTGTCTACTGTATGCGTATAAATATTTCTAAAGTATTTAACAAAACAAAGGGGCATATTTAGAGCCCCTAGCGCTACCAGAGCATCACTTTTCGTGACCCTCTGGTAGTGCTAAGCACTTTTCCATATTTACTAGGAGGTGCAGCGCCACTTTTTTGTGGTGTTATGCCTCCTTGTAAATATGGGCCCCTCCGACACAGTTTTCTGCGTCAGAGGGGTGTGCAATTGGTGTTGCGGTGGGCGTTCCAATGCAACACCCATTGCTTTTGATGCTGCCTCAGATTTATGAGTTGTCGTAAACCTGAGGCAGTGTCAAAAACAAACGCCACCCCACGGCTGGTGTTATCATGGCAAACAAAGGATTCCTCCTCGGTTTTTGCTTTTTCTATGACGCACAATGCCATAGACAATTGTTTAGGGGCAGGAAGGGAAACCTTCCTGCACATGAACAATCATTCAAAATGACGCTTTGGTATTTCTATGTGTGCTGCATTTTGCAGCACACATAGAAGTGCCAAATCGCCATTATAGATGGTGCAAGGATGACTGCGTTGGCACTAGGCAGCTTAATATAGCTCCAGCGCAGGGGGAAACGCAGGGATACACCGTATTCCTCTAAATATGGTGCACCCCTTCATTTCTAAAGTGGGGTAGGGCGGTGCTGCTATTTTTGGCGCAGCACCGTGCTGCGCCACTTTTACATATATTTGGGCCAAAGTTTTTTCTCTTAAACACCATTTACTAGACCTGGTTGGTTCTTGTTGAAAACGTTTACTTCGCACATAGCTTACTTATGAAGCTATCATGTAAAAATTTCGAGTGTGCAATATTGTCTAGACACTTCAGGGAACTGTTGCATTAGCTTCTGTTGCTTTTGTGAACTCTTTCTCTGTCCCTAAGACAATGATTGTGGTAATTCCCCTGGGGCTTATGAAGTATTTTGATGTGCGTTGGTTAGGAGATTTCTGTATGTTTCCTGTCAATGTATTATTTCAGAAACATTTTTTGTACTAACTAGTTTTTTTTTTTGGTGTCTTACCACAAAGTTGCTCGCTATATAGAAAGAGTTTGTGGCTTTTTGAGAGTTGTAGAATCAGAATCCATGTTTTTTTGCATATCGTCAGTATGCAGATGTCTCTGTGTTTTTCTTCTTTCTCTTCAGACTGTCATACGTGTTCAAATGACAATCGAATCCATTTTACCACAGGCAACCTAAGCAATCATTGTTGTTTGATATAAATCCATTGTTTCGGTTGTTTTAAAAGTGCAGAAACAAATTCCTGGTGGTATGATGTAGCATTGTTTTGCCGAAGTATCTATCCCCAGATTGGAGCTGTTAAGTTTTTGCTTGTAAATTGTGTTCATGCCTTTGTTTAGTTTGTGAAAAGAGCATTGCTCTTATTGTGCATAAATATTACCTCTATTCGTCTGCTGCTTAGTTGTGCAGTCCTGCACTTTTAGAGTTAACATAAAAATTGTGATCGCGTAAATGATATATCTAGTTTGGATTTTTGCTCTTAATGATTTTATTGAGCCTGCTGTTTATGTTTTTGCTACGTTATTTGATTTTGCTACATGTAGCATCACTTCCGCTGTACAAGTAAATAAAGAAAACATTTTATCACTCAAAGATGAGGTGTCCCGATGTACGGCAAAAACACACCTGAAAGACAGAAGGCTAACACTAAATAGTGCGCAAAGATCTTTTTGTTACCAGGTGGTGGAGCTGTTTCCACACCGTAGCTAATGCCTTGTTTGGAATTACTTTAACCTAACCTTACCTTACGAGTCGCAGAGCAACCTTTAAAACACTTCCAGCGCTGCAATGAGGCTGTAGCCTATTGGTATTCAAATAATGGTCACCGGACACAATATTTTGGCTCCAGGAAATCACATGGGGGCATATTTATGGGCAGGTTTGCATCGCGTTTGAAGCACACAACGTAGTACATGCACAACATAAACATTAAGGGGCATATTTATGAAAAGTTGCGCTGCACATAGAACAGCGCTACTTTTCTTGCACCCCTTAGTGCCCCACTAATGCCACCAGGTGTGCGCCGTATTCAATATATATACGGCGTACAATGGCGGTAGTTCGGAAACTAGTGTCAGAATTTTTTATGCTAGTTTGGCTCTTTGCAAGATTAGCGTCAAAACACCCAGATGCCCATTGTGACCAATGGGAGCCTTGTTTTAATGCCTTCTCAGAGCAGGCATTAAAAGTGCCAAAAAAATGCCGCAAAGAAATGTCTTCGCTGTCTTTGTGCCATTATTTCTGCTCCCCGAATGAGGGAACGCCCCCTTTGCATACATTATGCCTGGTGCAGACATAATGTAGTGCAAAGGATTACAAAGTAGCACAATGCATGCATTGCGCCACTTTGTAAATATGGTGCAGATTTTTTTGCCATCTAATGCCACATTAGAGTAAAACAAATTACGCAAATGAGTTGTTAGAATGGCGCAGGGCCCTCTTAAATCTGGGCCTAAATGTGATTTATGAAGCCATGCAAGGCCACTTTGCTTGGCCATGAGTGGCTCCATAAATCTAAAGTAAGGCGACAAAGTGCAAATTGCTGGGCTCCCTTACTCTGTCCTGGGAAGGCATGCCATGGGTGTTGTGTGGGTGTTCCCGTGGAACTCCCATGGATTTTGATGCATTCCCAGATTTACCAGAACTGGTAAACCTGAGAATGCATCAAAATGCTACCTCTTCCTAGGGTAGGCACACCAAGGAGAAATATGTTTACTTCTTCTTGTTACTTTCTTCATTTATCCTTTTTACTTCCTCTTTTCATGTGTGCACAAAAACAAACCTGCATCATGGTGCGAGGGTGCTAATGTTGGCTCTAGGCTGCCAAAAGTATGCCAGCTCAGGGGAAAAGACAGGAATTCATCCTAATGACTTAAATACAGGGTATTCCTGCTCTTGTCCTGTACGCAGTACAGTGTAGCAATGTGACATGCTGTGCTGCGCTGCACTGCGTGACAAACTCATAACATACCCCTTGGAGTACATCTATGAAAAAACTCGTAATATGCCCCTTAGAGTACATCTATGAAAAAATAGCATTAAATGAAGTTTACAATCTGCCTTATTTTAAGGTTTCCATCCTAACATTGATAGAGCCATACATATGTTAGTTTAGGAACTAGGATTTGGACTAATGGAATCACCCTACAAAGAATCCAGAGAATTGTTAACCAAAATTGCATTCACCCACTCTATGTACCTAACGCCCTTAAATAATCTGCAGTCTTTCTTTACTGTAACTTTGTTGAATAAATAATGACTTTATTTCTGTAACAAATCAATTATTCTTTGCAAAATAAACTGATTTGAATTTCAGGATTCAGTTTTAGTTCAGCAAAATGTTCACTTTGCCTGGACCTAGAAGCAACTGTTGCTGAAATTCAGAGGGGAGAGAAACATGATGATCCATGATGTATGGATGTCATATAGACCTTATTTAGTCCTGGCCCCATTTACAAAGCAGTGGCAGAGGGGTGAATAGCGCCAATTGGATAACAGTATCCCCAGCTTTTTTGTTATCCCCAGTCTTTTGATAGTGCGTACTTGACCGAGGGTATTGGATCGCTATACATGGGCCCTAGTTACATTAGGCAATGGTACGTTCATTTTTTTTTTAGGCCTGGGGAGATTAAAGCAATTTACCCAGAAACCCAGGATGTTGACTAAACTCCGAGTCTCGAACCTGGCTTCCCAGATCCAAAGTCATATCAGTGTCAGGTAAGGAATGGGTGGTGATGTTAACCACCCGATTTGGCATGGCTTAGAAGGAAGGGAAAATAGGTGTTGAGCAGCAGCAGGGCTTTAAGTGGGATGATAAATGTGTGTGGAGGGTCTGTAAAAGGGGTATTTCCTGTATAATTAAGGGTATGGCTTTAACATGTAAACAACATTTCTGTGATTTCCATAGTGTGCCACCCAACTGGTATTTTGGTGATGCTCTGAGCTTTCTGTTATTGCATTCAGATATATACCACAACAACTGATGTGCATCTAAAACCAGCCAGCGCTATTGGCATTGAAAATGATTTTTTTTGTAAATAATTAATATTGAATTTTTTTTAACTATGAGACTGTGAATTAAACATTACTGAGGCCTATAAAAGAAGAGGTAGTGGTCTTCAGGGTGTTTTTAATCAAACTAGTTATGTTCGCTCAAGGGTAGACATGTAAGCCCTTTTTCTCTCCACATCTCCTCCATCCATGTCTTACACTTCATCTCATTTCTCTTCAGCACCCTCTTTTCACTCTCCCCTGAATGCACTTCTTCACATATCCTTCACTTCATCATCCCCAAAAAAACAGAACACTCACTCACCTGTAAGCACTGCATTTTCTTTTATTTTTACCCTGTCAATATTTTAACAACAGTGTACCTCCTTCACACACACACACTTGCACAGAATCAAAAGTGCAACTATAATACATGATTGTTGATCAGTGTGCTCTATTCGGGCCACCTTTCTGACCCAGTGACAGACACTGAGAGAAACTCACACTGCCTTCAATCTCAATGCCAGGCATCACAATCGTGGGCTTTTAAAAGTACAGGGACACAGCTTAGGTCGAAGTATGCACTATACAAGTGTAGTATGCTACAAGAAAAAAATACAGAAACATCTTAAATGGAAATAGCAAACTCCTAGGGAACTAAAGGTTACCTAAAACGTGAAACAAAGAGAAATTAAATCACTGGCATGGATTACTTAACATTCCTCACTTTTATTATTCAGAAAGTACTCTTATGTTTTTGCCTGTAAAGTTCAGGACAAGAATATAGGAACCAATAGGGACCTGCTTCAGTGTTTGTTTTAATTACTACCAGGTCTGAGACCCGGAAGGACCCATTTCAGCTCTGAGTAGCGGTAGTGGTTTTGGGTTTTCTTTATGGAATGCCAGGGGATTGCGGAATTAGAATATGGAAGTGGGAGGAATGTTTCTTTTCAAACAAGAGGCAGTAGCTTTGTTCCTGCCTTTGCTGCTGGTCGTGTGTTAGGATACTCTATAAACATACTCAAAACCATCTTACCTGAGTTGGAGCATCTTTTCATTGGTGACGAGACGACCAGCAGCAGCAGCACCGGACTTGGTGTTCATCTGTGAACTCCCTCGGTATCAGTGAGAACTGAGAATTCTGTACTGGTACCACCATTTTGGTGAGTCTCTCCTCCAGGCACTGAATACCGGAAGACTGCCTGGCTTTTTGTTTCTACTGTGGGCATTCAGGTATTTGATGGTATTTACTGATTGCCCGTCTCAAGAGCCACTAGGATTGTAAGAGGAGTGCGTAAAGAGAGAAGACTTGAGCATTTGCAGTACTGCGCAGGAGTACACTCACATTACTTTTTGTACCTCTTCCTGTCTGCCATATCAAAAAAGGTTTTACTACTCATGTAAAGTGACAATGAGAGCCACACACATGTCACCTATATCGTTGCACCAGCTGATATTTTGGGACGGGATGCATTTCTATATTGATGTGGGAGTCACGCCTGGGTCAAAAGGAGGCCCATTGGATAAATGTTAGTGTCTGCAGTTTTCTAGGGCTCACGGTTCAAGGGTGTGGAGGGTGTCTTTTGTTTTCAGGATGATGTGTTGGTGTATGGGGAAGGCAAAATTAGCCATTACAGGAAATTAGTACGTTAACCATTCTAGAACAGAAAGGGATTACCCTTAAATTGGGCATTTGGAAGGATTACCGAGGATTATAGGGGTCATAAATTGCCTGCATGTGGTGTGGAGCCAAAGGAGAGTTTGGTCAGGGCCATTACAAGAGATGGATCAGTCGTGAACATCTATGGGTCTAAAGGAGTTTTATTCTAGGTTTGTTCAAAGGTGTGCCTTAAAGAACTCATGCCATGCATCAGTATTACAGAAAAAATTTAAATGTATGGGGGTCATTCTGACCCTGGCGGTCACCGACCGCCAGGGCCAATGACCGCGGAAGCACCGCCAACAGGCTGGCGGTGCTTCCTGGGCCATTCTGACCGCGGCGGTAAAGCCACGGTCAGAAAAGGGGAACCGGCGGTTTCCCGCCGGTTTACCCCTGTCCCACAGAATCGGATTCCGACCCCCTTCCCGCCATCCTGTTCCTGGCGGTTTTTACCGCCAGGAACAGGCTGGCGGGATTGGATGTCGTGGGGCCCCTGGGGGCCCCTGCACTGCCCATGCCAATGGCATGGGCAGTGCAGGGGCCCCCTAACAGGGCCCCATAATGATTTTCAGTGTCTGCTTTGCAGACACTGAAAATCGCAACGGGTGCCACTGCACCCGTCGCACCCCAGCAACTCCGCCGGCTCCATTCGGAGCCGGCTTCATCGTTGCTGGGTCTTTCCCGCTGGGCCGGCGGGCGGCCTTTTGGCGGTCGCCCGCCGGCCCAGTGGGAAAGCCAGAATGGCCGCCGCGGTCTTTTGACCGCGGTGCGGTCATTCGGCGGTTCCCGCCAGGCGGGCGGCTACCGCCGCCCGCCGCGGTTGGAATGACCGCCTATGTGTTGTGATGCATGTGAGCAAGAGTTTGATAACATTAAAAGAGTATAGCCAGTGCCATTCCTCTCAAACTTTTTGATACTAGGGATCTGAGTATTGTGATTAAGGATGCTAGCTAATATGGCCTAAATGCTGTGTTATTGCAAAGAAGTAATGGAAGAGAAGAGGTGGTGGCATTTGGCAGTCATAGCTAAAAGGGGCCGAGCCACCATAATCAGTTGTTGAACATGAAGTTTTTGCTTGCTGGTGGGGTGTCAACTATTTTTTACATTATTTGTGTGGAACAGAGATTGTGGTGAGAGTGGATCATAAGCCTTTGGTTGATATTTTTATCACCAAGGGTGCTGGATAGCCAAATAGCAATACAGGCTAGATTAATTGTGTTACCACACTGAGTAAATTCCTGGCATAAATTTTTTTTTTAGCTGATTGTTTATTAAGGTTGTCTTTGGTCTCTAGTGAAGAGGATCATAAATTGAGTATTAAAGAAGAGGAAAATGTTATAGTCAGTAAGTTGGCATGTGTCACAAAAAAATGCCTTTTCAGAGTCAGAATGATTAGCAGTTCTGGAACAAAATCTTATATTGGCAGTGGTAATGAAGTATGTTAATAAAGGTTGACTGAATGGCAAGCTCTCAGATTTCTTTGGTAGATGCTTTTTGACATATTGAATCCGAGTTGGTAATTGTAGACAGTTCGCTTTGTAGAGCTAATCTTTTGGTTCTTCTAGTTTCTTTAAATTAAAAGTGGTGGAGTTTGTTAGTGAAGGACATATTGACATGTGAACTATGAAGAGAAGAATAAAAAGGTATTTTGGTGGCCAGGGATGGACAAGGATGTTGAAAAGTATGTATTGCAATGTGGAGTTTGTGTTGCGAGTGACAAAACTCAGGTCATTGTACCTAGTCCATTCACAGTTATTCCGGTCTATGATAAGGCATGGTCTAAGTTGGCCATGGACATTATTGTTCCAGTGGGAGTATCAATGGTCAGTTAAACATGACATTGTGGTTGTTGATTATTTTTCTTAGCAGCTGGAGGTGCATTTGTAAATAACATCACTAATGCCATGCTTAACAAGGTTTTGAAAACAAATATTTTTCAGATAAGAGGTTCCTGATGAGATTGTTGCTGATAACGGTCCTCAGTTGGTGTCACAAAAGTTTGAAGTATTGCGTCCTAATTTTGGTACTGAGCATGTTACCACTTCACTGTATCATCCCAGGAGTAATTGTCTGGTGGAATGATGTAATATAATGATTACGGAAAACATACAAATGTCTTTGGTGACTAAATTGGATTGGGTGCAAAAGGTAAACAAACATGTTGTGGGCACTTTGTAATACACCTTATGCAGAAGCCAAAGTTTCTCCTTTTGGTTTGCTGAAAGGAAGGCTGCCTGGGTCAAAAATGAACCTATTATGGATGAAGAATACATTAATTTATACTGCTGTGTTGCAGAGCATAAATGAGAAACATATAGCAGTGTAAGGGATGTATAGTTAAGAGCAATGGTCTGGATGTTAAGGAATGAGAGCCAAGGCACCTATGATAGGAGGAAATACATCTCATTTTTGGAGCTGAGGGAAGCTGCTAGTATAAGCGAACATACTGTAATTTTGGATGATGGGAATTTCTGGAACAAAAACATGTTGTTGATTGTTCTAGGGCAACACAGTGCTCTGGAATTTGAACAGAAGGCTAGCATAGAGTCTGATATTGGTATGAGGAGGCCCTGCAAAACATCAAGTCTTCCACTTAAGTTACAGGGCTATGTGCTTAGCTGACACTATATTGTTTATTTGCAATATGTACATTTTTTGTTTTACTTATTTTTTTGTTTTATTCTTGTATGTTGTATTGTATACTATTTTGTAACTTATGTATAAGCTGTTCTGTGTTTTGTATAGAAGAAAGGTGCATTGGGGTTTCTTTATCGAATGGTGGAGGATTATGGAATTAGAATGTGGGGTTGGGAGGAATGTTTATGTTCAAACAAGGGGCACTTGCTACGTTCCTGCCTTTGCTGCTGGCCGTGTGTTAGGACGTTCTAATAAATGTACTCAAAGCCACCTTACCTGAGTTGGAGCACCTTTTCAGGTGGCAGATAGCTCTATCCTGTTTATTCTACCCAAGCCAGTTCAAGTGAATTGCTACCCAACCTTTCACTTTTGTGCTGTAGGCGAGAAGGGATGGCCAGCAATCATGGGGAGAAAGGGACAGCTCTCTTCACCGCCTCATATCAATGCACCTTGGTAATCACAAGGATGGCTCTTCCAGGATGCACAAGCACCCACAACAAAAAGGAAACTCCAGGGACTCCCTTGCTAATACTTTTACGAAATAACTTCGAGACTTCATTTTCATTGCCCTGCATACACAACAATGTGAGAGGAATCCCAGGTCACTCCTAGACACTGAGGTCACTGTTAGGTGCTGTTTCCACCCGGTGGAACAGGGCATCAGCATGGAAATGCTTGCCAGTGCCTTGCTATATTCTCTCTAAGATCAGGATACCGCTGTTATAAAGATGACAGATTAGAGGAAGGAATCATGCCTGCGTCTCTGCAGTGATTCCTCTGAATGTCTAAATCAGGCATTGTGAGCCACTGAAGGACGCAAATATACCATGTGCTGCCTTAGTGATTTAACCAATGTAACTTTTGGTCTTTAAACTGAAAGAGTGTCATTAGTCTTTGGTAGTTTTAGTAGTTGAGTGATGATTCTTGTTATCAATTATTACAATGCGGAAACCTTGGATTTTCAGTAAAACCTGGCTACAAATTACAGTTGACTAATTTAGTAGCCAAAAGTAAGGTGATTACTTGCCATCATTCATTTTTGAAGGGGCATTAGATGTCATCGCTGATCACCAAAGGCTAAGGTTAATTTACACCACTCTCATGAGGTATTTTGTTTTTACATACAAAAGCAATGTCATACGATCCCCCTTCGTATTTTTCAGTTGTTTATTAGTTTTATTTCAGCTATACAAAAAATAAAATTACCTATTCACCAACTGAATACCTAAGCATGCAATCTAATTTGAGTGTACTAACATTATTTTCCAAATAACACTTGAAATTTATTTTAATAAGACATTTTGCTACAGTCCTATGAAAATGAAATATTAACATCTCTAATTAAACGCAGGACTCAGAAATTATCAACTAAATCACAACCTTCAGTGCAGCATTTTACATCCATCCCAAAGTTATACTTTTGTGAATGAAAGATTTACTGCTCCAAATTCTACCACCATTTTTATATTTCATAAGGTGGTAGCATACTCAAGATGCAATTGAGGTGGGATGGTGCGCAAATTAACAGTGACTGTGAAGCGGCCCAGTGTGGTTACCAGTGGATGAGATTAATTCAAGCATCCAATCCATCACTTTTTCTCGTATACTTTAGTGTGTTGCTCTAAGCGGGATGGGTATGCCATGACATGGATTCCATGCATACTGTGTCACTGGGACCAAGCTATTCCTGGCTGATGAGGCCAACTAGGGATAAACTTGTCCTGGTTTGCTTGTGTTCTATTTCAAGGAAGACAGCATGGCAGTTTTGGCTGGACTGTTCACACTGGAGCAGAGTCAACATTGATTTGCATATGCTGGACCAAAACTGAGATGGCATGTTGTGCAAAATAACAATGGACTGGGATGCAACCTGAGTAATTACCAGTGGCTGAGATTAATTCAAGCATTTCACTCATCCCTTTTTTTTGTTGTGTCACCCTAGGTGGGACGGCTATGCCCAGACACAGGGATCCCATTCATACAGTGACATGAAAGCCAAGCTATACTTAAGGATGAGCCCCAATAAGGGGAAACCAATCCTGAGTTGCTTGTGTTCCAGGTTCAGGGAAGACATGCCTGGTAGTTAGGATTGGACTTCTCACATCAGAGCAGGGTCAAGACTGATTTGTATATGGCTAAGCTCAAACTGAGGAGGCATGGTGTGCAAAAGAGTGGTGAACTGGAATGCAGTCCTTACTAATTACAAGTGGCTGAGATTAATTCAAGCATTTCATCCATCAGTTTTTTGTAAACATTACAGGGATGGTGGACCTCTGGAGTTAACCGACCCACGTCTGTGATTGCATTTAAGTAAAGTAAACTTTTTTTTAATGCAGCTTGTTTGACTTAAAGGAAATGGACTCCATTTAAAATAAAAGTTTATTTTTTGATTGAATAATGCATATTTCAGGGACTAGCCCATCAAACATATCATACATCACAAATAATCACATTTTAAAAATAGTAAATCCCCAAAAAAAATCTTTAAAAATGTTTCAGGAGTGAAATATTTAAAACAGCCCAGAGATGCAAGGCAAGTATATAACAAAAAATACGCAACACCTGGAACTGCAAATCTACATTGACTGCCAGCCATTTAGTTGGAGTAAAGTGCATGTACAGAAGAGAAATAGTATGACACATCGTTGCATAGCATCAAAGCAAGAATCACAGCCTCTACCTTATTAGCCATACACTATACAAATAGAGGCTAAGTCCAAAAACTATGTAGAACTGGTGTCAGATCGTAAAATGCAGAAATCCTCTCTGAAATGTCTCACGCCTAAAGCAATGCAAAGCAGCTTCATCCAGGTCTGCCTCTGCCTTTCATACATGGGTCAGAAAAATAAGACATGTTCAACATCCTCAGTCATATTATCACAGAATACACATAAAGAATATTTTTTGCAATTAGATTTCCAGTTATATGTATACTTGTAAACCAGTAAAGTACCCAACCTAAATTTTACAAACAAGGTCTGAACCTGAGAAGGTTGAAGTGCATCCAGGTATGATTCCAGGACAGGTGCAGGTTTGATAGATAAGAATTCCCTCAGCAGCCCCCCAGAATTAGCATGTTGTTGTTGGGTGATGATCTTGTTTTTCTAAAGGCAGCTTGTACTTCAGCCTTGTCAGTTAATGAGGGGTTACTCCAGTAAGTTCTTAAACCTAGATCATTAAAATGTGACGATGTACGAGAACCATGAGATGAGGTGCACTTGGACCATGCTAAGAATTTCCTTGGTGGCAGATCTGAAATACTGTAGCTCAGGAGTGGACCACAGCCTCGCTCAGGATAAAAGAGGCTTCAAAGTGGCTACTTCGCTTATCCTCTTGAGACCTGTATAAAAAAATAGCACAACCTTAGGGGTGCTCTGGGGCAAGCTAAGTAGAGACTGCAGGAAACTATCTTCCCTAATGGTCAGACATCCATAATTTTTAAAACCCCAGATTACTGCCACATACAAAGCGACTGCCTGAGTCTCTGCCTTCTACACTTCAATTGCCGGGGAAAGAGATTTGGGGGTGGTAGCTTTCTATCTCTCACTGTGAAGCAAGGTTAGTTCAAATTTATGGATGTGAGATTTCCAAGTAGTGGTTTTGTCCATTCTGACTCCTAAGTAGTCAAATGTATCTATGGTTTGCAGATTTGACCATGTCATCTGAAACACGCCATTGTATGATCTATGAGGTTGGAACACCATGATCTTTGTTTTAAAGGTATTCACATCTAGACCTTGATGGTCATAAAAATTCACAAATTAATTTAGCAAATTCCGGAGCCCAGAAGGAGTGCGGGATAAAGGAAGGGTGTTGTCTGCAAATAACAATGCAGGGATAAAGCAACTGCCCAGCCTATGAGAATCATGAGTGCAAGCACTCAGGTATTTAACGGCATCTTTTAAGTACAAGGAAAACAAGGTTGAGGCGAGAACGCATCCCTGAGGCACTCCTCGTTTAACTGCCAAAAGTTTGTTTATTTGTTTTTTTTACTTTTGTGAGAGCTGGCAGTGATCTCATTGTCCAGCTGGTCTTAACCTTTTTCACTTCTGTGGATCCCCACTCAATGGCATACCAAGAGCCCACCTCCATCCCTGTGGTGCAGCGGTGCCTCTGACCTCCAGGGGGGCCCGCTCAGCAAAACTGGCAGGTGGCGGACCCCAGAGGGGTGGCCCTTTCCATGTACTTTGCAGGGGGACCCCTCAAGTTTTGTTACACCACTGTGCCCTCTGAACCATTACTGGAAACCGGGGACCCCCACTGAGTCATTATTGGAAGCTGGGGACCCCTGGCCTAAGCCTATGATTAGAACTTCAAAATTATACACAAAAAGATAAAAACAAGTTTAAACCAAACAAATGCTCAAATAGTGAATTATTTTGTTTAATTCACAATAAATATAGAAAAACGTTTCACATTTTGTATTTACTTTACTAATTGTAGTGTATTAATTTTCATATCATTTAATTTGGTAACACAGTCGTAGATGCCCTTGAGCAGGCCTCGTGGGACACCCGGAGTCCACGGACCACAGGTTAAGAACCACTGTCCTGGACAACAGCCTACTCCTCAACAACTTTTTTATACACTCACAATAGGGAAGATTCGCTAGGGGACCCCTTCCCTTTTAGGAATGTTACCATCACTACTTGGGAGTCTGGAACTTTTAAATGCGTAGAATTACTATTTGAAAGTTGTGGGAAAGTCATTCTTTTAGCATTTTCATCCCAATGTTTCTGACTGATACTGGTGGCAACTGGCCCTGACTGTGCCCTGGGATCTTCTTAACAGGCCCAGGGCCAGTGCTCTGAATAAAAGGTATATTGTGGAATAGAACAATTACAATTGGTAATGGCAGACTCCTGTAAGTCCCTAGAAGATAATAGGGCAAAGTAGATTCAAAGTACCTATAAGTCCCTTTTGTATATAATAGGGCAGGGATGTTTAGAGGCCCAGTAGATTTCCTGCACTGGAGTGTGCACTGCTGTGTTGCCTGCTGTCATTTTTAAAGGCAGCCCTGCCTTGCAGACCATCTTTAAAATGTAAAATGTACTTTTCAACTTTGGAACTAAATATACTTTCAAAGTGGTAATCTACCTTAGTTTTACATATACGTCACCCTTAAGATCTCCCCTAGATGCCCCAGGGGTGAAGTGCCATGTAACAATAAGCAGGGATCTTATAAAATATGTTTTATATGCCATGTTGAAGGAACAATTGCACCTTTTGTTTTTCCTCATTGTAGATACTTAGCTCTAAAGGCTAACATAGGAATATTTTCCATAAGTATTGCTCAGTAGGAGCTAAATGCATCTTGAAAGGACTCAAAAGATTGGTAATAATAATTCCAACTATTTGCCACTGTTGAATTTATCATAAGTAGCACAGAAAGGAAGTTATAAGACTTTCTTTTCTGTAAGCCCAATTCCATCCTGCTCGTGGCCTCTCCTGATTGTTCAGCCTCAACAGGAGTAGCCAGGCTACTTTGAGGTGATAAGTGGCCTGCACTAAGCAGAGGTTATCTGATGGAGGGACGTCAGCAGATATAGAGACTGGCTAAATCAATCTGGGCTTCAAAGGAAGCGGGACAGAAAGGAATGCCAGCCAGGACTGCCCTCTCATCCTGTACCCCACAGATAGATAGCAGGCCCAGGAAAGGAATTTGAAGATGTCCAGAGGGCGTGTGTTAATGGAAATGAGCCACACCAGTAGGTTGGTTTAACCAGGTCTTGCTCCTGTGGAGGAAAATCGTCCATCTTGGAATTTTAAAATGCAGTGCTTTATGGGACAAACAAATGCCACACTTTGGAGGAAGCTGTCGTGCTTTTGGGTGGCACACTGCAGCTCATTGGCAAGGTTGCCCCCTGCTTTTCCCCCAAGGTGATTGGATAAAAGTGGCTGATCTGCATTGCAACCCTAAGCTGCTGCCTGAAACCAGAAGAAGAAGGACTGCCCTGCTGGAACCCTGGTCTGAAACCCCAAAGACTGCACACTGAAGTACTGCTCCTGTTACACACTGGAACAACAGCCTTAAAAACTTGACCTTGCTTCAAAAATGAGTCAGGAGTGGACTCCCTGAAAGCAACAGGTTAACAGAGCTTGCCTGCACCAACTGTCACAAAAGTCCCCAGCCTGGCGTGCACCCAGTGGACTTTTTTTTTTGTGTTGTACTTTTTTTTATTGTTTTCATAACTTTAAACAATACACAAAAATACAGACCATAGCCCTTCAAGACTTGCTTGACATATACAGCTGGTAGTCTGCTATATATACACATTTCAGAATAATAAACAGATTAAGAAAGTATCTACGTTTATGGCATATAATTATTACCAGCATAATTTTTAAAGTAGAGAAATAGTTACAGTGCAATAGTACAAGAATATTCCCATACAGTATCTTGTTATAGTAGAACCATGAAGGAAGAACACGCCCGCTCTATGATATAACTGTAGTGCAGTATCGTTATACCAGCTGTAGGGTTCAATAGCATTCTAATAATCTCTCTCTGCTCTGCCCTAACTCCCAAAAGGGACCAGGGTAGTTGTATCCTTCCAGAATAGTCCTTCCCTAGATAAGCAAAATAAGCGAGAAGGGCAGGAATAAATAGAATGTTATAGGAGGACGATGGATGATGATGAGGAGAAGGTAACTCTGAATGACCTCCGGCTAGGGGGTATGTGCTGAGGATTAGGGATGACGTCCCAGCATAGTGTAGAAGAGAGTAGTGTCCTGCCTTTGGTATGGGGATAGGAGGCCTGAAAGAGAACCTAAATATAAGGCTATAAGGGTATGGGACACAGAAGTGTAATAACTCGCCAGTAATAGTGGTGTAGATAATGAGAATGGACAACCCTAAACGCTAATAAAAACAGATATGGAGTAATCAGAAGCGAGGGGCAGGAATTATCCAGAGGAGAAGAGATTTTCAAATCAGACTAGTAAAAAGAGAAGGGTGAGGCTATGAGTATGCCAAAGAAGAAAAGATAAAGAAGAAGAAGAAAAGATAAAGAATAAGAATAGAAGAGAGAGAGAAGAGGAGGAGCATAGACAAAGGCGGGGGTGTATTTATGAAAGAGGTTAATGCTGATAAGAGAGATGGCAGTAGTAGCATTAGCAGTAGTGACCGAGAGGGGAAGAATCACACAAAGAGAGAAAGGGGGCAGAGCAGGGGTCGTAGAATAGGCGAAGCGATGGTAGCACAGAAAAGAGAAGAGGTTAATGAAAATGAGAATGAAAAAGACAGTGACGGGGGGGAAGCGGCACAATCACGATAGACTGCATGTTTGCATTCAGTAGAGGTCAGTACCGGATCAGAGGGAATATAATTAAGTAAGGAGCAACGTTAAATGATTCAGGGAAGCGGAGCCCCATCCGTGTAGTTTAGTTGTGACCTCTCGTGGAAAGGACTCAGCTCGTTGATCTGGAGTGAAAGGGCGACCAGGTTTGTAAAAACACATCTGCTCTATCCTGTAGGTCATATATAAGTCGTTCATGGGAGGCCGCCTGATACATTGCTGCGATCCATTCTTTATGAGAGGGGACGGCCGCTGCTCGCCAATGTCTGAGGATGCATAATTTTGCCGTGGCCAGTGCAGTGTGCAGTAATGGGCCTTGTGTTCGGGAAAGATTGTACGATGGAACAACGACTTTAAAAACAACTACTGCCTTAACAACGAGGTCGGAACACCAACCTCGTTCTTACTACTAATGATTTTACCACGAATGCCTTAACAACGATATTTCGTTGTAAAGGCATTCCTGATAAAAGCATTAGTAATAGGCACCATTCACCCTACATCCCTCACCCCACCCCCCCAACCCCACCCCAAAACCTAAAACCCCCTAAACCCCACCCCCTCCCCAAAACCAAAAATGCCCCACCCCAAAACCTAAAACCCCCACCCTCTCCCCACAACCAAAAACGCCCCAACCTCACCCCAAAACCAAAAACCCCCTGACCCTCCACCCCCTCCCCAAAACCAAAAACGCCCCACCCCCCAACCCCATCCCAAAACCTAAAAACACCCTAACCCCCCACCCCCTCCACAAAACCAAAAACGCCCCACCCCCCCAACCCCCCCCAAAACCTAAAACCCCCTGACCCCTCCACCCCCTCCCCAAAACCAAAAACGCTCCACCCCCCACCCCAAAACCTAAAACCCCCTAATCCCCACCCCCTTCCCAAAACCAAAAACGTCCCACCCCCCCCAACCCCACCCCAAAACCTAAAACCCCCTGACCCCCTCCCCAAAACCAAAAACGCCCCACCCCCCCAACCCCTCCCCAAAACCTAAAACCCCCTGACCCCCCCCACCCCCTCCCCAAAACCACAAATGCCCCACCCCCCAACCCCACCCCAAAACCTAAAACCCCTAACACCCCACCCCCTCCCCAAAACCAAAAACGCCCCACCCCCCCAACCCCACCCCAAAACCTAAAACCCCCTAACCCTCCACCCCCTCCCCAAAAACAAAAACGCCCCAACCCCCCAACCCCACCCCTCTGGGGTAAGTCACAATGAGTGTGCGGGCATCTCCAGCAAGAGGCGTGAGATAGTAATCCTGCAGTGCGCAGTTTCTGGGGGGTCCAATACCAATCATGTAAGATTTTAAAAAGACAAAATTTCGGCCTCTGGCCTCAATCAAGTCTGCCCAGTCCTCTAGGTCGTAGTCAATCTGTAGGCGTGCCTGCCATTTATTGTTTAAGGGAATTAAAGAGGAGGAGTGAGAAAAGATGCCGATTCAATTATGCCTGCAGTCCGGATACGTCCCCCTTCAATTTACCCCAGGTTTCTAGGTATTCGAGTACTGGGGAGCGTGCAAGTTGCTGAGGAAGGTGCCCTAGCCGTCGCACTCGACAATGTCAGAGTTGAAGGAAACGCCATGAATAATGCTCAGGGAGATTGAATTCTTCTTTGAGTTCCCCGAACGTCTTCCAGGTATCCCCCGATATGAGCTGATCCACCCGCATGATACCTCTCAGGTTCCAGTCCCTTCAAAAGATAGTCTTTCCCCAATCTAAAAACTTTTATTACCCCATAATGGGGCTCTATCATGTAAATGGGGGTCTACTTTTAAGGATTGATGTGCTTGGCGCCAAGCTTTCCGCATAGCTCCAATCATGGGATTGGTGGTTCGTTGATACACCGGACCTGCATCATAAAGGTCGTATGAGGCACCTGTGAGCGTCCGTTTTACTTTAAAAGTGGCAGATCCCGTGCGTCCGGGAGTAAAAAGACCAATTGCGAAGGATGCAATGCGGAGGCATAGAATTTGACTGAGGGAACACCTAGACCTCCAAACTCACGCTGGGCTAGTAGTGCAGATCTAGGTAACCGTGGGTGTATGGATCCCCAGGCGAAAGCGTGAATGCAGCGATCTATCTCTCGGAGGAGAGATAGGGGTATTTGCAAGGGGAGCATGCCCAAGACATATAGAAATCTTGGTAAGGTCACCGTTCGTACCGCCTGAACTATGCCCTACATAGAAAGACCCAACTGATTCCACTTCTCAAAATCCTGCTTCATATTGCTAAGCAAGGGGTCTAAATTGTCCGTCACTATTTTATCCAACCCTTTGTTAATGTCAATGCCCAGGTAGCAAAGACGTGAGTGTTTCCATTTGACCGGGAGTCCTTGCACTGAAGTGGTGACTGTTACAGGGGATAATGGTAGTGCTTCACTTTTATCCCAATTTATCCAATAGCCCGAAAGATGTTCAAATTCCGTTAGGATCTCTCTAAGGGCTGGGAGGGAATTGGGCTGGTCGGTAAGGGTAAGTAGGATATCGTCCGCATATAGGTAAATGATGGTTCTTCCGCCTGGGATCGAGATTCCAGATATAAGATTGGAGCTGCGAATAACCGCTGCTCAGGGTTCTACGGCCAATAGAAACAATAAGGGAGATAGCGGGCAGCCCTGTCGTGTCCTTCTGTGGATCGGGAAGGTGTCCGAGAGGAATCCTCCACAGTTTACCTGGGCTGTCGGGGAGTCAGATAATAGGCGCACTCTATTAATGAAACTAGACCCTAGTCCAAAACGTTTTAGGATTTCAAAAAGGTACCACCATTCTATTTGGTCAAATGCCTTCTTGGCGTCCAATGAGAGGGCCAGGGCTCTCGCCGTCCAGATAGCATGAAAGAGTGTGCGGAGCTGGTTCCTTGAGGAGCGGCCCAGCACGAAACCCACTTGGGTGTGGTGAACTAGGGAGGGAATGACCTTCTTGAGGCGAGATGCCAATATCCCTGCCAATATCTTAATATCCCCATTGAGGAGTGAAATGGGGTGGTAGCTTCCACAGAGAACAGGATCCTTTCCTGGTTTGGGTAAAACTGTGATGGAGGCTTTGTTGGAGAGAGGGTGTAGAGAACCTGTCTGGTCAGCCCCTTTGAATGCCTCGTATAAGGCTTCCACAGTGTCAGCTCCTGTCCATTTATAAAATTTGGATGTAAATCCATCCTCCCCTGGTGCTTTATGGTATGATAAATTGGCTATCACCTGTTGAATCTCCACTTTGCTGATGTCGCCCACTAAGAGCGCCCTACCTTCAGCCGAGAGACAGGGTATATTTCCTCTCCGCAGGAAGGCATCCAAGCAGTTAGTGTCCTCGATCGTTTCTGGGGTATATAGGGCTTGGTAATAACGGCCGAATTCATTCGCAATTGCCTGAGGGTGCATGATAAGTGTGTCGTCTCAATTATGTATTGCTGGTATGGCTAGTGCAGCCTCCCTTTGACGGAGTCGGGCGGCTACTAGACGACCTGCCTTCTCCCCGTGTTCATAGTAGCAACCTTTCAGCCTTTGTAATGCATATTCCGCCAGCGAGGTATAAAGGGAGTTGAGCTCCATTTTAGCTTGTTCTAGGCGGCGACGGTTGGACGGGGTGGGTGTTTGAGTGTACTCCCTGGTGGCGTGGGCTATACTATCTTCTAGGTTGCTCTGCTGATCTCTCTTTTGAGCATTGGAGATGACCGCATCCCTCATTAACTGTCCTCTAATAGTTGCCTTTGCCACCACCCAGAGAAGCTGGGGCGAAGAAACTGAGCCCTTATTATCCTTAAGGTATGTGGCTACATGTGCTTTAAGTTGTTCCTTTCCCTTCGGGGTTCGGTATCTGGGATTGGAGAGGCGCCAGGGCTTATGGCCGGATGTGATCATCCCGAGTTCTACAGTTAATAAAACCGGGGAATGATCAGACAGTGCGGCCGTGAGGATTTCTGACATTCAAATCGATTGCACCATCCGGTGATTGATCAAAAAGTAGTCTAGCCGAGAATGAGTCCCATGGACCGAGGAGACAAAAGTGTATTCACGGTCGGAGGGGTGGGAAAGACGCCAGCAATCTAGTAGACCATGATCTGATAGGACATCATGTAGGAGGGCTCGATCTGCATTGTTGCCCACATCAAGACTGCTTGAGTGTTCCAGGATGGCGTCCTGAACAATGTTCCAATCCCCTCCTAGTATATATTGTGAGGCGCCAATCTGTGTTAATAGGCGATTGAGAGAGAGGAAGAAGGAACGATTGGAGCCTGTGGGAGCATATATGGAACCTATACAAATTGAAGAAGAGCCTACAGTGAGCTTGGGAAGGACGTAGCATCCTTCCGGGTCACACCATGTTTTGAGTAGCCGAAACTGTAGGGAACTTGTGGGCTCCAGATGTGTGACGAGTCGCGTGTCGCACGCCGTGGGGCACTGGGGTAGTAGCGCTCTCGGCTTCCCCTGCAGCCGCGCTTGTCCCCAGTCCCGCTGCGTGTACCAGGGCGCGGCTCGGCGCACCACGTTAGGCCGCTCGCGGTCAGGCTACTGGTTCGGCTGAGGAGGCCGTTCCGAGCCGCGAATCCCCGCTGTTTCACAAGTCTGCACCTCCTGCGGTTCCGAAGAGCTGCGGAAGAGGCTGTTAGCGAAGAATGGCACCCCCGCAATGAAGGTTCTGTCATCCGAGGCTGAATCTGGTTCGGAGTTTGCAATTAAGTTTTTGTACTGGATGACAGAACCTTCATTGCCTCAAGCTAAACACATTGGACAGTGGACACTCGTTCCATGGATCGATTGGACCTGTGTGCATGGACTCTGAGTCTCTGGAAATCAATTGTTTGTCATTTGATTTGATGATTTGTGTTGGATTGATGTTATTTATATATGTAATGTAATAGTATTGTGATATACATGTTGTTCTGTTTGTAGTCACTTTATGTATATATTTATGTTATACTGTTATTTTTTGTTTTGTATTAAATTCGTGATTTCAGTAATGTAATATTGAAGCCATTACACACTATTGACATTTATTTGGATCATACTACATCCATTCTTAGAAGTTTTAGTAGTATCAACGGATCTATGGACTTAGCTATTACATGTGATTAACTATTTTTCAGTGTGCTCCATTCTTATTTTTGCTATAGTCTGTTGGCGTAAGTTTTCTTGCCCCACAATACATGTTTGACAACAGGCATGTTTAGAATGTACTGAGCACCATCATTACACTCTATATTATAGGAAAGTGAGGCCTTGTGGTAGGGTTTTCTGTTGTCGATCGTTTTGTATATCCAAAGTTAACCCTGCCTTCTCGTTGCCAAGCTACCAGGGGTTGAGCCAGTAGCTAATGTTCTGAGATCTTGACTGGACCTAACATTGTCTTGGGGCACTATTGCTAGCAGTAGGTGCATACTTGCCTCTACTAACAAGCAACTTCCAAACAATGATTCACCATTGTTTTTGTACTTTAAAAAGTGCTGTTTTACAGTCAAACTCCTGGGATTTTCTGAATCACAGGCTTAGCCACCACAAAATGGCTTTGCCCGTTTGGCCCCTAACCCCGAACTCGTTTCTGACCCCAGTTTAAGTTTAAAGGCATACCATGGAATTAACACAAACACAAGGCACGCTTCCAAAATCCACTCTGCCAGTGGTCACTATTCTTTACAAACCTTTTGGGTCGAAGCAGCTGCACCGTAGATGAATTTCACCTTAGGTTCCACCTGCTCAATCTGTGGTGCCACTGACAAGATTACCAATATCGAAACCATAGTTTTAGAAATAGATGAGTAACACATTGGGATGATTGAAATAATAATCAGAAACCTGCTGTCATAGGATTACTCATATTTGAAGTGGGTTTATGACTTTTAGGGATCTGCAATATATTTGTAATATATTGTTATGTTACTTATTCCAAACATGAGTACTTCCTGTACAATAGGAATCCCAGGGGTACTCTAGGAAACCATGGACAATTGTACATTCCTACAAGTACGAGAGTGCACAAATTTTATTGATGCAGAATTTGCACCAAGTAGAATAGTTTACATGAGCAAATGATGTAGAAATAGCATAACAAATATATTTAGAGTGCATATTAACCCCAATCGAGGTCGATTACAGATCTTTAAGATTAATGGTACTGATTTCATGAACCTCAGAAGAATGAAAACCTGAATGAACCCATTGAGAGTAGAGCCAATGGCTATGAGTCACACACAGATCCCTGGAGCTGAAGCATTGGTCGATTGGAACCAGCAAGTCTGGCTGTTTTTGTCTTGGGAAGTAAAACATTTTTCATTAAACCCAAGTGTGTTCCCCCTTATGCACTGTGGAAAGACACTTACTTCAAATGAATATCAGGATTTAGGAACCTACCAACAAAATATTGTTGATTTCCTTAAAAGGTATCATCTGGGCACCTCTTCTGAATGCCCAAACAATTCTATCAATCCACATTCTGTGAATCAACATGCAATATTCGCCCTCGCAAATCACTGTTTTTGTGTTTGTAATTTGGGCTAATTTTGATCATGTGTCAATTTAGAAGAGCAACCAGCTCAAAAACGCCTTGTCACCATTTCACATTCCTGCCAGACAGTAGCATGCATCATTGATGGATCCTTGCGTTTGGCTCTCTTTGTTTCTGTACTGATATCTATGGTATCAGACAGATAGCACGCGAATAAATTTATGTTTTACATTTCTTTCAAAGTTGGCATATTTAGCATGTAATTTTCATGCCATTATTTGAGGTGGGTCCTGTTCTTCTATGCGACTATTCAGATCTTCCGCAAAAGCGCCTGCCTACAAGCTGCTTGTCTAATTTTATCTTACAGATATAGATTTACAGAGTCTAAGGTTAAAGAATTAATTTGTAGCACTCTCAAAGCCCAGAATACCAAATTGCATGTTCGAGTTACCAGATGATGCATTAACAATGCCCCTTTGTTTCCAGGACGGCATGCTGCACAGACCAATTTCAAATGTTCCTCTCATTGACACAGTACAGTGGAAGCACTATTATGAAAGCGCAGGCCTTTCACGCCATGTTAAAAAGCAGGAAACCAGAAGAGAAAGAAAGCAAGTCGGCTTGATTTTGTATAAAAAATCTCAGTTGTCTTTTCGGCTACTGTACCTTTGTGCTACCAGTGGATTACAGGATTGAACTCCAGCATCACCATCATAGCTTTTCATTCGTTGGAGGTCGAGCAAATAAACATCTTTCATCTGAGAAAAATTAATATCTGCCTAGAGCCCGAATCACATTGCAATTTGTAACTTCAGGTATGCAAACAGTCAAGATTAGTGTTTAAGAAACTTTGTTGGTGTAAACTTTAGACCCCCAAGTGCACATGGGCCCAGGTGGCAAGCAGGTGTGAAGCCAATAAACATAGGCCACTTTCTTTAGATGTGTGAATGAATGATATCTTCGATTTTTTCGATACATAATTTACTCATTACTATCAACGATAGGATCTTCCTTGGAACGCAAAGAAAAAAAGGCACATATTTCACCCCCATGTGTGCAATTCTCAAACATTTTTCACATTTTGAAGTTAAGTGTGGGAACAAATGCAATTTTGATTATAAAGCTACCACCCTTACACAAATTGGCTTAGTAGAATTCTCCGATAGTACATGGTACCCACAAGGCAGAAAGTCTGCCACAGTTATAGATTTTGCAACACACGACATTTTGGGACAGGAACGTGTGTTTTGAGGACGGGGCAAATTGGTGGCTATTGGAAATGATGTAAGCCTTTAGCACTCATCATTTCGTGAGAATTAACAAACAATTTCTGTAGAGTTTTCCACCACATTTACAAACCTAAACTGCTCCAAAAACTGTTTGGGATATGTGTATAAATTATGAGAAAGCAGGGTCAGACTGAGGAACCAAAAGCAGCCCTTTCAAAAGAAATAACTCCAAAACTAGCCCGCTCACATCTTCTGTTCCCTCTCTCTGTGTCCATCTTCATCCAATATTCTCTCACTCTGTCCCCTTGTCTTCCATGTCTCTTCTATTTCTCTGACTGCTTTCTCCCTACCTCCTTCTCTAACTTTATTTTGCCTCTCTCTTGAACCCTCTCAAAAAATGAAAGCGAAGGCTATACGCAGTTTACATTTCAAGCACATCCTATTTAAAATGTTATTTACATAACAATAAATGATTTTTCACTCAGCAGAAACCAAGTTCACATGTACATGGTTCATGTCATGTAGTACAAAGTGCATTAGCTCTCCTAAGTAATATTCTAAAACATGGTTTCAGTTTAGGTGTTACTTGGGCAGGGCATCAGGGAACACACATTTCCATTATTAAACAGCCCTGCCAAACAGGATTGCGCACTTCATATTTATAATGCCTATGTCTCACTTTGAAATACTTTAGAATTCAAGACGTTGGACCAGTGCTTAATTTGTAAATTAAGAGGTGCCAGTGCTCAAAGTTCTCTCTTAAACACGAGGCTGCTGTAATTAAATCTGCCAGAGCTGAATACTGAGGCAGCGTAATCCTGAAGCCGTCTGGGGCCTCTTCAACCCATTTACGCCCTCCACTGCCCCTTCAGCTCATCCTGCAACTTTCGACTTTCTCCCTTTATGACGCTTTTTAGTTTTTCCTTCTTCCGTCTTTCACATATGTGTCTTTTGCTCGCAGCAAATGCTTGAGGCATAACAATAAGCCCCGGCCCTCTCAAATAAGTGCCGGTGCTCAGCACCGGAAACAACAAGCACAAAGTAAGCACTGCTTTGGACCTTTAAATAGATACAACACGCTCTGAATTTTATAAATCCTGAATGTCCTCGTGAAAGAACTTCTGCAATGAGAAAATTGTCTGTGATTTTAAGGAGGTTTTGTGACTAGTGAAATAAAATATTCTCTTAAAAAGGAAGACATCATTCTTTTCACCCAGTTGAAGCTATATGTTTGTGCAGATTTGCATTTCTTGCTGCAGGCCAAACCCTTTCATTGTCCATGGTCTGGGAATGTTAAACAATTTGAAATAAATTTCTACCATTTAAAGAAGACATCCATGATCTAGGTGTTGACCAACTAACTTTTGCAAAGTGTAGGAGCGACTACCATTTACAACAAATTTAGGGGCATATTTATACTTCGTTTGCGCCGAATTTGCGTCGTTTTTTTCGACGCAAATTCGGCGCAAAACTAACGCCATATTTATACTTTGGCGTTAGACGCGTCTAGCGCCAAAGTATGGGCAAATAGCGTCATTTTTTTGCGTGAACGCCTTCCTTGCGTTAATGAGATGCAAGGAAGGCGTTCCCGTCTTAAAAAATGACTGCGACGCAAATGCGTCGTATTGATACTCCTGGGCAAAAATCACGCCCGGGAGTGGGCGGGGCAAAAAACCCCGCATTTGCGCCACTTTTTAACGCCTGGGTCAGGGCAGGCGTTAAGGGGCCTGTGGGCTCAAAATGAGCCCACAGGTGCCCTCCCCTGCCCCCAGGGACCCCCCTGCCACCCTTGCCCACCCCAGGAGGACCCCCAAGGATGGAGGGACCCATCCCAGGGACATTCAGGTAAGTTCAGGTAAGTATAAAAAAAATGTTTTTACTTTTTTTTGGGTGGCATAGGGGGGCCTTATTTGTGCCCCCCTACATGCCACTATGCCCAATGACCATGCCCAGGGGACAGACGTCCCCTGGGCATGGCCATTGGGCAAGGGGGCATGACTCCTGTCTTTACTAAGACAGGAGTCATTTAAATGGCGTCTGGGCGTCGTTAAAAATGGCGCAAATCGGGTTGAGGCGATTTTTTTGCCTCAACCTGACTTGCCCCATTTTAAGACGCCCTAACGCCATTTTCCCCAACGCCGGCGCTGCCTGGTCTACGTGGTTTTTTTCCACGCACACCAGGCAGCGCCGGTCTGCTAGCGCCGGCTAACGCCATTCCATAAATACGGCGCCCGCATGGCGCTTCAGAATGGCGTTAGCTGGTGCTAAATTTTTTGACGCTAAACTGCGTTAGCGCAGTTTAGCGTCAAAAAGTATAAATATGGGCCTTAATACGTTTGAGGAGAAACACATATTTTGTTAAAGTCTCCTAATTATGCCTCCAATGCTGGGTATACGGCAATGTCTGCAAATTCATATTAAATCAGAAAAAGCTGCCGCCGAAGAATCACTTTCCCCTCTGGCCCTTAAAGTTTGTCAAGTCCATTATCTACACGTGCACTTTGGGCAGTACCTGCTAACATCAACAAAGGACTTCTCAGTGACCTCTTGGTATAAGTGGTGCAAAGAACGCACAGTTTGAAAAGACACTGTGAAGATTCTTTTTCCAGTCACAGTTACAACACTTGCTGTTTCTGCCGTATTTTGTTTGAAAGCTGCATGAAGAGCGGAGCACACCTGAGAATTAGTGGGCGGCATCGCAATAAGCACACTTCCCAAGAGGTAGAAGGAAGCTCGTACCACTCCGTCCACCTGGGGCATCCGGTTATTAAGTTACAGTGAACACCGCGCCGCGTTATTGCTTTCTTAGTCTCAGGGAGAGCGAACGGGGGTAAAGGCACTCTCCGCCGCGCACGTCACTGCGGCCCGCCAGGAGGGGCAGGAGTAATGTGACCTCAAACGCTAATTTCAAAAACTAATTTGATTGTTCTTCTTGCCGTCATTTGAGAAATAGCATCCCCTTTTCGCACAGGCATATGTCCGCCGCGCATTAGCGCAGCGCACTCATTTTCCATTTGTTGTAATTATGAAAGAACTAGTAATGTACTGATTTTTTTTAAAGATTTCATTTATGGAAGAGGAAGGTAATAATTACTGAGTTTACTAAATTGCATGTCGATGAATGTGCAGTAATTACATTAATTAACAGGTATAATTAAACTTTATCCACTCGCCCACATCCAAAGTTAGAGCACCTTTAATTTTCCAATTCAATTAAAATGTTATTTCTCTCCAGTACTCCACAGCAGCTCTCCTCAGATGACTACATTTATATGAGTTACATGAGGTATTCATTTGTATATATTTATAATTTTTACAAGAGGCATTAAACCTTTTTTAAAGTGTTCTCATTTGGTCACCATGGAAAATAATAGGGTTGCCTGCCCATCAAACTCCAAATTAGGCCTTCTGTCATTCATGTCCATTTACCATAATGAGAGATAGTAAATAAGAGATTTTCATGGTCTGGCAGTGATTTTGGCACCGTTATAGAGGAAAGGTCGGATTATGAAAAGAATGGAAACAAAAAGTCAAGAATGGTCCACTGTTATGCTAAGAATATTCATAATTTTGTCAAGGATGAGAACGGCATGGCAAGAATGGGCCACAATTACGCCGGGGATAGTTAGAATGTTGCCAGTAATGCGGCAATATGTCTGGGTTGGGCCACTGCATGCTAGAAATAGCCATAATAAATTCATGAATGGGAAGAACTATGCTACTTATGATCAATTATTATGCAAGCGTAGTCAGTGTTGGGCCCTCATTAAGTCACATTTATACTGCTTCACAACAATTATTCCCGCAATATTTTATGGATGGGACATTTTCCCAGTTAGTATATCTGCAAGAAGGGCCACAATAGGTCAAGAAGGAATTTGAAGCAGTTTGATCCTCATGCTCTTGAGCACCTGTTGCAGTGTACAGAGTACAATACATTGTAAGGTACATTGAGTCCAAAATAATTTTCTTGATGAAAATTGATATTTTAATTGTAAGCATTTTAACCTCTAGGAACCAAATATGCAGATGCATACACAGGGGCAAGTTTCTGAACTGTGTACATGAGACAAAATAATGTAAAATAAAAATGAATATATAATTGTTCTGTATTGTCCAATTTCAAATCCATTGCTTTGTGTGTCTCCCACTTTGCATGTGTTTACAGAGATTCCTTTATAAATGGCGTCACCCAGTGTTTAATTTGTAATAGAACAAATACCGGCATCCAAAGTTTTCCTTAGCAGCCCGCCACTAGTGCAGTTTAATAAGAGGATTTTTCAATACCAAGAATGTCTAGTCATCAATCCAGTTCATCCCTTTTTCATCCTTTGTCTCACTCCTGCAGATTCTTTTCAGCCCTACTTTCTTCCTTTGCCACTGTTTTTCAATCTTTCTCTTTCTCCTCTATTACTTTGATGTCTTTCTCTCTTGTTTAGGGTCAAAGTCTGATGAAGGAAAATAAATTCCGATCCCCTAAAATGAGGACCGGTGGGCCTTGTCTGAGACCACTGGCTCAAATTAGCACTGGTGTCTTGCACATCTCATTTCTACTGAAAGAATATCACTCTGACTAGCAATTGTTACTATTAAGGAGGAACCCCTGTACACCATCACTATTAAACACCAACCAATTTCCCATTGGCACATTTCAATTCCGGTGATAAAAACAACCCTTCTAATTGGGCTGAGACCCTTTGGCACTTTCCTGGGATTACTAACTATTGTGTTCTATCAAAGAAAAGTTTAATGAAGTGCTTGCGGTTCGATGTACTGAGCCTAAGAGTTTCCAAAATCAGTTATTCTTAAACAGTGGTACATTAAGCCTTTTCTGGGGGTCTTTGAGTGCTTAAAAAATTAAATAATATTGACAGATTAAAAAAGTATATATAAATGAAGAAGCACAAGTTAAAGTTGAACATTTAAAAAATATTCTGTTAATGTGACAGGGTTTGAAATTGGAGGCTAGAAATTAAGTTAGTATCTTCTGATTGATTCATGAAAGCAATGCAATGGCATTAAACAGAATATAATATGGACGATGAGTGGCTTAATTGAGTTGAGAAAAGTTCTACTTTCCCATTAAAATGAAAGTTCTTATTTTTTTATATATTTGTAAATTTAATACATTATTTCATAATGTTTGTATTTGTTAGTTGAATGTGAGCTTCTGTATTTTTTGTGTATTGTTTTGCATTCTAAATCATCAACAATGCTTATGCCAGGGTCCCCAGCTTCCAGTAAGAACTCAGTGGGGGTCCTCAGATTCCAATAATGATACAGTGGCGGTCAACGGGTTACAGTAATGATTATGTGCAGGCCCACAGAAGTCAAAAGGTTAAGAGCCATTGGCTTAAATGACTGCGACCATTTCATGGGCAGTTGCGCAGGCTGAACATGAGAGATTTTTTGTTTGAACTGTTTACAGCACATACCGGTAACTTTTAATTTCTCCGAATTAATGCATGCACAGGAGGCAGCATACCTCAGAAACAGAGTCTATCCCTGTTTACTGTTTCAGACTTGTGCTATCTGCAGTTCTTGCATTAATTCAGAGAAGTTCCGGGTAATACATAAGCCCTTTAGAAGCTGCAAAGGCAAAAAAGAAGACAAGGATACAACAGGTACTCATGGTAGGGTACCAGAGCTTTTACATGTTATTAAAAGGAAGGCACAATTTCTTCCAAAAGTCTAAGATACATTCAAAGCTCGATCACTCGCATAGTTGCACGCTGCTCTCCTCCCGGGGATGTACTATTGATCACACTTAATTACATGTCTAATTCCAATATTAAATTTGCAGATTAATCTTCAATTGTTTAATACACACGTAATAAGCTGGCTTTGTGAAATGAAATGAAAAGAGCAGCTAGCTCCAGGTTACTTGAAAACGAACAGCCTTTCAGACCTAGCTTCGCCTCACTTATGACACCAAGTCACTTTACGTGTACCTTTCAACTAATTAAACTGCAGCCCTTTCGGTCCTTTTCCTGAGAAATCTATTGATGCTGATATAACAAAAACACTAGCATCAGACGACAATATATATATTTTAGAAGTCCATTTTTAAATTCTACATGTCGGTATGTCTTTATTTTATTTGAAAACGGGCGACTGGACAAAGAATACTGTATACATATTAACAAATCATATGGTAAACGTGTAAGGAGTAACACGAACTAGGGAATGACTACTCACACACGTACACATAAATATTATTAAAAATTTACGTCATGCCTCCCTTGAGTCGAAAGAGACCTAAACACACGGATCTCTTAGATATGTATCAAACGTAAAGGTGGCTTTACATTCAGAGATCAGAGAACCTAGAAATCTTGTCCACAAGTCCCAGTTCCTGGTAGGGGCTATCCTTGGTGTGTTAGTGTTATGTTTTTAAACATTTTTAAAACAAAGATAATTTAAGTCCGATACAGATTTCTCCGAATTCTGTAAGTTAACCAAGAGTTAACAAAAAAACAACTCTGAAAACATCATTTACACTGAACACTTCCTATAGGACCCATATTTACATAATAATAAAGACAATTAGTCCATATAAAAAATCCTACCTTAATAAGGCGTCAGTCTTTATTTCTTACAGTCAGAATGCTGTCCTGCTTTGCCTCTTCGCCCACAGCTGAATGCATAATTTTTGGGAAAAATATTTGCCAGGGATGTTCATCTCCATTAAAGGTAAAAAGATCCCCATCCCTGCATCCTGATAAGCACATGTAGTTATGCCATGCATGGACATAGATAATGAGTCTTTATGGGCAGCTTTTTCAAGGGTATCATTTGAAGACATCAGATGGATATTACAAAATACATGATTTGGCACATAAATACTAAGAAGGAATTGCTGGTTATGATAGGGATCAGCTTATCGCAAGGAGCGGCGCTCCAGGTTCCAAAAAAAACCACTGCCATACGGTTTGCATACAGCCATTTTTATGAGCAGCTTTTGTTTCTTGTTTATTCAATGCAAGCTTGAAACTCTGTGTATGGTTTACAGAGCAGGTTGCCTAGAAAACACAAAATAGTTTTATTCTTCTCTTATGTTGTCTCTGACAGCTATGACGAAGCAAGCATCTACTGTTGTGAGCTCTACATTGAATGGGATGGAGTTTTTCATAACCATAGAACTTTTCAGTGATGTGTAAATGTTTCTGATCTACAACCTACAGTTTGTATAAAGTATCTATATAGGGCTTTGTTTAAGCTGTGTTTTATTAATTGATGGTTCGATGCAGGGAGGAAAAGATCAGAAAAAAACACCTTCTCCTCCTGTGCTACAGTGATCTAGAACTCCATCCTCATAAAAGACAGACTAGCTCCTGTACTTGTCCTATTGAGTAAGGAGCTGAAGACCCAATTCTTCAAGCAACAGCTCCTCTAGGGAGCTCCACTAGGGGTGGGCGGAACTCACGTAATTTGACTGTGCAGAATTCTGTGGAGTTACATAAAACTCTGCAAGATTCTATGGAGTTCTGCCAATGGGTGGAAATAAGCATGTTAAGCTGCTCGTGCTGTGATTTAGCACCAGGAGTGTGTTACAAATTGGAAAATCAACTCAAACAGCACCAGGAGTGTGTTACAAATTGGAAAATCAACTCAAACAGCACCACGCAGTGTCAGAGGGCACAGCTACCTGAGTTGATTTTGCTGCCGCTCAAGTGGATTTTCAAATCGAGCAGGACACTTCTGACTGCGAATGGTTGCAGCCACCTACAACCACCAGTGTTAGAAAAATCTTGCTGGATACACCTGGAAAGCGCATCAAATCTCACTCACCAACTTATCATTCTGGAGCCGCAAGTGAGAAAACATTCGACATCACAGTTATTGGCAGAATTTGGCCAGAACTAAGAGTTACAAGAGTAATGCAGTCACCAAAATTATGCCAATGCTGACGGCTAAACAGAATATTTCACCCACCCCTAATCTCCACCCCAGGAAATTACATCAGCTTTCCAATTCCATTTCCTACTTTGAATGAGAGAGTAATGCTACATGCAAAGTAAGCTTCACTTTCCCTACTGCAATCGACCCCCTTCTCGCCCTATACAGCAAAAGTGTGCAGGGTTGCACAGCTTCTTTGCATCCTTTGCAAAATACCACGGAAAACTTCACAACTTCATGTAGCTTGAAACGTTTTTAACTTAGACACATCCAAGTGAAAACTGCATTGTTAGTGTTAGACCTGACAACCTTAGGGTGGTCACCCCTAACTTTTTGCCTGCCTCCCTCCACTTTTTAGACACTGTTTTTGCTGGCTTTTAGACTCTGCGCACTTTACTACTGCAAACCATTGCTAAAGTGCATATGCTCTCTCCCTTTAAACATGGTAACCTTGGATCATATCGGATTGGACTATTTAATTTACTTATAAGTCCCTAGTAATGTGCACTATATGTGCCTAGGGCCTGTAGATTAAATGCTACTAGTGGGCCTGCAGCACTGGTTGTGCCACCCACTTAAGTAGCCCCTTTACCTTGTCTCAGGCCTGTCATTGCAAGGCCTGTGTGTGCAGTTTCACTGTCACCTCGACTTGGCATTTAAAAGTACTTGCCAAGCCTAAACCTCCCCTTTCTCTACATATAAGTCACCTCTAATGTGTGCCCTAGGTAACCCCTAGAGCAGGGTGCTGTGTGGGTGAAAGGCAGGACATGTACCTGTGTAGTTTACATGTCCTGGTAGTGTAAAACTCCTAAATTCATTTTTACACTACTGTGAGGCCTGCTCCCTTCATAGGCTAACATTGGGGCTGCCCTCATACATTATTGAAGTGGTAGCTGCTGATCTGAAAGGAGTAGGAAGGTCATATTTAGTATGGCCAGAATGGTAATACAAAATCCTGCTGACTGGTGAAGTTGGATTTAATATTACTATTCTAGAAATGCCACTTTTAGAAAGTGAGCATTTCTTTGCACTTAAATCTTTCTGTGCCTTACAATCCACGTCTGGCTGGGTTTAGTTGACAGCTCCTTGTGCATTCACTCAGACACACCCCAAACACAGGGTACTCAGCCTCACTTGCATACATCTGCATTTTGAATGGGTCTTCCTGGGCTGGGAGGGTGGAGGGCCTGCTCATACACACAAAGGACTGCCACACCCCCTACTGGGACCCCAGCAGACAGGATTGAACTGAAAGGGGACCTGGTGCACTTCTTAGCCACTCTTTGAAGTCTCCCCCACTTCAAAGGCACATTTGGGTATAAAACAGGGCCTCTGCCCTACCACCTCAGAAACTTGCTGGAGAAGAAACCTGAACCAGAACCTGCATCCTGCCAAGAAGAACTGCCTGGCTGTTGAAAGGACTCACCTGACTGCTTTCTACAAAGGACTGCTGCCTTGCTGTTGGCCTGCTGCCTTGCTGAACTCTTGTCTGGCTGCAAAAGTGCTCTCCAAGGGCTTGGATAGAGCTTGCCTCCTGTTCCCTGAAGTCTCAGGACCAAAAAGTCTTCTCTTTTTCAACTGGACTCCTTGTGCGCCAAAAAATTTGACGCGCAGCTTGCTCCGCGGTGAAAAATTCACTGCACGCCGATCCGGAAAGACGCCGCTCGACCCCGCAAGGAAAAGATCGGCGCGACGCCTGCGGTGCGACGGGAACTTTGACGCACGGCCCACCTGGACAACGCCGGCCGACTTCCAGAGAGGAAATCGACGCGACGCCTGCCGTGAGGGAGAAGATTCCACGCACAGCCCACCGGAACGACGCGCAGCCGGATAACAAGCCCAGGATTCCACGCACAGACCCCAGGACATCTGGTAATCCCGCGACCCACAGAAGGAGACTGTCCGCGCGCTGGAAAACGATGCACGACTTCCCAGCGTGAAAAATAACGACGCAAGTCTGTGTGAAGGGGCGAAACCGACGCACACACCATTTTTCCACGCATCTCCTCCTCTGCGGCCCTTTGCGGATATTTTCCACTCCAAACTTGGTACTTTGTGCATGAAAGAGACTTTGTTTGCTTTTTAAAGACTTAAGACACTTATATCACTTTTCAGTGATATCTCTACAATTTCATATTGCATCTTTTATCGTTTTTGACCTGCAAATACCCAGATAAATATTATATATTTTTCTAAACACTGTGTGGTGTATTTTTGTGGTGCTATACTGTGTTATTGTATGATTTATTGCACAAATACTTACACATTGCCTTCTAAGTTAAGCCTGACTGCTCAGTGCCAAGCTACCAGAGGGTGGGCACAGGATAATTTGGATTGTGTGTGACTTACCCTGACTAGAGTGAGGGTCCTTGCTTGGACAGGAGGTAACTTAACTGCCAACCAAAGACCCCATTTCTAACAGTTAGAAATTGGGTTTCTGGTTGGCAGAGGTATGCACCCTTTCCAAGCAGGAACCACAATCCTAGTCAGAGTAAGCCAAACACGCACCCTGGAGTAACCTGTGCTCACCCTCTGGTAGCATGGCACAGAGCAGTCAGGCTTCATTTAATAGAGCAATGTATAAAGTATTTATGCAACACTTCAAACTGCAAAACAGGGAAAACACCATGCAAAAAATCCATACCAGGTTAGAATAATAGAGCCTAATTTAATGAACAATACAGGACCAAAACGACACAAATCCAATAAGTAGAACTTGAGTTATGAATTTCTAAAGCTTAAAATGTAATATGGTGCTTGAAACCATAAAGAGCCAACCAGGGATATCTGGTCGAGCCATACCGGGTTAAATCCAAACGTTCAGGCTGACTTTGATGGAACTTTGGTCAGATTCGGACCCAGATAAGTCCCACTGAAGTTTTATCTTCCCA
Organism: Pleurodeles waltl; assembly: GCF_031143425.1. Lineage (NCBI taxonomy): Eukaryota > Metazoa > Chordata > Amphibia > Caudata > Salamandridae > Pleurodeles > Pleurodeles waltl. Next base: position 591,449,228 of record NC_090444.1, on the reverse strand, counting down.
AGAATTAGACCAAGAGTCCAGTTTGTGGGGAAGATTGCCAGGAGCAAGGAGATTGCCACTAGTGGTGGCCTGTGGGCGCGAAGCCTGCAGACGGACGTCACTTGCGAACAGGCTGGAGCATCACTGTCACAAGCAGCAATACTTGCTGTGTGAAGAAACAAATTTGCAGTGGCTCGCACTCATTCTGTGAGTGAGCGGCACAATTGTAGCGGGGGCAAGCCTATTCACAGATGCAAATAGTCAGGAGCTCCTTGAAGACAGGTCCAGGAGATGTGGGGAGCCTGTTATGTCTCTAAGGCACAGATCAGGAGGCCAGAGGACTATACCTTGAAATCTTTCCTTTGTCCAGGTAGTGTTAACTTGAGTAAAAAGGTCAAAATAATGAGATTATACCATCACAAAATGTGTCGCATTATGGCATATAATTTGCCTTTTCTTGCTACATATTTTGTCCTGCCCTGCCCCATAATTCCACAGGACCTGATTATGATGTCCCACTTGTAATAAGGCCCTTAGTGTTCTTTTCCTCACTATAAATTGTACATGGAAGACCTCAGCAAAAATATACACTTGTTGAAAAAATCAGCATAGCTGTTTCAGCCAGCAATTATACCTCAATTCTTCAATACGTTGGAATCACACTGCACAGGTTATGTTTAGTCTGTTTTTGTTCTAACAGAACGACAATGATCTCGCTACCTGATTAAAAAACTTTGCATTGTCAAAGGGGAACTGGGAAGCATCACAACCTTTTGTAAAGGCCAAAAATCAACAACTTTTCACTCTTACACACATACACGCCTTTCATTTCTGCAATGGCATGCTATTTAGCTGTACGTTTACCGATATTGTTTCTGCAACATAGATATTCACCGTAATCAAAGTAAAAGGCTGTTCGCTGGCATTTAAAAATGTCACAGCCACAATCGGGGATGTACTGAGAGCAATTTACCTTTCCTCAAAAGTTTAGGTATAAAACTGCGTTTATGACTGAAACTTGCATCGTTACTTTGTACCACAGTACGTTGTAGTTATTTTATTTTAATATTTTAACTTTCATCGTTAGTACACGCTTACTATCTGGATCTTTGCAAGCATGAAGATGAATTACAGGTCCCATCCGAAAAAAGCAGGAACCTTTTGTTCTAACAAGTACAGGAACTTCAACGAGGCATATGGCCATTTGAACGTATTCTCCTCACTACTGCCTGAAAGAAACACACGGGTGACTAAACCACCCTTTCGTCGCTGAGGCATGAGTTATAGTGTAAACAGGATAACACTTATCTTCTTATAGAGGTGGTAGATCTTGCTTACCAATATGAAAGGGGCAAGTAAACTAGGGATTCTATTGCCCCCAAAAAGTCGATACTATGGTATTGAGGAGGAAATTCATGGCTAAGTAGGTGGTTTTATTTTGGACTCATTTCATCATTACCCCATTTCTCATGATAGTTTCTTCATTTCAATCAAACATAAATGAGCTGCTTGAAATATCCACCAGTCGTGTCCCTTTGCCCTTTAAATGAAACAACTAGGTGCAAATAATCCTCTTAAACCCTGAGTATAAATCAGGTGGAGTGGAAATACCGTTTGAACTTTTTTTCTGACACATCATGAATAGTCTGCTGTCCCCACCTTCTTATCTGGGTGCTGTGCATGATTTTAGTGGTCGGTAATTTCATCTGCTACAATTGCATCAGGCTTAGGCTGCAACAGCAGACAATCCTCGTTATTAGGCCCTTGACCTGGCATCCTTCATGCAGTTCCCCCCCCTAACCTTTTGCCTTAGACCTTCTGTCTGCTGACTTCGTTTTTGCTTGCTTTAGGAATATACACACTTCACCACTGCTAACCAGTGCTAAAGTGCTTGTGCTCACTACTTAAAATATGGCAGAATTGGCTTATACCCAAATGGCATATTTAATTAACTTGCACGTCTAATAAAGTGGCACTACCTGTGCCCAGGGCCTGTAAATTAAATGCTACTAATGGGCCTGTAGCACCGGTTGTGCCACCTGCTTACATAGCACTTTAAACATGTCTGAGATCTGCCATTGCAGCCTAGGTGTGTGCAGTTATAAACTGCCATGTCGACCTGGTAACATAAACCTTTAAACAGCCTCAAACCTTCCTTTTTAAAACATATAAGTTATCCCTAGGATAGGCCATGGACAGCCTAGAGGGCAAGGGCAACGTATTTAAAAAATGGGGACATGTACTTTTAAATTTTACACATCCTGGTAGTAAAAAAACTCTTACATTTGTTTTCCACTACTGCAAGGGCTATCTCTCCCTTAGGATAACATTGGAGGTATCTTATTATATTTAATGAGCTGTAATTTCCAAATGAGAGCAGGTAACAATTTCATGTTTGGTGTCTTTGGATTTATAGTAAAAATCCCAATTTCTGATGAAGTCAGAGTTTGAATTATAATTTTGAAAATGCCACTTTTAGAAAGCTGGGGTTTGCTTTGCTTAGCCATTTGCTGCCTGCAGCCTGTCTCTGGGTCACATGACTGGATGTAGTTGATAGATGGCCTTTGTGTATTTCTCTTAGACAGCCACACACAATGCAGAGCTCAGGTTTGCTGGGAAGAACCATCACTGGCAGGATAGGAGGGAGGACCTGGGCTCAGCCCCACATACATATAAATAAACTGTAACCTGCCTCCACACAAAAGGCTGCATATCCCCTGTGGTTAGTCTGGAGCATTGGCCAGGAAGGCAGGGCAGCAGTGCACTTTAAAGGCCAGCCTCTATAATCTTCTTCTCAATTCAAAGGCACAATTGGGTATAAATACTGGACCTCTGACACCAACTCTTTATTTCACTTCTGTACCTGTGGATACTCTTCCAGGATGAAGGACTGCTGTTCTGATGAAAAGACTGCCGCTCTGCTGGATTACTGCTCTGAAGGACTGCTACCCTGGTGTGCTGATCTGCTGCCCTCTTGCCTGGATGAGAAGGACTAGCCCTGCATCTCTTGATCCCAAAACCCCAGAGTGACTTCAAAGGCAAGTTCGCTGGCCTCCTGATCTGAAGCCTCAGGGTCACAACAGGCTTCCAACAACCTTGCCCCTGCACCTAGACTCTCATCTGTGAGTCTACACTCCCAAGTATTGCCACCTTAGTCCAGGGCCCTTGGATACGGTCTTTAGCTGCTTTGCTGGTTGTATGTGATTTCATAGAATACCATTACTGAGAAATAATTTCATCTAAACTGTTTAATGAAAATTTTCAGAATGAGTGACATTTACCATTTCATTGAAACCGACTCATAGAATGTCTTTTTGATCAAAACTGGCCTTTTCTTGCTAATTATTTTTCTCAAAATTATTTTTATTGATGTTATTGATATAACAAATATATACACAATAATAACAAAAAAAACATCAGCAATCTTTCCAAGATCAGCCCCAAAGCCCTCCATTGCTAGCTGCACATACACAGTATCATTATGGTTAGGGGGATATTGTCCACTATTGCTATTGCTTTTAGCGAATACAGTTTAAACAAACATAGTCAACAACATACATAATAAATCTAATCATCCAGCTTTATCAGGACTAAACTATCTCAGCTGAACACTGGGGGCTCCCAGAGTCACCCAGAGGGAGCTGGATAGAGCAGTGTCAACCTGCTGCATTTAAAATTAGAACAGATGTAACATCCTTGTTTGTGTCGAGCATGTTGATAGTCGTAGCCCAAAGAGAGGAAGGAGACCAGTGGGCCCCAAGCAAATTCAAAATTCTTGTAACTATCAGAGAATATATTGTCCGTCCTCTCAATCGTGGGAGCTTGCCACAGCAAAGCGTGCCATTGAGTGATCGCTGGGGCTTAAGGTTTTTTCCACACCACTGCAATAGTAATTTTAGAAGCTCCCAGACAAAGCCAAAGTATGGCTCCATCGCAATTCAACTGGAGTTTGAACTAGGCATCGCATAGTCCTAATAAGGCAAAGTCAATTGTGTTGGTTATTGGGTATCCCAGTATTTCTTTAAGGATTGTGCAAGGATCTCATCCCAAAAGGGGCATATGGTGGGGCGGTCCCACCAAATGTGACAAAAATTGGCTAAACCTGTGGCATGGGCATTTGGGAAGATTTTGTGTAATTTAGCAGTCATATAGGATCTTGCAGTGGGCGTCCCTTAGTCCAAGGGAACGATTAAAGTACGACATGTCCCTCTATAGTCTAGATTATCTCTCCTCTGGTATCTCGCTGCCAGGAGATCTCCCAGAAGGCCATATGTTGAGTCTTACTGGCATTCAATGTAGCGAGCAGTAGAGAGTAAAGAAAGGAGAAAGTACCTCTTATCGTGCCAGCTCGCTGAAAAAAATGCTCAATGAGTTGTAAGTCTTTCGTGGCTGCTAAGTCGACCGTGGGCTGGAGTACCCAGTGTCGCAATTGAGTGTAGTAAAAGTTTTCTATCCATTGAGAGTGTTTAAAGGTCAACATGTTCCAATTGTGAAAGAGGTCAGCTAACATAAGACATCACCCCTCTCTCCATATATCAAAAGCTCCTAGGTGTATGGCTGGAGGGAGATCTGGATTGTAGTGGATCAGTGTATAGGGTGATGGAAAGGTGGTCCAGTGTGTACGCTGGATAACCTCATCCCAAATTTGAAATCGTTCTAATCAGGGTGCTTAGATATACATTCCGGGCATGAAGCTAATTGGGCTTCCAAAGAATATCCCAGATCACCTTTCCCACCACTGCCCTGTTCATGTGAAGCCAGTGTTTGACTTGCGGATTGACCATTTGGATTTAACCCTCAGCTGAGCAGCCTAATAAGAGACGGGGATACCTCCCTGATCCCTTGAGAGATGTAACACTTTAAAGGATAGTCGGGCCCTACGATTTCGCCAGATGAAACGGGTAAACAGCATCCCTAAAGTAGAGAAAATTCTTTATCCATGTTGATGGGTAGGCTTTGAAAAAGATGAAGTAGTTTGGGGAGAACTGTCATTTTTATGGTGCCTATTCGTCCCAGCCAAGAGAGGTGGAGCGGGGCCCATCTCTTCAAGCCAGTTTTTAATTGTGTAAGGAAGAGGGAGAAATTAGCTCTATAGAGGTCGGTGACTCGCGGTGTTAACCTGATACCTAGATAAGTATTCTCTCTATTTTGCCCATTGAAAGGGAGTGGTTGCTGTTAGCGTCTCAATGTCAGCTACTGGTAATGTATAGTTTAGTAGGGAGGATTTTGCTAGATTAATTATGAACCGTGCTACCTGTTCAAAAGCTGTTAGCTCATCCTGGAGGCCACCTAGTGAGGTGGTCGGGTTTGTGAGTGTCAATAGGACCTCATCAGCAAAGAAAGAGATCTTGTGTTCCATTGAGCCAAAGGGCACCCCTTGAATTTCTTGCGTCATATGTATTTGCACTGCCAACGGTTCTATACTAAGAGCAAATAACAGCGGAGACAAGGGGCATCCTTGATTAGTCCCTCATCTCAGGTGGAGAAGTGTAGAACATGTCCCATTGTCCTGATGTGGGTGATTTACAATTGGCTGTAATCATTCTTGTGAACTGGTTGCAGAAGCTTAACACTACAACCAAAGCACTTAGTTCGATCAAAAAGTAGAAAGTCATAAGGTCATATGAGTTTCGGACCAATCCGTCTTGTATTTCAAAATCTTCTTTTATTGTAAAATCTCAATCCCATACATTTCCAATACAATTCTTCATTACAGTTGTTCATACTCGACAGCCAACATGTTTCGTCACAAAGTGACTTTATCAAGGCTGAAAGGTATAAAAATGTACATATGTACATGAACCTAGTGTACACGATATGCACCGGCCATATGGCATGTGACTACCCAGCAGAATGGTGGCATGCATACAACATATATAGCTATAGAACGTATTAAAAACAGTGCGATGTGTGCCCAAGTAAATGTGTAGATATCCATCTTATGGAAAATAACTTACATAGAAACAAGTAAAGATAAATAAATATCAGAATAGAAAACACCCATAGTGTCTGCTTATAAAAAAAAGAAATCATGATGTCTACCAATATTGTACGCATGCCATAGTACACCAAGTCCCCGTGATATACAACAGGAAAAGGTAATAATCTGATACATATTAGTAACCAGCAGGTCTTCAAACGACCAATTAGTCATATGGTCATGTCCAGAGTCTAATTACGCTATAGGTCAATATTATGCGTGAGAGCAGGGTATTCCAATAAGTGAGTCCAATAGATTATTCTGTATTAATCATCATCGAAAATTGACATTTTCAGAAATTATTAAGTGCAGGCCATGATAAGCCCAGTGATCTGCTGGTGAAGAAATGTGAAATATAAGCCAAAATGGAAGTGTTGTGACCTTAGCAGTAATCTGAGCTAATAGTAGAGAGACCCTGTTGAATCAGCCGCAATAAGGCCGAGGTGGTGGCCACATTTACTGCACAGAGAACTCATAATATTCAAACTGCCTATGGGTAAATATGTGGGTCTGTATGTGCCCGACCTCCCCATGATTTATATCCATGCCAATATGCAGATAAACACAAAATTCCTTTGTAAAGCACCCATAACCGGTAGTATATCCAGTTAACCTACCGCTGCCAATGTCAATATGTGAGTACACACACGAGTCTTGGAGCATGTTTATCTAATAGCCTGTGCCCACCACAATGCAGAGATAAAACACGTGTGTTAAACATTGAAAGTGTATTCATGATAAGTGCCTTCAGCAGCATGTAAAACCACCAATGTATCTGAACCTAGAGTTACATCTCTTTAGCAGTAATCTGCGCCATTAGTAGATAGACTCAGTCAAAAACGCTGCAATAGGTCTAGGACAGCAGCCACAACCAATACACAGCTGTCTCAACTCGTTCAAAACATACATGCATCGTCCATGTGAGTCCGCATAGCCTGCTCTCCTCGGAATGTATATTTATACCAATAAAGTAGAGAAATATGAAAGCCCTTACACAACGAGCAAGTAACTAGCAGCACACAAAGTCAATCAATCTCAGTCAACATGTAAACAATACTCGTAATTACGGACTAATGGTATCTCATCCATTTATAAAGTGCGCATGACTAGTAGTACACAAAATTACTAGACTGCTAAAACAGTATTCTGCACAAAGTGTGCACATATACCACGTTTTGACTCAAACCGTCCAGAGTTCTACCGCATGTTATCCGGAATCATTTGTGAACCGGTTCCCAGTGAATGTTTAAATAGAACCTACATCGAAGTAGAAGTTGGACAAACTAAACATATCTGTAGTGGCAGCCATCTTAGAATGGGGGATTAGTACCCACGTGTAAGTAGGAACAGGATCGTAGACTGCCCCCGTCCTAATATGAAAGACAGAATCGGGAGTGTATTAGAATCGCAAAAATGCCATAAGGGGTGTGTAGTAAGCGATACATGCATACTGTGATGTTAGTCAATCATGAAAAGGTTACACACCAGTGAGATCCCAAAAGTATTAGGTGGTATATAGTTGCCTCCTGTAAGCTTTGCACAATAGGTTGGCTGTTAAAGGCATAGTCTTTTAGAAAGTAGGTGCAATGGGTGTGGGAGAAGAAAGTGTAATTGCGGGAGTTTGTGTGTATTGTTCTCCATGCGTCTACTAGCCCCAGGAGTTGAATAGTGTGTTAAAATAATTTGGAGAAATTGCCAGACGTTGACCTGTGAGAGTGTGTGCTATCTACTGCTCCATGCCTGGTAAAATTGAAGTCTCCTATTAAGATAATTTCCCCTTCCGCAAAGCCTCCAAGTAGGTCTAAAGCGGATAGTACAAATTGATCTTGATTAATGTTGGGGGAATAAATCGAGGCAAACGTTGTCAACTGACCATCCAATGTGCCTTTAACAAATAAATTCCTCTGGTCTTTGTTTTGTGTCCCATGGGGTGAAAGCTCAGGGAGGAGTAAAATAGGAGGGCCACCCCATTATGTTTCATAATGGCGGAGGACTTACATATTTGAGGATATGCCCTGTGTTTTAGTCTGTGGTCCTATACCCTCTTAAGGTGAGTTTCTTGCAAGGCCACAACATCATAGCGCTGTCTTATAGATATTTCCAGAGTTTGTGGCATTTGGCAGGGGAGTTGAGGCCTTTGATGCTCCCTGTGTGTGACACTAGTACCATGTAAAGGAGCTAGATGTTGAAGTGATCAAGTCGTGTCTCACAGTGTCACAATTAAGACTTCTTTCTCCGTTGATCCTGCTATTCTTCAAATTCCCCCCTCCTCCCCGCCACACATTCCGCAGTCACCTCATAAACAGCTGCAGCATAACAATACATCTGCCTCCTGATGTTCCCAGACCCTGATAACCCGACACAAAATTAGAAAACAACAATGGGACAACAGGCCCAATAATCCAATAAAACTGTAAAGACATTGCTTTCTATATGGGTAAATGGTCTAATGTCACTTGGCTGCATGGTTATTGTAAATGAAAGTAAGGCGTAACACATAGCCAATTGGTGCCATTGGATTAATAATTAACCTGAGCCCCAAGTAATAGTGTCGATATTGGTTTGGGAAAATGTAGATGACGTCCCTCTCAAGTCTCGGCATCCCCTTTAGGGAGGATATTGGCATTAGTTCCTTCATCCCTCCATGTAGCTATCTGGTCAGCCCCACACTGCGGACCTAGTCGCCTCCTCGATGCTACACTGGTTTGGTATCAGTGTTTTTTAGGTGGACATGGTTTGCGTTGGGATAGTCAGAGGAGTTACTGAAGTGAGGTACACCTCCCCCTGGCTAGCCCTTCTCTCCTATGGCCTAACTGTCAGGTTCTGGGAGTCCCAATATGGTCATGGCCTCAGACAAGTATGAGGCATGACAGGGTGTGTTCTGAAATTCAAAGGCAAGGCCAAATGGATATGTCCAGCGATAACTGATGTGGTCATGTGATAGTTTATCTGTTATTGATTGGAACTGCTGCCTTCGGGAGAGTGTTGCGAGAGCTAAGTCTTGGTATATTGCACATGTTGAGCCTTAGAAAGAGACTGCCTCCCTCATTCGCAGCGCTTGAAGAATAGCTTCTTTGTCTTGAAGGAGTGAAGTTTCACAAGGACATCTTACGCGTGATCAGTGTTGTTTGGTGGTTGCGAACCCACTTGGTGTGCCCTTTCTATTTTTGCTTTCACCGAGGTATTCCCAAGCAGTTCCAAAAAGAGGCCTATGACAAATGCTTCTAAGTCAGGGCCTTCTGATCCTTCTCCGAGACCTTGGATTCTGATGTTGTCCCGACGGGACCTGTTTTCCAAGTCTTCTGGTTTTGAAAAGTGAGGCCTGGAGTTGCATTTTTAGCGTTTCTAGGAGTTATTCTAAGTGACCAGTGCAAGGTTCCAGGTCAGTTACCCTTGCCTCCAGGTACATTAGTCTAGTCCCCATCAAGTCCACATCTTGTGGAATAGCCGACAGCTTAACATTAAGGTTTGCTCGCAAGGTCCCTAGGGATAAGATTAAGTCAGATTTCAATACTTCACATCATTCGTTCTTGAAATCTCTGAGAGACAAGAAGAACTCTTCCCTTGTGAGAACCATAGTGCAGTCCGCAGACCCGTCTGATATCGGTGTTCTTGTTTCCACTGGTGTAATGTAATTGGAGAATCTATTAGACTGGTGTATCTTGGGCGGCATAGAGACAATGATCCTTGTGGCAGTGGAGTGTAGAGTCACCAAAAGTGTTGCAGTGGGGGATATTATTTGTTGGAGGCTGCTGCTGGTGGGAATGTTTTGGGTATCACCAGGATCTTACCAGCTGTCCCCTTTTGCACATATTCTAATACATTTTGTGATTGGGTGAGGTCTCACCAGTCATTAATCAAGTCAGTGGGGGTTAGTATGGTGGTGCCAAGGACCAACACAGTTTGTCAGCCCCTCCAACCGATGGTGTTGCCTGTAAAGATGAAGTTTCCCCAACACTGGGGCTCTACAGTGGATAGTATCTCTCCTAATAAGGGTGCATTAATCAGGAGCAGCGTTCACTGCTGGGGCCCTTGGTGATGGTGTGGTGTGTGCCCTGTCCATTGTGTCCAAGGGTTTGCAGCAGGTTTGAATCTTAAGGTGGGTCAGGTGAGAGAATGTCTCAGAAGGTCCTGATGCTCACTTTGTTTAGTTCCTTGCCATCTTAGGGTCAGACATGGTCACACAGGAGGTAGCAGGAATAGCAGTCACATCCCATGGCTCTGAAACGGCTCTTGAGCTTCTGGAGCTGGCCATGCATATAGATGTTTGGGGGCTTCTATGCTGCGGGTGCCATCTTAGAGTCAGGCAGGATAATGGGGGGGTCTCAGGTTGGGGTAAGGGGCCATGGAGCCCAGCTTGGGGTCCCCAAACCAAATATGAGGGCTAGCGGGCGTGGGGGAGACTTGTGGTGACAAAAACCCCTCCATCCACATGCCAGATATCTCCCCGCCTGCTCCCCCAGTCAAACTGCAGATTTTGCCAGGAGCAAAGGCTGCAGGTTCCAGTCCTCCACCTCTCTTCTGGGTTCTCTCTAGGGTGCTTCCAAGAGGCTGTACGGCTGTAGAGGGAGTTTCCATCCTCTTAGGGCAGCCGGGGTCCATTTAGGCTGCAAGCATGGCCGCCCACCTCTAGGGGTCGGCAGGAGGGAGGTTGTCCGGTCTCATCTTTCAGTCACAAGCCTTCATAGCGCAATATTCTGCCTCTGTAGTGCTTCTCACAGTACTTCTGAACCTCTGGCACCTAATTAGGAGCATTGTTCATTGCTATAGCCTTATCTTTGCTCGACTGCAGCAGAGCCAAAGCGGATCACATCCACCCAGCTATCTTGGCAGACCACACCCCATTGCTTATTTTTTAATGTGTAAATGCAAGGGTTGCAGACCTTTTTGTCAGAAAGTTTTGTCGGAGGTATTTATTTCAGTGTTTTACTTCAGAGGACATTATTTCAGATTGATATCATTTAAATTGTAAACAATCAATTCAGATGCTTTTAAATTGCTGAGCCCTCACCACCCCTAAACATCATCAATCCCTGCCTCCTAAAGCCCCTCACCACAACTAAACTACATTTATCCCTGAACCTTAAAAGCCCTTTCTACCCCTACACTTCTACTATAGTTGAACTGTAAAACCCTTCACTACCTCAAACTTCACCAATTACTGAACCCTAAAAAAACTTTTCTACGCCTAAAGCACGCCCATCCGTGACCCCCCATTAAAACCCCTCACCACATGTAAACTCCACCCATTCCTGAACCTTACTGCCCTTAAGCACCACCCATCCATTACCCCTTAAAATCCCTCACAGTCCTAATCTCTACCGATCCCTAAACCCTAAAAATCCCTTTCAAAATCTAAACTCCACCTATCACCGAATTCATAAAAGCTTTCATCACCTTAAACCCTGCCCATTCATGAACCCTAAAACCTCTCAACACCCATACACTCTAACCCATCCCTAAACTCTGAAAACATCTCACACCCCTAAACGCCACTCATCCGTGAACCCTAAAAAACCCTCAGCACCCCTAAAATCCAACCCATTCCTGATACCAAAAAAGCCACATCATCCCTAAATGCCACCCATTTGCTGAACCTTAAAGCCCACCTCTATGTCTAAACTCCAGATGTTCATGTCCCCTAAAACACCTCATCACCCCTAAACGTTATCTATCCCTTAATCCAAAAACCTCTCAATAGTCTTGAACTCGACCCATGTTTTTTCCTTAAAATGATCTTTCCTTTAAATTGTTTCATTTAAATTTCGATTTTTTAAAATTCCCTTAAAATCGGTTTTCCATGATTTGTTTTCCTCCAATGTGGTTTATCAGTTTTTGTTTTTCCATTAATTCACATACATTCGCTTTTTGTCAGTCTCTGCAGATCTAGTGGAACCAACGCATCTCCTCTGCTACGCAGCGCAACCCCAAGTAGAACTGACACATTGACGGTGCCGCCAGGTTTGGACCTGACGCAAAGAACCACATTGTCACCACAGCCTGCAACCTCATTTAGAACCACCATCTTGAGACGCATCCTCGGCACAGGGCCTTGCATCTCTCGTCAACAGCAGCCTCGATGACGGCCCTTGACTCCGCATTGACCCAACGGCACGATGCATCCTCAACACTGGATTTTGCATTGCAGGCACTCTTCTACAGGATCTTCAATAAGAATGCTGTATCTCAGTACTGATGCATTTGCTTTGGCTGTGCAGCACTTATTTAACGCAGTTCCTTGCAATGCTGCGCAACAAAAGATTAAAGGTCCTTAAGTGGGTCCCTCTGGCCAGCCCGTGTAGCGTCATTGGTCAGCCTGAACTTGTGACTTTGTCCTAGTCCAGCACGATCAGATAGCTACAGTTGGTGTTTTCTGGTGCTATTTTTACTAAAATCTCTCAAATGAAATATTTCCCTTTATACTGACTAGAATTTTGTCATCTTGATCTTTTGTTATTCATTGAAAATAACTCTATTTTTCTAACTGGGTGTGGGATCCATTTTGTGTAGTGTGTTTCACTTTATTGCTTTTTGAAGCATTGCTTTACACATTAGCTCAAAGTTAATCCTGACTGTTCTGGGCCAAGCTACCAGAGAGTTGAGCACAAATTAATTTGGATTTCACTTGTGCCAAACCCAGGATAGTGATCGCTGCTTGACCAAAGCTAACACTCCAGTCCACATGCATCCCAATTTCCTACATGGGGAGGTTAACGCAAAGTAAAATGTAGTTATTTCTAGCAATTTGTCCAAATTAAGCTTTCAAAAGAGCAATCATTATTATCTTTATTGGTGGCAATGTGTCCTTAACTAAATAGTTAAGACAGGGATTCATCTTAGGACCTTAGTTGTCCCACAAATGTCACTCTCAAGTCAGGGATTAGTTAATCATGGCACTTGCACCAAATATCACTGAGTTACTAGGCACGTAACACTGCTACAAAGTCATCTTCAAACAGCTTAAACTCCTCATCATTACCTCATTACTCATGACTCTGACAATTTATATGTGATAGATTAGCTAAATATTGAATCATGTTTAATCCACAGTGCTCAGGCAAGATGGAATGGAAGTCTGTGAAGCAACAACATGTTTTTAGAAGCATGTAACCTTCTTGATGCACTGACCAATAGCAGAAAAGGTCTCCTCATGAAATTAGAAGAGGGCAACCCAGCATCATCAACCCTAGTTGACCTATCTGCATCGTATAGCATTGCAGATCACAAGATTTTGATCACAAAAATTAACATTTTTTCCAAGCGCTGGCCTTCATTAGTTTCTATCCTCATCAACTGTCCACACCTGGTAACTATTGTTCAAAATCTTCCTGTGAGCCCAACTCCATGTCACTATATTTCTTCAAAATTAATGTAGATAATCTCAGCTGCTACTCTGAGTAGAAGGTAGGTGTAGTAACCAAGATTTTTGAGGAAAGACCACAGACTGTGTCAACTACATAAAGAGTGTACACTCTGTTTGTACAGAAAGATGCAAGTGAAGGGTTCAGTGGTAGAAAAAAAAATAGAAACTCCCTGTTGCGCAACATGCCAAATTCGTAGGAGTTGTGCTGATCTCAGTGGAAAGAAAACACCATTGGGTGGGTGTTAATATCATACTGTTATAGTATGCTCACACCTAAGAACACGTCACTAGGCAGCTATGCTCTGCCAATTAAATTGATTAATTTCACTCATGTCAGACTGGCTAAAAATACGACATTGGCGCCCTGTAAAATATGATGAGGCAATTATTTCGACTTCAGGATGTGCCTGTGGCTATCCTAAAGAATAAAGTATTTGTGTATGGAAACATTACAGCAAGACTCTCTCGTTTCCCTTCAGGCAGGGACTGGGCCTGTTAACTAAAAAGCAAACTGTATGCACCACATTAATTCAGCAAACTCTACCCCAGAGATGATTCATAATTATGTAGGCTGACTTGAACAGGTCCCCCACTACAGGATTACATTCGGCTTTACTTTGAGGTAGCCATGGAGTGATATGCCAGTGCTTAAGTAAGTAAAACAATCAGTGCAAGAACTGAGGACTGTGATTCACAGTGCTTATTTAATTCTTAATCATTTTCTATGTATGTATTTATGTATTCTATACTTCTAACTCATGCAAGGGGCAATTTACCTTAGATGAAATGGTGGAAGTACAGCAGAGGAGAAAAACAGAATCAAAACAAGAGGCTGAACAGGATGAAGTGACAACTGTAAGACAATTTCGGAGTCAGTAAGGAAGCTTGAAAGTCAGTATTCAAATTTCATGAGTCAAGGTTCCAGTGGACAACCAACTTGTGAGGGACCTAAGTCAATGCCATGAGACCTACTGGTCTATGACTATTTCAAACGTGAGTGGAACCAATATTTGCGTAATTAGTGACAGAAGCATCAAGTGGATATACAGTTACAGAGAGGAAACACATTTGACCGAACAAAAAAGTTAAACTTACGTCCCTACATTGTATCTGATCCTAAGATAAAGAAAATAGGCTTCTTTACTGATGTGGACTGTGTTAATAAATACACAGCAATATTTAATTACATTGACTTGTTTGGTAATAGAATGTGTTCACTGTTTTGTGAAACTTCAAACTACCATTGTATTAGAGTTTCTGTTTAAAATAATAAATAAAATACATATATAGATAAATATGTTAATATATTCCATCTATCATAGCTATCATTTTACTTCCCAAAACAGCAGCTTTTTGACCGGCTATTTGCCTTTTTTTACTTTTCAGCAATTTCCTTCCACTACTTTCTGCACATTGTATCACATCAAATGTTAATTCTGCTAAAGTTCACTCTAGTGAATTTCAAAGTATGTATTATGCAAAAGAGGCATGGAGAACATTCAGTAATAAGCAATAGTGGACTGCTGTCTATTCTGTTTAATGTTTACATAGAAACGACCTGTGTTTTACCAGAGGTACAATCCATTAAACAGAATTGTGAAAGCATCTAACAGATCTATCTGCACATCAGTAAGGATGTTTTGTGCTCTCCTATCCTCTGGATTGGATGAAGAGACTCCCACCCTTCTGTGTACTTGTTTGCCGACAACCACAAATGCAATCTTGAATCGCTGCCTTTCCCACACTATGCAAAGTGCTTCGTTGCCCAGCAACTAGGTGAGCACCACATAGGTGCTAATATTTGTTTTTAGATTACTGTGGACAGAGATTGATCATTTTAAAGTAAGGAGAAAGTCAAAGGAATGACATTGACTGGATACCTTTTTCTGACAACACATGAAGTTTTTTTACCATACATCAGTGGCCCTCACAAGGATCCCGTTATATTTTAAATGAAGCTCTCATAAAACATCCACAAAGGGGCTGTCTACAAACATTCTTGTAGTCAACATACTAACATTTAATATCATACTAGCTACATGTGCAGGGCACAAACAAGGGTATTAACATGGCACCATCCAATGCTAACATATACATGAGACAAATCAAAGATTATATTCAAGGTGTCTTCATAGGGTTAAACCCAGCAAAAGGGCACAGAGGAAACTCTCAGCCTATTGTTCCTCAATGCTTCTTTGATCAAATTCCCCCACAGCAAAACAATACATGACTTCAGATTCCTTTCTATACTGTTCTAATCTATATTCACGAAGAGAACATAGAAACATACATTTTAATGAAATCCACTGATGAATAGTTACAGTGGGATTGAAAACACATCACATAAAATGTAGCAGCTTCTCACCAAAAGTCAGACCATTAGTATTAGGCTGTTCCGTGGCATAGAAAATACTTGCAAAAGTCAATTATTGCAGAAAACAAGATCTCCCACTCTTAGGCAAATCAAGGCATATCATGCCGCACAAGGCAGAGAAATCTTCGGAAAAACAAAGGAAAGCAATCATAAATATTTTCCGATAGTCAAACCAAAGCTGTCATGATCTTGTTTGCTCTACAATATTAGTCAGCATCCTCTAATTTAGAGAGGAAAGCAGGCAGTCTTTCTCCATTGACCAAGAGGGGAAACTTAAAAGGGCTTAAATAAGACTACACATGGTTACCTATTCGCCTCAGGACAATACCAGTGGAGTGCTCTGATTACAAGTGATACACATATTTTATCAAACGTTCTCTGCCCTGCTCATTAGCGCCATTACACTGATCACAGAAGTGGCAATACAAGGTCAAACAACAAATGGCCTTGGTGCGGGATTCTGGAACCGTTAAACTGTTATAATAAAAAAGGAGGCTATTAGGTAGCCTGGCATTGCAAAATCCAAGTTTTATCCTTACACCGATATTTCCCATGTGTTATACCTCGAAGCAAAAACTGATATGTTGAAGATAAAACGCTGAAACCAACAGTTTCCAGACCTACCATTCCATTCCTTCAAAAGGGATGACAACAACATGATGTGTTGGTAGGTTGCATGCAATTTGCACTGGCACAGTGCACTTTTGTGCAAACAAATAAAGCAACTATCAAGACAAAAATGCCCCTGCAAAAACAACTGGTGCAAAAACGACATTTTCCAGTCTATGTAAAACATTCACATTGTTAGAAATGGGATCTTTGGTTGGCAGTCAGGTTACCCCCTGTCCAAGCAAAGACCCTCACTCTAGTCAGGGTACGTCACACACAATTCAAATTATCCTGTGCCCACCCTCTGGTAGCTTGGCACTGATCAGTCAGACTTAACTTAGAATCAATGTGTAAAGTATTTGTGCAATAAATCATACAATACCACAATATAGCACCACAAAAATACACCACACAGTGTTTAGAAAAATATATAATATTTATCTGAATCAATGCAGGTCAAAACGATTAAAGTTGAAATAAGCAAATGTAGGGATAATACTGAATGTGATATCACGTGTCTTTAGAGTTCGAAGAATACTGTAAAAGCAATAAAAAGTGTCTTAAGTTCTCCTAGAAACAACAAGTGTCTCTTGCAGGCCAAAGTACCTGGTTTGCATTGAAAAATCCTCGCAAGGGACCGCAGAGGAGGCGATGCGTGGAAAACGGTGAGTGTGCGTCGGTTTCACCACTTCGCACACAGACTTGCGTCGTTATTTTCCACGCGGGGAAGACGTTGCGTCGATTTCCAGTGTGCGGACTTGGATCCTCTTCAGGATGCGTGTTTTCAGATGCCCCGGGGACGATGCATGGAATCCTGGGCCTGTGGAGCGAAGTCACAGCGGCTGCGTCGATTCTGGTAGGCGATGCGTGGAATTTTCTTCCGCACAGCAGGCGCTGCGTCGATTCCGTCGAACGGCGTTGTTCTGAGTCGGATTGTGTCGATCCAGTAGGGCTGTGCGTGGAAGTTCCGGTCGCGTCGCTGGCGCTGCGTCGATCTTCGGTTGTGAAGTCGGGCTGCGTCGTTCCGGACTCGGTGTGCGGTGAAATTTTCACTGCGAGCAGGCTGTGCGTCGTTTTTGGCATGCGGTGCATTGAATTTTCGCCGCACGGGGATTTCAGCTGCAGGAGAGAAGTCTTTTTGGTCCTGAGACTTCAGGGAACAGGAGGCAAGCTCTATCCAAGCCCTTGGAGAGCACTTCTGCAGCAAAGCAAGAGAGCAGCAAGACAGCAGGGCAACAGCAAGGCAGCAGTCCTCTTCAGAAAGCAGTCAGGTGAGTCCTTTAGGCAGCCAGGCAGTTCTTCTTGTCAGGGTGCAGGTTCTGGTTCAGGTTTCTTCTCCAGGAAGTGTCTGAGGTGGAAGGGCAGAGGCCCTGTTTTATACCCAAATGTACCTTTGAAGTGGGGGAGACTTCAAAGAGTGGCTTAGAAGTGCACCAGGTCCCCTTTCAGTTCAATCCTGTCTGCCAGGGTCCCAGTAGGGGGTGTGGCAGTCCTTTGTGTGAGAGCAGGCCCTCCACCCTCCCATCCCAGGAAGACCCATTCAAAATGCAGATGTATGCAAGTGAGGCTGAGTACCCTGTGCTTGGGGTGTGTCTGAGTGAATGCACAAGGAGCTGTCAACTAAACCCAGCCAGACGTGGATTGAAAGGCACAGAAAGATTTAAATGCAGAGAAATGCTCACTTTCTAAAAGTGGCATTTCTAAAATAGTAATATTAAATCCAACTTCACCAGTCAGCAGGATTTTGTATTACCATTCTGGCCATACTAAATATGACCTTCCTACTCCTTTCAGATCAGCAGCTATCACTTCAATAATGTATGAGGGCAGCCCCAATGTTAGCCTGTGAAGGGAGCAGGCCTCACAGTAGTGTAAAAACGAATTTAGGAGTTTTACACTACCAGGACATGTAAACTACACAGGCACATGTCCTGCCTTTTACCCACACAGCACCCTGCTCTAGGGGTTACCTAGGGCACACCTTATGGGTGACTTATATGTAGGAAAAGGGGAGTTTTAGGCTTGGCAAGTACTTTTAAATGCCAAGTCGAAGTGGCAGTGAAACTGCACACACAGGCCTTGCAATGGCAGGCCTGAGACAAGGTTGAGGGGCTACTTAAGTGGGTGGCACAACCAGTGCTGCAGGCCCACTCGTAGCATTTAATCTACAGGCCCTGGGCAAATATAGTGCACTCTACTAGGGACTTATAAGTAAATTAAATAGTCCAATTTGGTGTGATCCAAGGTTACCATGTTTAAAGGGAGAGAGCATATACACTTTTAGCACTGGTTAGCAGTGATAAAGTGCGCAGAGTCTAAAAACCAGCAAAAACAGTGTCCAGAAAGTGGAGGGAGGCAGGCAAAAAGTTAGGGGTGACCACCCTAAGGCTGTCAGGTCTAACACACATGCTCTCAAGTATGGACTAGAAGTAAAACTTAAAAGAGAATTTCCGAGAACAGCATTTAAAAAACGATTGTGCTGCTGGCTGGTATCTCGAGCATGTTAGAATCGGAGACAGATTAGAAATGCATTCTTGACCGCAGCAGGAGTTGTGCTTTAGTATCCCAGCTGCTAGCTTTAACGTTGTAAATTCTAATCCCAGTTTGAACACTTGACTAAAATATGTGTAATTCTAGGTAAATCACGTAACCTCACTTGTGCCTCAGATATAAATATGTACAATGTGAAAGGGGTGAAAGGCAAAAATGTTAAGAACCCCCTTGAATTTTATCCTGTTCCTTCCCACCATTGATTTACGTTACATCAATACTATTCAGCGCGTTGTTGGTCTTGAGTGTTATGTAAGCGCTGTCAGCCAGTCTATACGTACATTAAGAGTAGTGACTAAGTTAGCAAACTGCAAACGGCCCAGAGTTGCTTTTAAGAACTCTGGCACAATATAAAGTGCACCCTGAATAATGTAGGTACATTTTTTCTTAAAGTAGGCGATGTGCTACTTTCTTGAAGTAAAGTGAGATCTACAAGCAAAAACAACAAAAAGACAGGGAATCTGAACTTCCCCATTGCTTAACCTGAAAGTATTGATCTTATTTATGGCAATAAAATATGTAACTCATCAAGGGCTACATCTCTTGTGGCCCCCAGCATAGTCTCCTTTACCCTCTGTGTTTTAGTTCTGGGGGGTTGTCGGTAAAGATCTCTAACATAAGTTTACTAAAACGTAAGGCATGTGCCAGAAAGTTGACGTAAGGCAACGTAGTGAAACGCTTAATGTGGTGAATGCGCACATAAACCCCACTTTCCGGGACGTAAATGACTCGTGGGTAGTTCTGGGAAGAATCGTTTTCTTAGTTTAATTACAGTTGTCTTCTAATCTCCAGGGAAGATTAACTCTAACGGTTGGCACTGGCACTTTGAAGAGCAGGTTTCTGTGAGACTCATATATATGAACCAGCTCCCACACGCGCACACAAGCACACACATATATACATATGCACATTATATCTAATTACATTTGAGGAGATTAATAGGAATTCAATACCTACATTTGCCTTTCTAACACAGCATTGTAAAAAACCTTTTCGAGTACATGCAAGCATGGAACGACACATATAGGGGTATATACAATAATAACGCAGCATATTTGCACACATGCCTACTCACGGAAAATTTCATTTAATGTACTACTCAAAGAATGATAACCATTTTTTAAAAAGTAACAGCAAGTACAGAGGAGCATCAATTTAGAGAAGTATGTGGTGACCTAAATAATAATGTCATGTATTGAAGACTTTCAAGCATGACCATTGTTACACGCCACTGTTCACTATGCACACGCTTGGGATGTAATCTTGGACATTTTTATTTTGCTCAAATATGTTCTAATTCTAAGATTGCTGGATAAAAAACGACTAATGTAAGTATGCTCAAGTGACGTAGTTTCAATGTAAGGAAATGTATCTTATGTGGATATTTTGAAAATCGTTCATGGATCAGGCCCCTCCTTCCCGATCATATGCTGGTTTACATTTGGGATAATAGTGCGGATTTACTAACTCTGCACCAATGACGTGACTGTGAGGTGCCTTTTTGATGAACATACAGTGTGAATAGCACTCAAAAATACTCAGTTCTCATCCCTGAATGAGTACCTCTTCAATGGTACACCGTTTGTACCCTTGAAGCTACTGACTCTGCAAGTTTTGTTTTGCTCTCTTTACAGGGGTTTTGTTAGTGGCCTGACTAGAAGAGGAGTACCCTCTGCATATCCGTTGCCCCCCTCACCTTTACAGTTTTCCTTACATGTTTTAAATTGGGCCACCGGAATTATACATTAATATAGGACCAAATTATGCAGCTATATTGTCTAAATTGTATGGCAAGAAAAGGCACAAAACTGTAGCATATTCTGTGGCAATAGTTTGATATTTTGTCATTTTAATACACATTAAAACTGTCTGGGCAAAAAGTTAACTTCATTAGCACCAGTGTAACACCTGAATATCACCATCATCACCTGTAAGGTGACGAGTTAACCTCTGCAGTACCATGTGTTGAGTTTCTTTTTAGTATCTTTCCATTAGTTTGAGCTAGAAAGATAATTATTTCTGATTAACATCATTCTGTTAGGCTTCAGATGGTGGCTTACATGGCAAGTGATGAAAATCCATTGTTATGCTAAAAATGTTGAGGCTTCTGAACCACATAATTCGAGTAGATCTGAATTTAGACAACAATTGGTATTAATTAGTGTGCTAGTTCCTGTAAATCTGCCTTTCTACCCAACTGAGAATCAACTACCCCAAAGAAAGGTATCCTAGATATGAGTATTACAGTCATGAATCTAGTTGGAAAGCAAATGTAACCTACTGGAGCAATGCCTATTCTTTTCATAAGACATAGATGGCATTCTACGCCAGTAGCCCTTCATTATCCAAACTCTAAAATAGAGAATATCAAGTGTTGCAACATTGTGAAGTGTTAATGCAAGTGTAAATGCATACTTGCTACATTTTCACAAGTGTAAATCTATGTGGCTAGGTGGATCTCGGAATTCACAAGAGAATTTTAAAACTACTCCTATGAAATTTTTACTGCCATAGCTTCCTAGGAGTTGCCTTGAAACTCAATGTGCAGCCCCAAAAAGTTTTAAAAAAATCTTCTCTAAATGTAGCATTACGGATAAAGGAGTAAATTTCTCCCTTAAGAATCAGGCTCACTGCTCCACATCCATGCTCAGCAAATAACAGTGACATTTCCAGCAGTGACATCTCATTGAGAGCGCACAGCATGTTTGGTGCCAAACCTTGGTAGAGCGTTATCATCTCTGATAATCAAAGTGAAGGCCATTCAAACAACGCTATTCCAGGTCTTTTCATTGTAAATCAGTGACTTTTTCTAGAAAAACCAAGAAAACGTCATTATAATTAGACAAAAGAGCTCTTTAAACGTCTTGGATGAGTGTAAATGTATGTCTTGCTAGTAGAAGACGAGGTCCTGTTCCACTTGGGTAGATGGTGATGCGCGGCTCCAAGGATGAGTACTTATTCGAAGTTAGCCTATTGGTACGTAGTAGTATCTATGTGGGCATTATGGAGTGCTTCATATAAAAATAAGTAACTACTAATTTTTATTGCAACATATTTGCTTTAATTAAGAGATTAAAATGGCATATTCAGGTTCTGATTCAGAATGAGTGTTATTTGATTTTTGCGTAAGATCATGAAAGCGTACAATGCATAGAAAGATCATACAATAAAAAATAGAGCGCAATAAAAAATAATATAAACAATAGCAAAATCTCAGAGCAAAATTGCAATATTAAAACCTCACAATCATAATAAAAATATCACAGGAGATAAAATAATCAAAAGAACATAACATAAGAAGATTGTACCTGGTTTAGTTCATAAGTGCACAAATTATTAGGTCCCTTACATAAGGGGCTCCTGAAACCTCATCATGCAAACCTATGCAGCCCAAAACAAAGGACAATAGCAGAACAAAATCACCCTATAGCCCCACTGCTTGCCTGAGGCAAACCACTGCAGAAACATACTAATAAATCATCTTACAGGTAAACTCGGATTGTAAAAGCTGGAGGAAAAAAGGACTGGTCTACATTGCTGAATATTTAAAAACCTCAACAGAGGCAAATTAAAACATTTTCTTGGCCTAAAATAGAGCTTACAGAAAAACATGAAGGGGGTCATTCTGACCCCGGCGGTCATGGACAGCCGGGGCCGGGGTCGGCGGTAGCACTGCCAACAGGCTGGCGGTGCTCCGCCGGGCACTCTGACCGCGGCGGTACAGCCGCGGCCAGAAACGGAAAGTCGGCGGTGTACCGCCGACTTTCCGCTGCCCATGGGAATCCGCCATGGCGGCGCAGCTTGCTGCGCCGCCATGGGGATTCCGACCCCCTCACCGCCATCCTGTTCCTGGCGGTTCCGCCCGCCAGGAACAGGATGGCGGTGAGGGGTGTCGTGGGGCCCCTGGGGGCCCCTGCAGTGCCCATGCCAATGGCATGGGCACTGCAGGGGCCCCCGTAAGAGGGCCCCACTTTGTATTTCAGTGTCTGCTTTGCAGACACTGAAATACGCGACGGGTGCCACTGCACCCGTCGCACATCCTCCACTCCACCGGCTCCATTCGGAGCCGGCATCCTCATGGAGGGGTGTTTCCCACTGGGCTGGCGGGCGGCCTTTTGGCGGTCGCCCGCCAGCCCAGTGGGAAACCCAGAATACCCGCGGCGGTCTTTTGACCGCGCAGCGGTATTCTGGCGGTTCCCTCCAGGCGGGCGGCTCCCGCCGCCCGCCGGGGTCAGAATGACCCCCAAAGTGTAGCAAGGACTGGACAGAGACTGAGTCACACGGATAAGGGTCTGGATAGGCGCGGCTAGGGTAGGCTACCAAAAGGTGCACAACTCCCAATCTGAATCTAATTAGATAAAAACACTGAGCGTGGGACAAGGGGAACAAAAGGTAGGGCTCCATCTGGTGTATCGTGACCAAGGCAAGGCAACTTGCCACTTTCTGTTTTCCCATTTCCTTTATGACCCTGACCTGTCTCCTCAGTGCAAAAAAGTTGTCCCTAAGCTGTTCTTTAGAGATGGTACGCATAGACAGAAGATTATAAGACCCCAAAAACATTGAAAACTCAGAAATCTTCAGTTGCCTCAGAGCCGTTGATCAGTGGATGACCTGGAGCCATCTCAAACTAAATACCTCCAAAACAGAAATACTCATATGTGGTGACTGGAAAAATTATGACCCTCTGTGTGTCTGGCCTGACGATCTCAGACCACCTCCTCAATTATCCAAGTAAGTTAAAAACCTAGGAATCACCATGGATTCCAATCTAACTATGAATGCCCAAGTAGACAAATTAGCACGCACAAGCTTCATCACCTTAAAGACTTTACGACGCATCTTCCCCCACCTCGGATTTCCACACAAGGTGCAAGCTACTATCTCACTTGAACTATCCAAGCTGGATTATGCCAATAGCCTCTACCATGGATCATCTCTATCTGTTATGAAAAAACTACAACGTATCCATAATTCCGCAGCCAGGCTACTACTACATATAAAGCCGCAAGCCCACATCTCCCCTGCCTTGAGAGCACTACACTGGTTACCCGTTGCCAGAAGATGCACTTTCAAGCTGCTTTGTATCACCCACAAAGCTATACATGGAACAGGACCGCTTTTTATCAGAAACAAAATTACCAAATACATCCAACAAAGAAACCTCCGCTCAAGACTGGCACCCCACCTTAGAACACCACCATACAAGAAAAAGACTGTAGGTGGTACATCCTTCTCCGTCCAAGCAGCCAAACTATGGAATTCATTACCCCCAACTATAAGAGCCACAGATAACTTTCTTGTCTTCAGAAAACTACTCAAGAGTTGGCTCTTTCCTTCATAACCACCTTTTCAAACAACTATGAACTGCATATGCCTATGTGGATAAATATTTTTTTCAGATTATATGTATATTTCTATTTATTTATAGTTTCTTTGGGAAATATGTATTGCTACTGTCATAACAATAAAATACACACACACTCTTTAAACCTGTCTGACTAAGTATTTTTTTTACCCATGATTCTAATTATGTATTGTATGTGCATATGTGTGTGTATTCATGTGTGTGTGTGTGTGTGTATATATATATATATATATATATATATATATATATATATATATATATATATGTATATATATATATGTATATATATATATGTGTATGTATGTGTATATGTTGTTTCTGTGCTTGGCATGTTCGTGGATCATTGCATGGCTCCTGGTTTTGGGTTGTTATACTAGATATCTAAGAATTCCTGCTCTCATCTTATCACACTTATCTACTCATCACTCTTATGTCATGTCTCTATCAAACTATCCTCCATTCTCAATCTGACTCATCCCAAATCCCTTCTACCACTTTCATCTCCTAAATATCTCTGCCTAAGCTCTTCCCTCCACCTCCACATCTAACTCACCAAACCTCACTCTACCTCTGTGACCTCCCACACAACCCTACTAAATTCTCCTGCATTCATCTCACCCTGCTACTATGTTCTCCCTAACCCTTCCCCATACTCTTCCCCCTCCGCCCCCCTTTATTCAACCCAAGCCTTTGGGTTGAGTAAATGAAGGATATACTCCCAATTAACACTTCTGGATTTCTTTCCTCCTCCACCCCTCCATTACTCCAGTCAATCTAACTAACAAACTCTCATATCCGCGGCTCAAATTAACTCATAATAATACTAAAACTGTACTCATTATTAAACAATACTAATCCATCACTAATTATTGTTGGGTTCCGGAGTAGCGTGCTACTCGTCGAAAAGCGCTTCGACGCCTCGTCAGGGGTAAGCGCTATATAAATACGATTACAATACAATACAATAATAACAATCCTCTCTCCCTAAAAGGGAAAGCTGTGTCTTCACAGAGCTTAACCATTTAAAACTATAGGCTAGGTCAGAAGACTTGGCATCATTTAATATGGATTGGTTGAGCCGAATTTCCTCCTTGACCCACAGTGATCTCAATGGAAGCAAAGGCACTAGCTTAACATGATCCGTAAGTGGAACCAGCCCCAGTTCTAGGTGGCATACTGTACTAGGGAAGATATTTGGAAGTGAAAGTAGATTCCTTAAAAAAGTACTTTCAGCTACTTGCAGGTTATTAACATCACAATAATCCCAGACTCTCGCACCGAATGTAACCAGTGACAAACACTTAATTCAATAGACATTCAACATAGCACCCAACGTTGTTCCACCCAGTCTCTAAGCAAATCTAAAAAGGGCTGCATTGGCTTGCTCCACTGGATTCAAGGTAGCCTGGCTGATGAAGGGTGATACCCTGAAACCGGTCCCAGGATGCTTGTTTCGGGTCCAGTGAGGACCTGGCCTGGCAGTTCAGGCTGGACTGTTCCCCGGGGGAACAGGGTCAAGACTGATTTGCATATGGCTGGGTCCAAACTGGTGTGGCATGGTGAGCAAAAGAACAATGGATTGAACTCAGATCTGTGACTGGGGGTGAGTGTTTGAAGAGTTTCAACACTCCGTCTATCAACTTTTTGTGTTGCTAAAGTTGCCCTAAGTGAGAAGGGTATGCCCAGACTCGGGTCCCTTGCTCACTGTGCCACTGGATTCAGGCTAGCCTGGCTGATGAAGGGTGATACCCCAAAACCGGTAAACTATAAACTAAATCAACTAGAGCCGGATCAAAACCCAAGTCAATCGTAATGGCCACAGCTTTTTTCTATCCACCCAATCTTAAGCTGCTGAGAGATCCATGAAGCCCAGATTACCCGTGGTGTATTTTGATATCAGAATGTGAAGATTGAGGCATTGTTATATGTTCCAAGCCCTTGTCTGAATACATATTGTATACCTGAAAAACAATCCCTATCCGCTTCCTACATCTCTAATCTCTGCAGAAGAATTCTACCTATGAATTTACATGTGGAGTCGATCAATGAGATCGAGTGGTAGCAGCAAGGATCTGATCTATTTCCTTTCTTAAAGATGGGTATTATGTTTGCACTGCACCCATCTTCTGGGGGCCAACTTTAGCCACAGATCACAAAACATTTACTATCAGTGGTGCCCACAAATCTAAATTGTCAAAGAAGGTATCAACAGGAACTTCATCTGGGCCAGGGCCCTTATTTCTACTAGACCGGCTCAGAGCAGAAACCACCTCTCCATAGGTTGACGGATCTAGCAGCAATTTCTTTGAGGTACCCTTAAAGGTATCCCCAAGAGAAACATTACCCACTTCCTTACTGCTTGGGGGAGAATATTAACATCCATAGGGGAGTTATGTACATCATTTGGAAATGGGTCATTTACTGTTTTTCAAAATATCAAGGTGTCTCCGCTCACACTAGCTCTATATAGTTTGTCCCAAGCATCTATCAAAAATACCCTTCTTCTTTTATGTTCTGTTTATATTCACGGTGGAGATGCACCACCAATCCCCCTATCCTGTGGGACCTGCTTCAATGCACTCACTAAATTTCTATGAGCCCTCGAGCAGGTGCTATCAAACCACCACTGAGGTTTCGTTTTAGCTACTTTCTCCTTTATGGTCAAAGGTTCAGCAATTATATTTGCACATTATATGAAATGCACTTAGGACCTCAATAGGGGAAAGGGCATTGTTTAAACAATCTGAGAATTGATCTCCTGCCTCCTTCAATAAAACCCTATGGACAAGGGACAAGTCAACTGTCTTACCTTTTACTGGTAATACCCTTGTTTTTTGAGTAACTTGCTGGAGCAATATCCACAATAGGGGTGGTGATTAAACTTTGCTAGTATCAATATGAAGGAACAAAGGATGGTGATCACTCAACCCATTTGGTAAGATTCCAAACCTGAGGCTTATAAGACCATGACAGTGCTATTAAAACTATCAAGCTCCCTTTCCCTCTCCCTGCAAAAGGAAAAACAATCTTCCATGGGTTGGATTCTCAAATCCACTGTAAGAGAAAGAGACAGTCTACACAACAATGAATTGAAAAGATCACCACAAGGAGAGTGTTCAAAGTGGACGGGGTCTTCAGCGCCCCAATCAGGGATACCACCTACATTTGAATCTCCAATACGGCACAATTTACAAATAAAATCACCACCCCAAATAATGAAGTAGTGGGACTTCGGTCCATCTAAAACAGAGCTCAAAGTACTGTCAAGTGCAGTGATAATATTCACGGTTGTCTGATTAAAATGATTATGATAAAAAAATAACTATAACAAGTACCAGCTTATCACCAAATGAGGTGGTAATAATTTGAAAATGGGGGGACTCTAAATATGTCCTAGGAATCCTCCTAGATGAGGTAGTAGATAGCAACGTGAGGAGGCTCCCCTTGTTATGGCCACCTCTTGACAATAGAGTCGGTGTATGGACAGAGTGGAACCCGTCAATGTAGACCTCCTCTCTGGACCAGGTCTCTTGGAGGCACACAATGTCATGCCATGCAACTAGGTTGAACCAATCCTGATTATCTACCTAGCCTGCAATTCGAGCTACATTCCAAAATGAATATTTAAAATCTTAACTTTCTAAAAGAGCTGGCTGTTGAGAGGTCTTGCTTGGTGCTGGTAGTTTTGGCACTGCTAACACCTTGTTCATGTTCATGCTAAATGTGCTAGATACACTATTGAGATGTGAGTGTGATAAAGTAGAAAGACAGGATTGTCCTGTCTCCTCCCTAGACACAGTAGAAAACCTCGAGGAATCAACAGAAAGTGGCACCTGCTTACTAGGTGTAAGTCAATCCACCTGTTCCAATGCAGAGAAGCAATTTGAAATTGGGATATTATACACATTTCATCCATGTGCAATCCCATGTATTGTTCTTGAGGCTTGAACAGCAAAAGCTTTATAAAAATATCCCAGAGGGACCGGTTTTATCCTTCCCACAGGAAAATTGACCCAAGCTAATTGATTCACAAGTGCTCCTGTGACTGGCCTACAGGCAAAATTTACAACAATACAGTCGCCCCCTCCATTTTTGACTGAAGAGCAACCCGATGCACCAGCTCCACATTTATAATGGCATGTGTTAAAAAGTTGTGAGTGTACAAGTCAGAATTCCGTGCAAACCAGTGAATAGCCTTATTCATCAATTGGTCGTAGGCCTCTTCCTGTCCATGTGCAAGAGAGGGAACATATATTAATCATAAAGCTGACTGCGCTAGGACTATAACAAGGTTGAGGACCTTGCATAGATACTTTTGTATTTTCTTACCGGAACTTCTTCTTAGAATTTGTAGGAGGCTGGCCTGGCTTATAGTGGGTACCTGATGGTACTTACACCTTGTGCCAGGTCCAGTTATCCCCTATTAGTAGATTAGTAGTGTTCTAGCAGCTTAGGCTGATAGACGTAGCTATAGCAGAGCAGCTTAGGCTGAACTAGGAGACATGCAAAGCTCCTACTATACCACTTATATCATATAGCACTATATCATAAGAAACACAATACTCAGAATTACAAAAAATAAAGGTACTTTCTTTTAGTGACAAGATGCCAAAAGTATCTCAGAGGAAATATTCCCTTAGGAGGTAAGTAATATACACACAAACCAAAATCAGGTAAGTAAAACACTTAGAAAAGTAGTGCAAAACACTGTAGAAGACAATAGAATGCAATAGGAGACAGTAGGCCTAGGGGCAACACAAACCATATACTCCAAAAGTGGAATGCGAACCACAAATGGACCCAAGGCCTAGTGTAGTGTGTAGAGGGTCGCTGGGAGTGTAAGAAAACACTAAGGGTGCCCAAGATACCACACCCCAAGACCCTGAAAAGTAGGAGTAAAGTTACCCTACTACCCCAGAAAGACAGTAAAGTCGAGATAGGGGATTCTGCAAAGACAACAACTGACTGCAAAGCACTGAAGACTGATTCCTGGACCTGAGGACCTGCAAAGGAAGGGGGCCAAGTCCAAGAGTCACACAAGTGTCCGGGGGGGGGGCAGGAGCCCACTAAACCCCGGATGAAGGTGCAAAAGGGCTGCCTCCGGGTGGAAGAAGCCAAAGATTCTGCAACAACGAAAGGCACCAGGAACTTCTCCTTTGGTCAGAAGATGTCCCACGGCGTGCTGGAGGATGCAGAGTTCTTTCCGCGCAGAAAGATGGCAAACAAGCCTTGCTAGCTGCAAGAGGCACGGTTGAAGATTATGGGTACTGCCAGGGCCCAGGAAGGACCAGGAGATCGCCCCTTGGAGGAGCAGACAGAGGGGGCGCTCAGCAATACAGAGAGCCCACGCAGAAGCAGGCAGCACCCGCAGAAGCACCTGAACAGGCAGTCAGGAAATCTGAGCACGGTGGTCGTCTCAGCACAACAAAAGAGGGTCCCACGGAGTCGGAGGTCAACTCAGCGAGTTGGGCAATGCAGGACGGAGTGTTGGGGACATGGGCTGTGCTGTGCATGAAGGAAGTCTTGCAAAAGTGCACAGAAGCCCTAGCAGCTGCAGATCACGCAGTACACAGGATTACTGTCTGGCGTGGGGAGGCAAGGACTTGCCTCCACCAAATTTGGACAGAAGGACCACTGGACTGTTGGGGTCACTTGGATCCAGCTCCTGTGTTCCAGGGACCACACTCGTCAAGATGAGAAGGGACCCAGAGGACCGGTGATGCAGAAGTTTGGTGCCTGCGTTAGCAGGGGGAAGATTCTGTCGACCCACGGGAGATTTCTTCTTGGCTTCCAGTGCAGGATGAAGGCAGACAGCCCTCAGAGCATGCACCACTAGGAAACAGTCGAGAAAGCCGGCAGGATTAGGCGCTACAATGTTGCTGGTAGTCTTCTTGCTACTTTGTTGTGGTTTTGCAGGTGTCCTGGAGCAGTCAGGGGTAGATCCTTGGCAGAAGTCGAAGAGAGAAGTGCAGAGGAACTCTGGTGAGCTCCTGCATTCGTTATCTGAAGAGAAACCCACAGGAGAGACCCTAAATAGCCCTCAGAGGAGGATCGGCTACCTAACCAGGTAAGAGCCTATCAGGAGGGGTCTCTGATGTCACCTGCTGGCACTGGCCACTCAGAGGTCTCCATTGTGCCCTCTCACCTCTGCATTCAAGATGGCAGAGGTCTGGGACACACTGGAGGAGCTCTGGGCCCCACCCCTGGGGTGGTGATGGACAGGGGAGTGGTCACTCCCTTTTCCTATGTCCAGTTTCGTGCTAGAGCAGGGGCTGGGGGATCCCTGAACCGGTGTAGACTGTTTTATGCAAGGAGGGCACCATCTGTGCCCTTCAAAGCATTTCCAGAGGCCAGGAGAGGCTACTCCTCTCAGGCCCTTAACACCTATTTCCAAAGGGAGAGGGTGTAACACCCTCTCAGAGGAAATCCTTTGTTCTACCTTCATGGGATTGGGCTGCCTAGGCCCCAGGGGGGCAGAAACCTGTCTGAGGGTTGGCAGCAGTGGTAACTGCAGAGAAAACCCCAGAGAGCTAGTTTGGCAGCACCCGGGGTCCATGCTGGAGCCCCGGGGATGCATGGGATTGGTACCCCAATACCAGATTTGGCTTGGGGGGACAATTCCATGATCTTAGACATGTTCGGAGTTACCATTGTGAAGCTACACATAGGCATTGACCTATATGTAGTTCACGCGTGTAATGGTGTCCCCGCACTCACAAGGTCCGGGTTAATTGCCCTGAACAATGTGGGGGTACCTTGGCTAGTGCCAGGGTGCCCCCACACCTAGTAACTTTGCACCTAACCTTCACTAAGTGAGGGTTAGACATATAGGTGACTTATAGGTTTCTTAAGTGCAGTGTAAAATGGCTGTGAAATAACATGGACGTTATTTCGCTCAGGCTGCAGTGGCAGTCCTGTGTAGGAATTGTCTGAGCTCCCTATGGGTGGCAAAAGAAATGCTGCAGCCCATAGGGATCTCCTGGAACCCCAATACCCTGGGTACCTAAGTACCATATACTAGGGAATTAGAAGGGTGTTCCTGTGTGCCAATCAGAATTGGTGAAATTAGTAACTAGCCTGCAGTGACAATTTTAAAATCAGAGAGAGCATAAACACTGAGGTTCTGGTTAACAGAGCCTCAGTGATACAGTTAGGCACCAAACAGGGAACACATACAGGGCACAACTTATGAGCACTGGGGTCCTGGCTAGCAGGATCCCAGTGACACAGGCAAAAACAAACATACATACAAGTAAAAAATGGGGGGTAACATACCAGGCAAGATGGTACTTTCCAACAGAATTTGACAAAAACACTACAATGTGTAAAGTATACAGGTTATATTAGTTATATATATATATATATATATATAGATAAATATGTATATATATATATATATTTTATTTTTTATTTTTTATTCTTATGTTTTTTCTCTTGGATTTGAATAATTTTCAAAATAGACATTGTAGTACTTTAGATGAACTGAAAATGAATACAATGCAACGTATGGAAAAACAGTTTGAAAAACGGTTATAAAGTGCTTTACAATACTGCTTGAATACTTGAATGATGTAATCAAAACCAGCACATAAGCTTGCGGCCTTATTTAGAGCTTGGTGGGTGAGATACTCTGTCACAAACATGGCAGATGTCCTCTCCTACCTATTGGAAGTGTTTTATGGTCTATGGCATTTGTAGTGCAGCAAATGGGATGTCTGCCACCTTTTCAAGTCGTAGCCCTACTGCCAGACTCTAAATAAGGCTCTTGATCTGGTACTAAACAGAGTCATGACCGTTTGTTGTCGGTTGTGAGGTGTTTTTTAGTTTGCATTAGAGAATGGCACCGAGTTCATGAATAAAAAACAGGTCTGTTTTAACGGTAATGATAACACTGATGCACCTCTCAGAAAATATGTACGTAGGTGATTTTAGCGAACAGGATTTTTTCTGGTTGGTATTCGATGCAGGAAATTTTTCAATTATTTCTTTAGAGCCAGGCGACTTCATCATGCCAAACACAGCCTTCCCAGAACACAGCCTTCCTCTATTCCAAAACAGTTGTCACAACTGATGGAAATTGCTACCCGCGGACGTGCAATTAGGCTTTAAATATTTTAAGTGCTAATACACAGATAACTAACTGGCCATAAAAATGTTTCAAGATTCACAGACTAAATGCATTCATTCAATGTCAAGCATAGCAGAAATGTTTGCATTGGGCTTTGCCTTTTATAGACTGCGTATTCAGTAGTAACTGTAGCTGCTCACCTACCACTAAATATCCATGACATATATGAATGCTGACATTCACACACTGGAGGGAAAATTGGGTTCTAGAAAAGGCCATATGCAATGGGCTTTGACTAGTCTGCAATCAGAGCAAGAAGCATGTCCATGAATCAAAGGGCCAGCAGTGTCACTCTGAAGTTAATATATAGATTTCCCTTGAGGTTTGAACATTATACCCCTCACCTATGTTGTACTGATCCTCAGCTTCCCCCATCTGACCTGATGTGAGTGTATTGCTTTTTCAGCTCAATGTCGACATGCGCTTGTTTCACAACTTCTTCTGTCAACCAGGCCTCAACAACTGATTGTTAACAGCTAGGAAGTTCTGCTTCAAGAATCAGGAACTGAAAAAAATGCAAGAACAAGCCCACCTTGGGGAAGGAAGCACTGCTGTAGTTAATAAAGGAAGACAACATGCAGAGAGCTATGTAGTACAAAAACACTTGAACACTTACAAATACCAAAAAAAGGGGCACACAAAAGAACATAAGAAATTAACCAGACTCTCCTCTCAAATTTACCAATGATTGACATATTGGGATTCAAGGTGGAAACACGCAAAACAGCTACAGAGAGTGGCAAAATACATGACCACTACTTAGTCTTCCTAAAATGGAATCGATTGCAACAATATTAAGGATACGTTGTTAGCCTAGTAGTGCTAGTATTGCACGCAAAGGCTGCAGTCATGGCGTACCGGGGCTGGCAGGGCTCATTATCATCACGAGTGTCTTCTGGGGAGTGGTGGGTGTTCTGGTGCCTTGCTTCAACCTCAGAGTTCCTAACCAGGAAGTCATCAATGCAAAGCAAGTAACGTGTGTCGTTTGCTGTTATCTCTTTGGGCTCATACCCATCCTGGCACAGGTTAACCCATCTGAACAATCAAACCATCTGGTACCTGAGATATCACTGCCTGTGACTGTATTCTGTATTACTGCTATCTTTGCCCTAGCCAGAGAAAACGCAGATACATCCTTTTGACATTCCCATCCAAAGACAGCCTTGGAAGATGCTGTTGCAACATACTTTGAAAATGCCATAAACACTTATGACGATCCATTAAAACTTTAATTGTATTGCATAATCTTCTGATTCACACCCTCCCTTTTTGGGACGAAGCGTTCTTTGTTTCACAAACCCATGCCTTATTTAACTGTTGATATTTTTCGCACGAGACTATTCTATTTTCTTTATTGAAAAGTGCTATTTTTTCAAGAGCTCTGAAAATAGTGTAATAGCCATATAAACAGGTATCAAATGATAACAAAAAAGTCCAAGACAAGCATTTGCAATGTAATCGATCTCACATTTGCTCGAGTTAGAGCTATTAGTGTTGTAAACTCCTAACCAGACTTTTCTTGCCACATAAATTGAAAATGAAAAGTAATACAGTTTCACATAAGTGAGCTGACTCGAAGGGCCATGCTATGAGCGTGAAGGAGACACACATAAGGAAGACGAAGTTTGCTTGCAGTCAAACGTATCAGCGAAAGTGCAATTAGCAATTTTAACAGTGTTGATGTCCAAGGCGGTAACCAAACTGCCCCAAGGAGGGACAAACGTAAAGCATTTACCAGTAATAACAAAGGATTTTTGAAGGGCAAGCCCGTGAACGAGCAATAGTGATGGGAGTGAGGTGGGCATGGTTAAAAGCCAAAATAGACAACACGTCAGAAAAGCAGTGCTCGCGTGCAGCTATGCTTGAACTAAAAAGGAGCGCTCTGCCATGCATGCATGCATATAGTGGGTAGATGCAGTTAATTATATATATTGAGCTGGACCTATATGCTCTTAGCTCAAGGCTCCTGCACAGAAGGCTATGTTCATGAATTCTGAATCAAATATTGATGACGGCCTATATACTGCTGTCTCGCCGTCCTGCACCAAGGCCAGCAGTGGTCGTCTTCCGAGGCTCTCACATCTGGTTCTGTTTACTATAACAGTAAACGAACCTTCTTTTCTTTTTTCTGAATAGAAGAAAACTAACTTCCTCTCTAGAACGCCCATTATTATTTCTTAGTTTTTGCTTTGCTGTGACTGTAATTCTTATATGTCTTATACTGAGGAGATTCAACATATTTCTGCACTTTTGTTTGCTGATCTTGATTCTGTAACTTTATAGTATGGTCTTGATATGTTCATACATTGGAGTGATTATTAATTTGTAATATAACTCCTACATTTCAATATTGATTCCTGGTCCTTTTTGTCAAATGTGCTGCACAGAATTCAAAATGTGGATTTGATGCTGACTCCATTGTCCCCCGGTACTCTGAAAAGATCCATAAGGGATCTGATCATTGCTTCCATGCGTGCTCTTGCACAACTGAAGCAGAGTCAAAGATTCTGTAACTTACGTTTGGCTTCTCTTTTGAAAGTATGCAGACCTCACATCATGCTGCATAATTCAAATATAACTACAGACACACCAGTTAATCCATGAAAAAAGTATTATTTGTCCAAATTCTACATTTGGCCTGTAGATCTAAAAATATCAAAATGAACATTCAGTTAAAAGTTATTCGATTAAAAGTTAAGATAACCAATGCAATAGGGTGCAGTGTTAGAATTCTACAGTAAATAATTAATATTCAATTACATTAAAAGTTCAAGTGGTAAATAATGTTGAGGGATTCTTTGAATAATTTGCAGAGTTCAGTTCAGTCTATAAGGAGTCCATAGGTAGGTTGTGGACAGTGCCAATATTTGCTTGATGGGTCCTTATGGTTAAGATGACTGGATGATATTTTAAAAAAAGCTCCATGTGGTTACGTTGCAGCTGAAAGCTCGAACATGATGCAAGGAGGCAGGATTTGTGTAGCTGACTCCCGAGGTTGGTTCTATGGATGGTGATCTTGTGAGCAGATTTCCTTTCATAAGTACCTTTTTGCAGATTGGGTAGATAAAACGCATGTGACAGGCCTACACTTATCATGTTTGGCAGACTATGACCTGCTAAATTAATTTATTTTTATTCTTATGTGATACTAGTGAACATTACCTTTCAGCCTTGCAGGTGGCTTTGCCATTCCCAGTTCATATAGTGTAAGAAAACATCGTAAGGCTGAAGGTTCTAATTAAACCAGTAACCGAATCCTGTACAGAATCTCATTTACCACATATGCCTTGAATGATCCAAGGGCCTACCCATTCTCTTTGGCTTCTACCTGATTCGTAAGTATTTCATGCATGACACTCTCTCCATGCCTTGTACAAGCCTACCTAAGCATAGTATTATGTTGCCTACAATTCACCAGGGTCAGAACCCTTTTCGAGCAAAAGTCAGAGTCTCATCCCTGAGTTCATTTTCCTCTGCTCTGGAAACAGGCAACACTAAGAAAAATGTGCTATTCCTTTCAATTGCAAGCTTAATCATAATTTATCTGTTTGCATCCTCTTGTGTTCCAAGCTCTCAGTTATATGGTCTGTGGTCTTTTTATAAGCAGTGATCCAGGGCCTAATCTCCACCTGCACTAACCTAGAGTCACACAGCTTGGTGCTGCGTATACAGTAAACGGGGCAGAAAGGAACTTAGTGCCACATCTGCAATGGGCCAAGTTAAAATAAATAATTTAGTACCCTGCTCACACCTTCGCAAATGAATTCTGTGTTCCCAATGTGCATTATATATGCCTGAAATGATCTACTACCAAACCAGTCCTGTTAGACCTGACAGCCTTAGGGTGGTCACCCCTAACTTTTTACCTGCCTCCCTCCACATTTTGACAGTGTTTTTTCTGGTTTTAGGACTCTGCGCACTTTATCACTGCTAACCAGTGCTAAAGTGCATATGTTCTCTCCCTTAAAACATAGTTACATTGGCCCATACCCAATTGGCTTATTTATTTTACTTGTAAGTCCCCAGTAAAGTGCACTACATCTGCCCAGGGCCTATAGATTAAAATGCTACTAGTGGGCCTGGAGCACTGGTTGTGCCACCCACATAAGTAGTCCCTTGACCATGTCTCAGGCCTGCCACTACAAGGCATGTGTGTGCAGTTTCACAGCCACTTCGACATGGCATTTAAAAGTACTTGCCAAGCCTTAAACTCCCCTTTTTCTACATATAAGTCACCCCTAAGGTAGGCCCTAGGTAACCCATAGGGCAGGATGCTATGTAGATAAAAGGCAGGACATATACCTTTGTAGTTTATATGTCCTGGTAGTGTAAAACTCCTAAATTCGGTTTTCACTGCTGTGAGGGCTGCCCCTTTCATAGACTAACATTAGGGCTACCCTCATATACTGTTTGAGTGGTAGATTCTGATCTGTAAAGAGTAACAGGGTCATATTTAGTATGGCCAGAATGGTAATACAAAATCCTGCTGACTGGTGAAGTTGAATTTGATATTACTATTTTAGAAATGCCACTTTTAGAGAGTGAGCCTTTCTCTGCACTTAAATCCTTCAGTGCCTTACAATCCACGTCTGGCTAGGTTAGTTGACAGCTCCCTTGTGCATTTCACTCAGACAACCCCAAACACAGGATGCTCAGTCACACCTGCACACATCTGCATAATGAATGGGTCTTCCTGGTCTGGGAGGGTGTAGGACCTGAAACATTTGAAAGGACAGTGGCCTGCCCTCACACAATGGACTGCCAAACCCCCTACTGGGACCCTGGCAGACAGGATGGAACTGAAAGAGGACCTTGTGCACTTCTAAGTCACTCTTTGACGTCTTCCACACTTCAAAGGCACATGTGGGTATATAAACCGGGTCTCTGGCCCTACCAACTCAGACACTTCTTGACAAGATAACTACTGGGAAAAGAACTCTGAACCAGAACCTGCAACCTGCTAAGAGAAGCTGGCTGGCTGCCCAAAGGACTCACCTGACTGCTATGCTGAGAAGGGCTGCTGCATTGCCGTTGCCCTTCTGCCTTGCTTCCCTTTGGCTCTGCTGGGAAGTGCTCTTCAAGGACTTGGATTGAGCTTTCCTCCTGTTTCTTGAAGTCTCAGGGCCAAAAAGTCTTCATCTCTGCAAAGCACTCCTTGTGCAGA
The DNA here is from genome assembly GCF_031143425.1 of Pleurodeles waltl. Taxonomy (NCBI): domain Eukaryota; kingdom Metazoa; phylum Chordata; class Amphibia; order Caudata; family Salamandridae; genus Pleurodeles; species Pleurodeles waltl. Next base: position 591,411,716 of record NC_090444.1, on the reverse strand, counting down.
GAAAATCGGCGCAGAGCCTGCCGGAATCGACACACAGCCTGCCCTGCGGTGAGAAAGTCGAACTGGAACGGCGAAAATCGAACCAGAACGACACAGCCTGGTTCCCTGAGTGGAGATCGACGCAGCACCAGCATTGCGACTGGAACTTCGATGCACGACCCAACACATCAATGCATAGTCGAGTCGGAACGACACAGCCTAACTTCCTGCGAGAGGAATCGAAGCAGCGCCTGCTGTGCAACAGAAATTTCCCTGCATCGCTCACCGGATCGAGGCAGCTTTTGTGACTTCACCTTGCACACCCAGGATTTCTCTGCAGTGTCACCGGGGCGTTCAAATACCCCGCAACCCGATGAGGATCCAAGTCTGAGTGCCAGAAATCGATGCAAAGCCCTTGCTGCGTGGAGAAGCATTGATGCATCATCTGTGTGCGCCCGGAGAAACCAATGTTTTCCACACATCTCCTCCTCTGCGTTCCTGTGCAGATAATTTAGACGCAAACCAGGTACTTTGTGCTTGCAAGAGACAGTTATTGCTTTTTAAGAACTAAAGACTATTTATCATTTCAAAAGTGGTATCTCAACATGTATTTATCAAATCTTGATCATTTTGACATTCATCTACTCAGATAAATATTCTATATTTTTCAAAACCTGTGTGGTGTATTTTTGTGGTGTTTACACTGGGTTATTACATGATTTATTGCACACATACTTTACATATTGCCTTCCAAGTTAAGCCTGACTGCTCAGTGCCAAGCTACCAGAGGGTGGGCGTGGGATAATTTGGATTGTGTGTGACTTACCCTGACTAGAGTGAGGGTCCTTGCTTGTACAAGGGGTAACCTCACTGCCAACCAAAGACCCCATTTCTAACAAGTCCCTATTTGGACTTGCCCCTTTTAAGGTGTTGATGTCCATTTGAGAATTTGCATTCTATGGCCAATGCAATAAAATGCTGTTAGTCTTAAGGCTTGAATTACAATCCATGCTGGGTCATCACCAGTCCAGCTAATGCCTGAACCAGAGAAATGCCTGTCTGGCTGGCACTGCAAGGGAATTCCTCATCAAATCTGATCATTATTTAACTTCTTCTATATTAAGGATAGGTGATTGTCTCTAATAAGGGAGAGCACAGTGTCCTATTACTCTGTCTTAATTACCTAGAAATCAAACAGGCATACCCATAGATTGGGTAACACATTTAGGACCACTTGTACACAAAAAGTGAGTGCAAACTGCACACTAATGTTGCAGCTTACCTGTAATTTTGAAGTGCTACCTATGTACTAATCATTCTTGTTGAAAATTCCCACTTAAAGGGGGTTGCATAACAAACTACCATATTAATATTAATAAGGGAAGTTGCTATTTCTGACCCATCGTTACTACCACAGGGATGGTGGCCTGTAAACAGCGGACCTCGATCCCTGCATTTGTGTTTCCAAATAGGATTTTTGTAATGAACCACATTTCATAAAAAACAAGATTCACAGTTGGGAGGACATCAGAGGGATCAGGCAGTGGTTGCAGAAACAATGGCCTAGTCCACCCTAGGCCATCCAACATGATTCCAAAAGGAATAGTACATGTATGTTTCTAACTAATCTGAGTGCGTCATTTTTAGAACTTTATTTTCCTCTTCCATGCAAATCACTGTAGCACTCCCCTCCATGTATCTCCATCCCTTTTCATTTCAATGTTTATCTTCATAACGGTCACAGGTTTTTACATTTTACTCTTATGTTCCAAATCTTTTTGCATACTAACCAGGTCTTTATTATCTGGTTTGTTGTATCTTTCTCACCATCTTGGAACGTGACTGTTGAAGGAACAAGGGGAATGATGGTAGCTTCCTCTACCTAAATAAAGATGCACACCGCACCTTTTGTTTAGCTCCTCTCATCATGTAACAAACTTCACCCACTGTTAAGCCTGCCTAATTGTTTTCTTGTAAACAAGCAATTTGTATATCTCCAGTTCATAATCTAAGTGACACATTTGACCATATTCATCCGGATCAAATTTATCACTAAATATATTTAAATCCAACTAAGGCATTTCACCTAATTCTCATCTTGCTCAGAAACTGCCTCTTGGCTGTTGTGCCCAGGTGCAGGCTAAAGAGTATCACTGTGCTGTTCTTTGCATATATCACCCACAGAAGGCAAAGAATGACTCAGGGCCTCATTACGACTTTGGCGGGTGGCAGAGGCCACCCACCAAAGTCCCAATTCGGGATGACCGCCTATGCAGCCGTCTCTTCGAGGGCTCTATTATGGGTTTTCTGCTGGGCCAGAGGGCGGAAACAGCATTTCTGCTCGCTGGCCCATCGTAAACTCACCACAACATTGACGCCGGCTGGTAACAGAGCCAGCAGCAATGTTGCAGTGAGTCCGTTGTGACAGCACCCGTCGCGCTTTTCACTATCCATAATTTGGGCAGTGAAAAGTACAACAGGGCTATCCATAGGGGTCCCTGCACTGCCCACGCCAAGTGTATGGGCAGTGCAGGGGATCTCCTGGGGCCCTCAATGCCCCCTTTCCACCAGCCTTTGCCTGGCGGTCTGACTGCGGAAAGGGGACTCGTGATCAAGAGGGCAGCGCTGCTTGCAGCGTTGCCCTGGCGAGTTACAACTGCCATGTCCGCCAGGCTGTTGACTGGTGGTAACCTGGTGGTGCCAGCGGTTGGACCGTGGCAGCTCCGCCATGGTCATAATAAGGAGGTCGGACCGCTGCTTTTGCAGCGTTCCGCCCGCCAGACTCATAATGAGGCACTTAGGCCCTCATTACAACCCTGGCGGTCCAAGACCGCCAGTGCTGTTTCGGAGGAAGCACCGCCAACAGGCTGGCGGTGCTTCCCATGGCATTACGACCGCGGCAGAAGTGCCGTGGTCACACCGCCGGGGCGGCGGTTTCCTGCCACAATTGCCCCAGCGGTGTTAATCCGCCAGGGCAGCGCTGCCCAGGGGATTACGACTCCCCTACCGCCAGCCTTTTCGGATACGGGGAGTCGCGGGGCCCCCTGACAGGGCCCCGTGCAGCTTTTCACTGCCGGCTTCATTTGGAGCCGGCTCCTGTGATGCAGCCGAGATCCCCACTGGGCCGGGGGGATCTCCAAATGGCTGTGGCGGGGGTGTGGCTGCATAGGCGGCCGCCCAGCGGTACGATCTTGGCGGGCGAAGGTCGTAGTGAGGGCCCTAGTGTCTAAGCCCACAGTATTCTGTTGCCGGTTTCTATTTATTGACCCTTTCTACCACCTTCCCTTTGAAGAGTCTCTCAGGTGCATATTTCGTTTTCTTCTCTCCCTTATGGAGTCACATGTTATGATTATATGATGTCTCCATTTAAATTGTTTCAGATGTCCTGGGATCTTCATATGGGTGCCACATTAGTTTGAAAGTGAGCACACTGAAAGTGGCAGGACAAAGTTATTTACCTCATTGGATGTCGTGGTAGTACATCTAGTGGGCACATCACTGTCTGTAAGTAAACAATGTTATGACTTTCTTGAAATACTGCTGGTTTTCTTATAGCGAGGGTATGTATCTCTTCTGATATCTGAAGGTTTGGTTGCAGGACCTGGTCTATGACATATCCTGTGCCCCACCATTTTGTGGATATAACCCAACATACAGTGCCTTCTGCTGTTCCATTTATGTTCTCATTAACCCCCAAAATTGCGGGTCTACATGTCAAACATTCATCAGCCATGTGCAGGGAGGCTAGGCAAATGATGCAACCTTTGGACACACCCTGGGCCGAAACCCCACACTTCCAATTTTTTTTAAATTAGTGGTCATATATGATCTCACCTGAGACCAGTACCTTGATGTAAAAGATCATAAGTGATTTCGTTGATTATGACCTTTGAGATATCATAAATAATGTAATCTGTGAGGTCATGAGCAGTTTTCACTGCTTACTATAGATGGGGAATATTGTTTTTTCGATTTTGCATTGTACCTATAACATCACTGTAATCCTAGTCTTTACAATAATTCAATTAATAATAATTTTAAATTGTAAATGTGTACAAACAAATGGCACTTTAATGAGACCAAATCAGTAAGTAAAAATAAATGTGGCAGACTATGTAGAGCATCTGTCCCAATAAATACACCTTTAAGCAATGTATCACCACAGTGAAAAGGTCAAATTCGAATATACACAGTGCAGCACAATTGAAATGAGAAAAACACTGTTTACCTTTCTCACGTATTGCTTGTAAACATTACTTGGGCACAAAGAAACCATTTTCCTAATAGCCAGGAGGCTTCTTCATTGACATTTGACTTCAATGCAACAAATTAACACTTTGCCTTCTGGTTTTTGGCAAATATCCTTTTTTTTTTTAAACAATGCAAAAATACTTGCAGGCATCATGACTCACTTGAGGCATCGCATCTTGTCAGTCATGGCCCATCCCTAAACTAAACAATAGTAATAAACAGCATAGTATACTCTGCACATTTCTACACAACCTATAGATTATACGTTTGGATTTTTTTTTCCACAAAATGCAATAGTGTAAAAACCCTTATTCCACAGGGAACAAAGAAATAAGGGAACTGTTTCACTGTGCCATCGAATTATGCATTCTATCTTCATAATGCAGCCCCACACCACTCGACAGAGCTTTGGTACTGTCATGACTACCAGGATTATGTGGTATAGAGGACTACATTATGCAGCAAAAATGAAAAATATGCAGTACAACATTGCCAGTATTATTTTTTATCTAATTTCAGTGAGAAATAATATTTTGATGTAATCTACAGATTTTGCAAATTATGTAGGCATTAATGTGGCAAAACCAGTAATTATGCAGTAAGCACTGCAACATCAAAATCATATAATTCCAGTGACTTTTAACTTTGCCCATTGTTTTGTTAAAAATGTATTCAAGAAAGGTAAACAAGGTTTAACACTCTAATTCCAATCAGGCCCGTTATTGCCTGTACTTTGAAGAAAACAGCTCTTTCCATCTAACTAGTTTTGTTGTTTATCATGTCACCAGAACCTTCTAATAGTAAAATTATATAATTTAATCCAGTTACCTGTTATGTATTTCATAATGATTTAGTAGAAAGGATTCTTCTGATATATGATAATTACATTAATTCCAATAGACACGTGGGATTACATTATTATTAACAGATGAAGCTTTTTCTGCAGCATTTCAAGCTGGTTGAGTGATTTATCAAAAGTCCATCTGTATTAGTAGGGTAGCCCACTGCAGTAACACAAATAACAGTTATTGTAATGAACCTTAAAAAGTTTAACGACAGAACTGGGTGGAGCACATTTCATATGACAACACTATCAAACACACACAGCATTTCATGACATAACTTTTTAGAGAGGCAAGGCACCTGGTATTCTTTTGACCAGACACATAAAAAAAGATTAACACAATTTATTAATCTACCATAAAGACGATGATATTGTGACCTGCAAAACATTTCACAAAATTGCTACGTGAATATAACCTGTACACGGTGAAGGGATACCATAACCTTGAATGTTGTCCATTAATAAGAATAATTTTAAACTTGATTGCGAACATATGTGGATGAGTAATTTCCAATTGCATCCCAGACTTACTGTGGTATTTTATTTATGTTAAGCTTCAAAAGAGTGAATAGATCAACACTTGTTCATCTTTTGTTATGTTTCATCACTGTGTTACAAAAAGAGCATGTTTAAAAGATTAAACACAGATGTCTGCTTGATATTTATAATAGACATGTGAATATGTCATCCATTAACCTTGCTGCCCTATCACCACCCAGCACCCTCAACACTTTTATGGATGACAGTAACTAATGCAAAATGTTCTTGGTCATATTAAACCATTCTAACCAGCCGTACCCATACACCTTTCTGAAAATATGAATATGATTTCTATTTTTCAATAGACAATCCGACAATCCAAAAGTTAATGAAACAGATAAAGACTGTGCCTGTGAGGCTGAGGCATCATCCCCTGAAAAATGAAAAACTTGACTAATTTTGTTCTTGAAAAGATCTTTTTCAGAATCCTCACAGACAAACAAGGAGCAAAGGAAAGTTACACTGAAAAAGCTAACAGACTTCCTGAACAATTAACATGCCTACATCGTTGTTATTTCACCACAAAAGACAAACATTGTTTTTGGGGTAAGATAATAATGAGAATCGCTCCTACTGGTCTTATACCAAAAATTCTTGGTGAAATCTTAAATCTCCTTAATTAGCCAGTTGTAAATAAACAATCCCAAGATCAACAGAACACCTCTATGTCATGTACTCTCAAAACCCACTTCTTCCATTAAAATATAATATATATATATATGGGGACTCTACCTCTTCCAGTACAGTAAAAACCAAAGTTTATTGCAACCACTCAGTACTTAAATTCATGTTACTTCACATGATGTTACCTCATATATTAACTACATACTCGAAGAAACCTGAACTAAACTATGACATATGCTTGTGACTACTGACATTCTGTAGGGGTTAAGTCATAGTTTTTATTAAAGTTCAATTTATAGTAAATAGAGCTTAATTGACCTTTGAAATCACAAACTGGAACACACTAGATTCCCAGGTTTCAATCAATTTAATAAATTCAGCCAAAAATAAAGAATGTTTAACAGCAAATAGCTCAAATGATTTGACAGTCTGAATTTGAAGGTTGAGAAGAACCATGTTTTAGTAATTAATCATCATGTCTGACAAGCAGCCATATGTACTAGCTAATAAAATAATACATTCTACTAAACACTACTATAATTACCCCAGTGACCAGTCAAATCTATAAACATATTCCTGTAGCATCTAGTAAAACACTTACATACTAGTTCAAAAAGGTGATATTTCGCAAGGTTCTGTGTTACCTCAAAGCATATTTAAGGATGTTGTGCCTGGATTCAAGAGGTAAAACAACCTCCTATGCAGTGTGGCAAACACAACTGAAATGTATGTATCAAGTAATATTTTAAGATATGGACAGTCTGATCTCATTAAAACAGTAATCTTTTCTTGATTTCCTTATTACAATAAGAGGAATTCTTCCCATAATGAAGACAATACAACTACATATTTCGTTAATTAATTAATGACCTGATAACCCCAAATCTCTTTACAGCATCCAAGAAATTGACAGGCAAATGCAAAGCATCTTATTTTATTTACTTTTCACGATTGAAGTAAATTGTAGACTGAACTCTCAATCTGTTATTGAGTATAATGTGTTCATACAACTGAGGCCATTCATGCTGTCAAGCCTGCAGTCATAATGACATAAGTTGACCACAGAACATCCCTTTCAGTGATCTGGCATGTTATCATCAATTATATACCACACAGACCAAGACACTGTTCTTCTGTGGGACAGGAAACCAAGTGCAGGTTTGGCAAGCTACAGAAAGTTACCACACTGTAAAGATTAACATTAATGATTGCAATCCCACATGTGGACTGCTGCCAAATTAAAGAGCAAAATGAATGAAACCTTAAAAGGCAATTATACTGTAAACCGCATATCTACCATAAAACAAGCTGTGTTTTGTTTTTAAGCTATCAATCATATTAACCACAGTTGGTGATCAAGATGTTTTTTGTATGAAATGTTTCTTTTGTATTGGCACTCTTGACAACGAGAGCAATGCTCTCACTGAAATCCTATATCTTATGTAATTAATTCCGGGAAAACGTATGCTTGAACAGGAAGAACAAATGCAGCCAGCCATGTCATTACAGTCCCTTGTTCAAAACCAGAAGATAACACTCACTTGATGCTCCACAAAGCAAACATCTCTCTATTTAACATTGCCAACATATTGCTTACAAAGTAAAGGAGAATTTCATTAGAAAAAATGAACAAAAACAATGACAATTGTTTGACTGTTTGCTTTGTTCCAGTAATAACATTTTGACCTTTTGGGGAAATCACTCAACTCCTCAAACCTTTTTATGGTGCTCGAGGGATTTCTTTGGTGGACTCATACAGATTTTGGGCGAAAAGCTGTTTTTGTATTTGCAAATGGCCCAGTTTGCAGATTTCTAACTGTCTGCAAATACAAAAAGTAATTTCCAAATGTACATAGCCCTCGCAATTTGGTTTTTGCGACTTGGCATTTGGAAGCGGAATGTTAGGGGTGCCCCTTCCTAATACCAAATCGGATTGGTATGTATGAATATTTTGCGACCAAAATCGGTTGAAAAAACATTTGCACTTTACCCTTAACTCCGAATTGGTGTTAACCCATTTACAAATGGAAAGGGATCCCTAAGAGCAGGAGGGGCTCCTCTGCTATGGCGGAGGAGCATAGCCCCTCTCCTGCCAGCAGCAGCTTCTGCAAAATGTCTACAAGAAAACAATAACAAACTATGTTCATTATCGTTTTCTTGTAAAAGGGGTGGGGCCACGGGCTGTGACGAGCACGGAGGAGGAGTGCGCTTCAAAAAAAATCTAAATTTGTAAAAAAAAATAACATTCACTCTTCTGTACAAATTCACCCTAAACAATATTTGGACTCAAATCACATACTAGGGCAAATTCAGTGTGAAATGAATCATTTACTGAGGTGTAATTGTAAATTTTGTATGGCCGTGGCTCCTATTTTAGCACTGACTACCATGATTCTGTTTTCCTGAATTCACTAATGCGCCAAGCTCTTGGCCCCATACTGAGTTTGGGGAACAGCTGATGGTGTCTGAAATGGTATAAATCAACACAATAAACGCAGATCTCATGAAGTACATTTTTCACTATTAATCTACAGAAACTCTATTGTTTTTAGGTTTGTTTGAAATTTTTGAATTTATAAATAAAATCATATGTCTCTTACATTCGATCAAGAAAAACACATTAACTTTGTAATTTGAGCAAGCAATTCCATATTATAACATCAGTGAAACGGCCAACTTTGCAAGTATGTTGCTTCAATTATCGTGCCTTATGTTATATTGTGCCTTGGGTCAATGGCACAATATAAGATCAAACAGGTAGCAGGAGACAGGAGTTAATTACTTGATGGCGTAGTGATGCTAAGATATTCTGGGAGGGGGGGAGAGAGACACAAGAGCAGCCCTCTGCACAGTAAACTAAAATAATCTGGCAGGTTAAAACCATAGTATGAAGAGATTCCATATTATGCCCCATGTTAGAAATAGGGTTTCTCGTTGGCAGAGGTACGCACCCTGTCCAAGGAGGAATCAGAATCCTAGTCAGGGTAAGTCACCAACACACCCTAAAAATACCTGTGCTCACCCCCTTGCACCTTGGCACAGAGCAGTCAGGATTAATTTAAGAGGCAATGTGTTAAGTATTTGTGCTACACTTCAAACAGTACAACAGTGAAAACACCACACAAAAAGATACCACACCTGGTCAGAAAAAAGAGCTTATTTTAATAAACAAAACAAAGCCAAAATGACAAAAATTCTCCAAATAGAAGTTGAGATAATATTTTTTAGAGAATAAACTGTAATGTAGTGCTTCAAAGCATAAAGCATCAACCGGGGCCATCTGGTCGTGCTAGATCGGGTGAAATCTGAAGAGTCAGGTCTACAGCAATGGAGAGCGGGTCAGATACAGTGGCCAGCCCTGACCCTCTGAAACAGTACCTTGGTTTGGAGTTGCGTGGGTGTTGAAAAAAAGATGTGAGGAGCAAAGGAGGTGATACGTTGATGTTAATCCCGAGGATGCAGGCGAAGCAACGTTTCTGAGCAGTGCAAAGTAGGAGTTGCATCGGTAATGGATATGATGCATTGCACAGTTAGCAATGAGGTGTTCTCGATTGTCAAAAATGGGGTTCATGGTTGGCTTGGCTAGGCACCTAAGCCAGGCAGTAACCACCACTGTAGTCAGGGTAAGGGAGCTACACATCTAAGATAAACCCTGCTCACCCGTTGGTAGCTTTAAACAGAGCAGTCAGGCTTTTCCCAGAGGCAATGTGTAAAGCATTTGCACAACACACACAACAGAATGAGGAAATAAATACACTACAAAAGATCACTAAACTCTATCGCATAAAAACCATAAACCAGAACCACATAAATCAGTAATATTTTGCCAAACAGGTTATTCTCAAACCATCATCATCATGAGTGCAAATAAAATGAAACATTTCCGTGTTGTACATGTTATAAATATTACCCTCCCAGTGCACTGTAGGCAGATCCTGAAATATATTTGTTATCCCTACAAGGTAACATAGGCACATTATAAGACACCAGGGGCCACATGTACAAACATTTGGATTTGCGATTTCCTAATTGCGTTTCTCATAGAATCACAATTCCAAATGTAAGAAACCCCAATGACTTTCTTTTGCGATTCCCAGTGGGTCACAAATAGACCTGCCTCATTAATATTAATGAGGTAGGTCACAATTTGCAACCCACCTGGAATCACAAAAATCACAGGGATGGTGGCCTGCTGGTGTCAGCAGACCATCATGTCTGTGATTGCTTTTAAATAAAGCAATCTTTTTTTATTTTATTTTTACGCAGCCCATTTTCCTTAAAGGAAAACAGGCTGGGTTTCAAACGAAAGAAAATTAAGGGGGTCATTCTGACCCCGGCGGTCCGAGACCGCCAGGGCCAGGGTCGGCGGGAGCACCGCCGACAGACCGGCGGTGCCCCGCAGGGCATTCTGACCGCGGCGGTTCGGCCACGGTCAGATGCGGGAAACCGGCGGTCTCCCGCCGGTTTCCCGCTGCCCTGCAGAATCCTCCATGGCGGCGGAGCGCGCTCCGCCGCCATGGGGATTCTGATACCCCCTACCGCCATCCTATTCCTGGCGGGTCTCCCGCCAGGAACAGGATGGCGGTAGGGGGTGCCGCGGGGCCCCCGTAAGAGGGCCCCACAAAGTATTTCAGTGTCTGCTATGCAGACACTGAAATACGCGACGGGTGCCACTGCACCCGTCGCACCTTCCCACTACGCCGGCTCAATTCTGAGCCGGCGTCCTCGTGGGAAGGTTGATTTGCCCTGGGCTGGCGGGCGGCCTTTTGGCGGCCGCCCGCCAGCCCAGGGCAAATCCCAAAATACCCTCAGCGGTCTTTCGACCGCTCCTTTTGGTGGGGGAACTTCGGCGGGCGGCCTCCGCCGCCCGCTGAGGTTAGAATCACCCCCTAAGTGTTTAAGTGTTTAACTTTGCGAATGGGTTAGCAACTGCAATTGTTTTGCGACCGCATTCACTGTCACAAAACAATCATTAGGAAGGGACGCCCTGAACACGCCCCTTCCTAATACTGAATTGCAGAACCCAGATTGCGATTTGGTAACAAGTTACTGAATCGCAGTTTAGGCTTTGTACATGCCAAAAAGCATTTTTCTAGTCGCAAACGGGCTGATTCTGCGAATCAGCCCATTTGTGACTAGAAAAATGCTTTGTACATGTAGCCCATAGTCCTGCAACAGTGAGGAAAAAACATATCCTGGTGATAATCAGAATCCTAGTAATATTCACCTCATAACACCTTCTACATGAATGTCGCAGAGCGTCTGTGCTTCCTTTATAAGTAATATGGTGGATTATGGTCCACCACGCCTGGAACTCCTGTGCTACTACCACCATAATTATGGTGCCGATCAGCTCAGCAGAAATGGGCTGTCGGTCAAGACTACCCTTCCCATTCTGCTAGCCAAATTGTGAACGCCCCCAAGGTATTGCCTTCCAAAGGAGAGGGGCACACACGCTGTCACAAATGTGAGGGGTGGAAGGAGGGCAACTGCACCTCCCTTGTAGGTAGAGAGACTTCACTAGGTCCCCCCGCCCGCGGGTGAACAAGTTAAGGAGGCCACGGGCCACTGCAAGCTCTCGCTGGGGAGGCCTCCTTTGGATCTCCCTGCTGTCGAATTCCACAACCTTGCAGCCCCTCTCTCCCCGCTTCCTGCGGCTGCTCCAGATCCAGGTGGTCCTTACATGGGGGCAGGGAGAGCTAGAACCAAGCCTGGCAAGCTGGGAGCTGCCGGTCCTCCGAAGTGTGGCCTTCTTGCCTGCGGGTATGTGTTAGTACATGGGAGTTCATTCCTGTACTCTGTACGCAACAAGGGCCAACACGGGGGACTCCACCACCCTGGGAGTTCCCTAGTCCACCACGCCCACCACCACCAAAGTGCCCACACCCAACAAGGTGCGCAAGCTCTTCCACATACGGGTCACTGCCCTGGGGGCAGCCCAGACCAAAAGGAGGTGCCTGCTTGTGCCCTGGGGCACTGAAAGGAGCAAGCTTCATCCACGCTTGTGGGTTGCTCCTGGGGACAGCAGCGTACTCCTCCTTCATCAGCCAAACCATAGGACAGAACAATTCATAGATGGGAGGGCACGCCACGCGCATCCTAGACTCCTGACAAATCGCTCACCATGCACCGGGGCACAGCTCCAGCAAAAGATTATAGCGCTCACCTTGCGTTCAGTGTAAGCATCTCCTGTAGAACAGGGGAATTGGGGGGACATACACACACCAACATAGTCCTGGAGAACAACTGGTAAGCACGAAGATGCAGGGACCCAGCAGCAGACCAGCACATCAGCGTCCTTGCAGGCAGAATGGCAGTCCTTATTGTGACCTAACAGGCCACAGGTCAGCACCACAACAGGTCAGTCCCAATGGCACAGCAGCCCCCTCCAGCGGCATTTGGAGCCAAGCCCACACAATGTATGAAGACAAGGGGTACAACTCCTGTACGTTTACTCAAAAAGTCTTTGATCTAAGGGGGCACGGCAAAAGACCTTAAGAAGTGCACAACACCCCTTTTTAACCCCAGCCCTGGTTCAGGCACCAGTTGGGGGTAAACAAGCCCTTTGGCTGAGGGCAGGACACAGCCTATACAAATGCAATACATTTGCAAGTGCACCCCGCCTCCCACTGTCCTAGCCAGGAAGACCATTCAGTATTCATATGTAATCCTGTTATACCTCCACCCTCCCTGGAAAGTAAGCACAAAGCCCAGCTGTCACTCTACTCCAGACATGGATTGGAGTCAGGCTGCAAAGCACAAGTCATAAGCGTAGTGAAATGCCCAATATCTAAAAGTGGCATTTCCAAAATGGTAATAAAAATCCACCTACACCAATAAGTAGGATTTCTCACTACCATTCCAAACATACCAAACATGCTTCCGCTACTCCTCAAAGATCAGAAATTACCACTTAGACAAATATAAGGGGATTGCTAATGCAAACCAATGAGAGGGGCAGCACTCACAGCAGTGAGAAAACAAATAGGCTGTTTGTTACTATCAGGACATGCCACACAATGAAGGCTCTTGTCCTGCCTTTTAGCGACACAGCACCCTGCCCTTAGGGCTACCTTAGGCCTACCTTAGGGGTGAGATTTGAGTAGCAAAAGGGGAGTTCTAGGCCTGGCAAATACATTTAGATGCCACGCGAAAGTTGCAGTAAACTGTGCTGTGCTGTGCAGTAGTAGACCTGAGACAGGTTTGAAAGTCCACGTCGGTGAGTGGTGCAGGCTGCAGATCCACTAGTAGCATTTAATTTACAGGCCCTCGGTATAAGGGATACCACTGTACAAGGGACTTACTGGGAAATTAAATGTGCCAATCAGGTAAAAGCCAGTCATACTAAGTTTAGAGAGGAGAGCACATGCACTTTAGCACTGATAAGCAGTGATAAAGTGCCCACAGTTCTAGAACCAACAAAAAGAGGGTCAGAAAAATAGGACCAGGAAGGCAAAAAGTGTGGGGATGACCCTGCAAAAAGGGCCATGTCCAACACTGATGCTGACCACAGCAGTGATGCTCTGGCATTGACAGTGATGTGGTGTCCTTGACCCTCACAGCAGTAGTGATTCGTCAGCATCAATGAAGATGCACCAGTTCTGAGTAGCGCAATGGCGTTGATGCATGGATTTTTGGCTGGAGGAGTACTTTATACCCACTTCCAAGGGCCCAAGACTGGATTAGCACCACTTGGCATGGCAATACTGTAGGAAAGTACCATCTTCATTGGCACGTTACCCCCATTTTTACCTGTATGTCAGTATGTTTTTGCCTGTCTCACTGGGATCCTGCTGGTCAGGACCCCAGTGCTCATAGTTTATGGCCTAATGTGTGTGTCTGTATAGTGCTTGACTGTGTCACTGAGGCTCTCCTAACCAGAACCTCAGTGCTTATGCTCTCTCTGCTTTTAAATTTGTCACTGTAGGCTAGAGAATCCATTTACCAATTTCAATTGGCACACTGGACCCCTCCCTTATAAGTCCCTAGTATATGGTACCTAGGCACCCCAGGGCATTGGAGTTCCAGGAGATCCATATGGGCTGCAGCATTTCTTTTTCCACCCATAAGGAGCTCAGACAAACCCTAACACGGGACTGCCATTGCATCCTGCGTGAAATAGTGCACACCCTATTTCACAGCCATTTTCAATGCACTTAAGTAACTTATAAGTCACCTATACGTCTAACCTTCACTGGCTGAAGGTTAGGTGCAAAGTTACTAAGTGTGAGGGCACCCTTGCACTAGCAAAGGTGCATCCACATAGTTCAGGGCCATTTCCCAGGACTTTGTGAGTGCGGGGACGCCATTACACACATGCACTACATATAGGTCAATACCTGTAGCTTCACAATGGTAACTCCGAATATGGCCATGTAACATGTCTAAGATCATGGAATTGTCACCCCATTCCAAATCTGGTTTTGGGGAGCCAATTCCATGCATCCTGGGGGCTCCACCATGGACCCCAGTACTGCCAAACCAGCTCTCTGAGGCTTGCACTGCAGCTACAGCTGCTGCCACCTCACAGAGAGGGTTGTGCCCTCCTGGGGTCTGGGCAGCCCAGTCCCAGGAAGGCAGAGCAAAGCATTTCCTCTGAGAACAGGGTGTTACACCCTCTCCCTTTGGAAATAGTGTTACAGGCTGGGGGGGGGGGGTAGCCTCCCCAGCCTCTGGAAATGCTTTGAAGGGCACAGATGGTGCCCTCCTTGCATAAACCAGTCTACACCGGTTCAGGGGCCCCTTGTCCCCTGCTCTGGCGCGAAACTGGACAAAGGAAAGGGGAGTGACCACTCTCCTGTCCATCGCCACCCCAGGGATGGTGCCCAGAGCTCCTCCAGTGTGTCCGAGACTTCAGACATCTTGCTTTGCAAGGTATGGGGACACTCTGGAGGGCTTTGAGTGGCCAGTGCCAGCAGGTGACGTCAGAGACCCCTCCTGATAGGTCCATACCTGATAAGGTAGCCAATCTCCCTCTCAGGGCGATTTAGGGCCTCTCCTGTGGGTTCTCTCCAGATTCTGCGTGCAAGTTTCCTTCAGGAATCCTCTGCAACTACTACTTCATCCTCTGACCTCGGATCAACCGCAGCCTGCTCCAGGAAACGTTGTAACAGCAACAAACATTTTCCTCTGCAACTTCAGCTCCAGCCAGCAACTGCAACAGTTTCCATGGTGTGCACGCTCTGAGGACTGCCTGTCTTCATCCTGCACCAGAAGGACCGAAGAAATCTCCAGTGCGGTGACGGGCCAATCCCCTGCTCAAGCAGGCACCTTCCAAGACGACGACTGAACCCTTGGACTCCTCTCACAGCAACAAGCCTGCTCCTAAGGACACAGAGGGTGGACATCATCGACATAGACTGTCCTGAGGTCCTGCTGATGCAATTTGGAGGAGGTAAAACCTTGCCTTCCCTGAGAAAGATGGTACCCCTGTGTACTGTGCCTTCTTCACCTCCTGAGGCCTCTGTGCACTATTTGCTAAATTCCTCGTGCACAGCCTGGCCCAGGTCCCCAGCACTCCATCCTGCGATGCTCAACTTGCTGAGTTGTTCTTCGGCGGCGTGGGACCTTCCTTTTTATGTGCTGCACCAACTGCGTTTTGCACCTCCTTTATCCCCATGTCCTGGGACTCCCGTGGGTGCTGTCTGACATCCTGAGGGGTCTCCAAAGTGCTTAAAGCCCCCTCTTCCTCCTCACACAGAGTTGAAGCCCCCAGGTCCCTCCTGGGTCCATCCAGGGCCATTTTGATGCAAAATGCACTTTTGCCGTAACCAAGGCTTGTTGGCGACTTCCAACACGAAATCACGTCTGCATCCATCTTCACGTCGTGGGACATCCTTTGCATCATGCAGGAAACCGCTGGCATCTTCCTAGGGTGCATTCCTGCAGCATTCGACTAATTGGGGACTCTTCATTTGCACCCTCTTCTGGGTTGGCAGGGGTTCCTGCCCATCCTGGAACTTCTTCCGACTTCTGGACTTGGTCCCCTACTTTTGCAGGTCTTCAAGTCCAGGAATCCAGCAGTTATTCTTTGCAGACTTGGTTGGTTACTTCAAAATCCCAATAATGAGGTGTAGTGTGTCCTAATGAAACTTGCAGTACTTTACTCCTGCTTTTCAGGCCTCTGGGGTGGGGTAATTTACTTACCTTTACTGAATTCTTACTCTCCCAGCGATTCTGCACACAGTACACTTGTCTGGGGGGAATTTGTGATTCGCATTCCACTTTCTTAGTATATGGTTTGTGTTGCCCCTAGACCTATTTTCTCCCATTGCATTCTATAGCATTTCCTATTGTTTGCATTATCCTATGTCTAATTACTTACCTTATTTTGGTGTCTAGTGTATATATAGTGAATAATACTTACCTCCAGAAGGAGTATTGCTTCTAAGATATTTTTGGTACTGTGTCACCCAAATAAACTACCTTTATTTTTGGTAGCACTGAGTATTGTCTTTAATTGTGTATAAGTACTGTGTAACTATAAGTGGTATTGCATGAGCTTTGCATGTCTCCTTGTTCAGCCTAAGCTGCTCTGCTATAGCTACCTCTATCAGCCTAAGCTGCTAGAACACTACTACTTCAATAATAAGGAATAACTGGACCTGGTATAAGGTGTAAGTCCCCTAGGTACCCACTACAAACCAGGCCAGCCTCCTACAAATACTCTCACATTGCAGAGTCCAGCTGCTGTAGGTGATGAGCGGGGAGAATTTTGTGTCCCTGAGACTTCTGAAGAACAGTATGCAAGCCTGCATGCCCTTGGAGTCACGCTCATTCTGGGTTCAAGTGTAGTGTGTCCAGTCCTTCTTACCCAGGCAAGGAGGGCAGCAGGGCAGGGTATCAAGAAAGCAATTCTTCTAGAGCAGCAGTCCAGCAGAGTAGTGGTCCTTGTAGCAGCACAACTGTCCTTCTCCTCGCAGAGCATCCGTAGGTCCAGAAGTGTACTGAGATAGTAGTGGTGCCTTTAAAGTGGGGGAGACTTCAAAGAAGGGCTTTGAAGTGCACAAAGGTCCTCCCTTCCTGTTCTGACTCCAGACTCACTACAGCAGGTATGCAGTCCTTTGTGAGGGGTCATGACAGCCTATTTGTAGGGCTGCAACATTTCTTTTGTCACCCATAGAGAGCCCATGCAAAGGTCTACAGGACTGCCACTGCAGCCTGTGTGAAAAGGTGCATGCACCCTTTCACTGCTATTTACACTGCACCAGGTCTGTTATAATTCACCTCTATAGCAGACCCTCCAGCCCGGAGGGCAGGGTGCAGAGTACTTGTGTGTGAGGACACCACTGCACTAGTAGAGGTGCCCCCACGACCTCCAGGACCATTTTCCCAGACTTTGTGAGTGCAGGGATGCCATTTTACACATGTACTGGATGTAGGTCAATACCTTTGTCCAGCTACATAATGGTAATTCCAAGCATAGGCATGTTTGGTATCAAACATGTTGAATCATACACCAGTGCTTTTGCAAGTATTGGTTGCATGATTCCATGCACTCTGGGGGGTCCT
Organism: Pleurodeles waltl; assembly: GCF_031143425.1. Lineage (NCBI taxonomy): Eukaryota > Metazoa > Chordata > Amphibia > Caudata > Salamandridae > Pleurodeles > Pleurodeles waltl. Next base: position 591,393,967 of record NC_090444.1, on the reverse strand, counting down.
TAGAGGACCCCTAGTATTGCCATTGCAGCCTTCTGAGGTTTTCCAGGCACCCCAGCTGCTGCCACCTCACAGACAGGTTTCTGTCCTCCTGTTGCTTGAGCAGCTCAAGCCCAGGAAGGCAGAACAAAGGATTTCATTTGGGAGAGGGGTGTTACACCCTCTCCCTTTGGAAATAGGTGTTACAGGCTTGGGAGGGGTAGCCTTCCCAAGCCACTGGAAATGCTTTGAAGGACACATTTGGTGCTCTCCTTGCATAATCCAGTCTTCACCAGTTCAGGGACCCCCAGTCCCTGCTCCGGCACAAAACTAGACAAAGGAAAGGGGAGTGACCACTCCGACTTTGGGTGGTGCTCCGAGCTCCTCCAAAGAGTCCCTGGGTTTTGCCATCTTAGGTTCCAAGTTGGCAGGGAACTCTGGGAGCATCTTAGTGGCCAGTGCCAGCAGGTGACGCTAGAGCCCTCTCCTGATAGATGCTGACCAATCCCCCCTTCAGGGTCTCTCTCCTGGGTGGTTCTTCAAGAATCCAGCCGGCATCCTCTGAATTCTTTACTTCACCTTCTCAGTGAAGAAACTGCATCTGGACCCTCCAGGAACTCTGCAAGGTACCAAGAACTCTACAACTGCAACAAAGAAGTAAAGACGACTTCTGCAACATTGTAACTTGAGCTCCTGCCAGCAACTGAAACTGTTTCCCGGTCGTGCATCCTCAGAGGACAGCCTGTCTTCAGCCTGCACCAGAAGAAAGAAGGAATCTCCCTTGGAGTGAAGGAGTTACTCCCCTGCTTCAGCAGGCACCCCTCTGCAGCGATGACCGGTGGCGTGGGTCTCCTCTCCTGATGAAGTGTGTGGACTCAGCATCATGGGTGGTGGACTAAAGTGGTCCCAACGATCTTGACGTCCTACTGTCCAACTGTGGTGGAGGTAAGAGCTTGCCTCCCCATGCAAGACAGTACCCTGTGCACTGCATAATTTGGTAGTTGCCAAGGCTTGTTGACATCCTTCGGGCACCGTGCAGCTCCGGCCCCCAGTACTCCTTCCTGTGACGCACAGCTTTCTGAGTGGTTCTCCGGCGGCGTGGGATCCCTTTGTGTAGTGCTGCGAGAGCCTCCTTTTGCTCCTTTGTCCCCGTGCTGTGGGACTCCTGTGCGTGCTGTCTGGTCTTCTGAGGGCTCTCTGTGTTGCTGAGAGCCCCCTCTCACTCCTCCTCCAGGGGAGAGTCCACCAGGTCCCATCTGGTCCCGGGCTGTGCCATTTTCTGCTAACCACAAGCTTTGCGTGTGCCAAGGCTTGTTGGCGGAATCCAGCAATACAAACCAGACTGCTATTATCCACTGGGAGTGGGACATCTTCTGCGTCAATCAGGAACCCACATCCGTCTTCTTGGGAGCAGTACTGACTGTTGTTCTTCACCAGTGGTTCTTCTTTTGCACCTTCATCCAGGTTAGCAGGGGCTCCTGTTCTCCCTGGACTCTTCAGTGCTTCTTGGACTTGGTCCCCTTCTTCCACAGGTCTTCAGGTCCAGGAATCCATCATTGGTGTCTTGCTGTCTCATCTGGTTCTTGCATAAACTTCTTTCTCATGTTCTTGAGTGTTCTAGGAAAGTTACTCTGATTTACTCCTGCTTTCCTGGGCTCTGGGGTGGGTTCTATTACTTACCTTTGGTGTTTCCTAATACTCCCAGCGCCCCTCTACACACTACACTTGCCTAGGTGGGAAACCGAATTTCGCATTCCACTTTCTTAGTATATGGTTTATGTTCCCCCAGGCCCATTTCTAACTATTGTGATTGTCACTATTTGCACTGTTTTCTTACTGTTTTTACAGCTATTTCTACACAATAGTGTATATAATTTGGTATTACTTATCTCCTAAGGAAGTATAGTGTCTATAGTATTTTTGGCATTTGTGTCACTAAAATAAAGTACATTTATTTTTGTATTTTGTGTGTGAGTACTGTGTGACTACAGTGGTATTGCATGAGCTTTGCATGTCTCCTAGTTAGGCCTTGGCTGCTCATCCACACTACCCCTAGAGAGCCTGTCTTCTAGACACTGTCTAAATTTCATTAATAAAGGATAAATGGACCTAGTATAAGGTGTAAGTACCTTAGGTACCCACTACAAACCAGGCCAGCCTCCTACACTATTCCGGTGTAAGTGTGAGGCTGTGGCCAGCTCCTCCCTCCCATCCTGCCCAGGATAGCCAACCAGGAAGTTAATTGTCCATCAGGTGCACCTAATCTCCCTTTGTGAGTGGCTGTTCAGAGAGAATGCATAGGTCCAGCTGTAACTTCACCACAGATGTCTATTGGCAAAAGGCAGCAGGCACACAAGGCTATGAGCAGGAAAATGGCAACTTTCTAAAAGTGGCATTATTAAAGTTGTAACAATACATCCAATTTTACCATTAAAGAGTGTTAGACTTTTCACCCTTGTTGTGGTCACCCTTAAATTTTTGCCTCTGTTTCCCAGGTTGTTGATGTGTGCTGGACTCTGATTTTGCTGTTTTTCTTACTCTGGGCACTTTACCACTGCTAACCAGTGCTAAAGTGCAGGTGGTCCTTAACAACATGTGTATGTAATTGTCTTATCCATGATTGGCATATTTGATTTATTAGTAAGTCCCTAGTACAGTGCACTAGAGGTGCCCAGGGCCTGTAAACCAAATGCTACTAGTGGGCCTGCAGCACTGGTTGTGCTACCCACTTAAGTAGCTCTGTAATCACGTCTCAGACCTGCCACTGCAGTGCCTGTGTGTGCAGATCTAACTGTAAATTCGACTTGGCAAGTTTACTCTCTTGCCAGGCCTAAACCTTCCCTTTTCTTACATGTCAGACACCCCTAAGGTAGGCCCTAGATAGCCCCAAGGGCAGGGTGCAGTGTATGGTTAAGGTAGGACATATAGTAATGTGTTTTATATGTCCTGACAGTGAAATATTGCTAAATTAGTTTTTCACTGTTGCAAGGCCTGTCCCTCTCATAGGTTAACATGGGGGCTACCTTTAAATTTGATTAAAGTGTAGATTCCCTTTGGGAGCGGATGGACATGTGGAGTTTAGGGTCTTTGAGCTCACAATTTAAAAATACATGATTTAGGAAAGTTGATTTTAAGATTGTGTGTTTGAAAATGCCACTTTTAGAACGTGAGCATTTTCATGCTTATACCATTTCTGTGACTCTGCCTGTTTGTGGATTCCCTGTCTGGGTCAGTTTGACAGTTGGGCTGGTTGCACCTCACACTAGACAGTGACACAAAGGGAGCTGGGGTGTAGTCTTCATATCCTGATGAGCCATCTGTGCTAGGAGGGAGGGGATTAGTGGTCACTCACACCTGAAAGGTCTGTGCCTGCCCTCACACAATGCAGTCTCCAACCCCCTGGTGAGTGTCTGGGACCTGGCCTGGCCAAGGCAGGATTTCACATTCAAGAGAGACTTTGATTTGAAGTAGGCCTATTTCAAAGGAGAAAATCGGTTTAAGAAGGGCACCCAAAACCACAGACTTTAGAACACTTCTGGAAACCAAGAGGAACCTCTGCCTGGAGAAGGGCTGAAAAGCTGAGGAAGAAGAGCTGCTCTGCCTGTGACTTGTGGAGCTATCCTGCAGTTGCTGCTTCTGCCAGAGTAGGAGGGCAAAGACTGGACTTTGTGTGCCTTCCATCTTGTGAAGATCTCCAAGGGCTTGATTTAGAGCTTGCCTCCTGTTGTTTGAAGTTTCAGGGACAGCAAAGACTTCTCTCTGCCAGCACCTGGAGTCTGTGGAGAGACTCCTACTCTGCCCAGTGGTGCCCATCCAGTTCCTGGTACCCTGAAAGGAGAAGCTGGCAGCCTAAGAGGATGAAATCTACACACAGAACGCTGTGCGGGGAAAAGATTGACGCGACTCCGATCTGCAGCTGGGAAATCGACTCGACGCCAGCATTGCGGCTGAAAATCGACGCTCGCCTGTTACACGACCGAAGAATTGACGCACGGAGCTGGAGAAACAATGCTCAGCATTGCTGACAGAGGCTGGTGAGATCGCAACCGGCGCTGCGTGGTTTTCGGATCATCATGCGGCTGGATTTCCTAAGCAAACACTGGTGGGCGTGTAAAAACAACGCAAGCCCTGTCGGACCCGAGAGTGCTGACTGGATTGACGCATCACTTTCCTACGGAGGGAAGAAACAATGCGCCCCGACCCGACAAAAAGAGAAACAACGCAAGGTCTTGCTCGTGAGTGAAATTGACGCATCACAAGCCCTTTTTGATGCACACTCGCCCGTGCAGGGTTATTTTTGACGCACCCAAGGTACACTTTCACGCTAACAGTGTTAGTGTGAGTTTAAAACTACATGAAGACTCTTTTTGCTTTTTAATTAATAACTTGACTTGTATATTGTGGATTTTTGTCATTTTGGCCTTGTTTTGTTTAGAAAAATATTCTCTATTTTTCTAAACCTGTGTTGTGTCATTTTGTAGTGTTTTCATTAAGTTACTGTGTGTGTTGGTACAAATACTTTACATCTAGCACTCTGAAGTTAAGCCTACTGCTCGTGCCAAGCTACCAAGGGGGTAAGCAGGGGTTAGCTGAGGTTGATTCTCTTTTACCCTTACTAGAGTGAGGGTCCTTGCTTGGACAGGGGTTAACCTGACTGCCAACCAAAGATCCCATTTTTAACAAAGAGGATCTATCATTACATAGCCACAGATACTAAACATGACCGGTCTACCCCTTCCCAATCAGGAACTACAGCTTACTAAATGTAATAAAGAATCCCCAATGTTATCCTCTCAGAGAGGTAGACCTCCCAATAGTGAAAAACAAATTTGAGAGGTTTTACCCACTAGGACATGTAAAAATTAAAAGTATATGTCTTGCCTTTTAATTACATAGTACCTTGCCTTATGGGCTACTTAAGGCCTACTTTAAAGTTAACTGATATGTATTAAGAGAAATGTTTAAGACTTTAAATGCCAAGTCCAGATGGCAGTGTAACACTGCATTCAGGCTGCATTTCCATGTCTGAGACATGTTTGAAAGTGCTACTGAAGTGGGTGGCACAAGCAGTGCTGCAGGCCCACCAGTAGCATTTAATATACAGGCCCTGGGACAAGAAGTGCACTTTACTAGGGTCTTATAAGTAAATGAAATATGCCAATTAGGTAATTACCAATCAAACCATATTTTAGGGAAAAAGTACATGCACTTCAGCACAGGACAGCAGTGGTAAAGTGCTCAGAGTACTAAGGCCATGAAAAAGGAACCAGCAAAAACGTGAGGCAAACAGGCACTTTATTTTCTTCGGGACGACCACCCTAAGGCTGTTAGATCTAACACCCCAATTGTGGCCTGTCATGGGTACATGGTAGCAATAATATGAATGGTCATGGAACTTTATTGTTCAAGAAATGTAGAGGCTAACCAAACACTCACCTTTACACCTCAAATCTTCAAAATGTAGTTGTTGCTGGTGATAGCAGGACTAGAATATTCAATACTGTCCAGTCTGTTTCCCTAGATGTCAGGCAGGTAGAGCAGACTTCATGCATATGTTCTTGGATTGCAGTAAGATATAACTATTTTGAGAACATATTAGGTCCACTATTGGCAGAGTTGCAAATATACAGGTAGATTACTCCCAGAACTGTTCTTGTTGGGTCTGATGCCATGCCCCAACAAGCAGAAATACAAAGTTAGGGTTATTGACCTGTCTCTCATATTAGGCACAATACTCATAGCACAAAAATAAAAGGTAGCAGTTCCTCACACTCAAGACGAATGGAACAGGGAATCTCGGCAAATGGGCCGAGGTGGAAGGTCATGCATAACATACTGGGATACAGTAATACTAAACTTGCCTAAAAAGGATGATGAAAAGTCCTCTTGATTTCTGCACTCCAGCATGGAGTTAGTCCTTTTGCGCCAACATGCGTTTCTAGATCACATGTTTACAAAACAGTTTAGTGAATGTCTGACAGTTCAGCTCCACATTTTATCTGAGTCAAAGTGATTTTCTGCTTGAGATTTGCTGGATTACTTGGTACAGTTATCCCTACATCCAATTGTGAGAACTGAGTGGCATGGCTCGCACCCGTTAATAGAATGCAGTGTTAACCTTCAATGAGATTTACTAATATCTCTTATGTAGGCTTAGTGTACACCAATTATAGTAATTACTACTGAATTGACTGATCAGATTACCTTCAATCCATTTCTCCTCCCCACCTTCGCCCTGTTTATCTTTCATCTTCCCATATGAGCTGTTTTCATTGTGCAATGTCACAACAGGACGCATGTACATCTAAAATCCTTTAAACTCTGTATATTCTGTAGTATATAGCAGTGCTTAATGTGTGCTTGTTTTCGGTGCAGAGCACTAGCACTTATTTTTTAGGGCCGGGTCTTATTTTTCTGCCTCAAGCAGTTACTGCAAGCAAAAGACACATATGGGCAAGATGGAGGAAGAGAAAAACGAAAAAGCGTCACAAAGGGAGAAAGCAGAAAGCTGCAAGAGTGAGATAAAGAGGCAGGGAGTACCTGTAAATGGATTGAAGAGGCCAGAGATGGCTTCAGGATTATGCTGCCTCAGTATTCCATGCTCGCACATTTAATTGCAGCAGCAACGAGTTTAAGAGGAGAGATTTTGGCATCAGGATGTTTTTATTTCCAAATTAAGCACCGGTATATAGTAATCTAATGTGTTATGGTTGTGATAACTTTATTGCTGTTGATTGTTGCAACTGAAAATCTAACTAAATGTTTAAAAATAAGTATCATAGCAACCCATACCATTATCGCACATATTTCCTGATATTGGTGCCAATAAACTTAAGGAAACACATCATAAGCTAAAGTGTTATATAAAACTAATTCAATTAAAACAAGCATTAGCAAAACCTCATTGTCTGACTTGACTATAACATTTAGAAAGCTTGCTGCAGTGAAAAATTGTTGTTTTCTGAATGCTATGCGTCTATGAGACAAAGAATGCCATAAGTGATGATTCAGTGTAGTTTGAATTTGCAAAATATTCCATCATGCATTGCAATGCAGGTACTCCATAAGTGGCAAATACACCAAATACCAAACTAGACCCACTGGAGTTCGGTATAGCTGACCCACTAGAGTTCAGTATAGCTGATACGCCCAGAGCGATAAATGCCCTAAAATGTGCCAAAGCACGTGGCCCTGATAAAATCCCAGGACACTTACATAAATCATAGACGTTAATTTGGAGCTCCTACATAAATATGCTGACTAACGCATTCTCAAGGGGAGGGAACATGCCGGAGTCGTGGAGGGGGGCGGAGATTATAACTATATACAAAAAAGGGGATGCCAACTGCCCTTCCAATTACAGACCAGTAAGCCTTATTAACAATCTTCAGAAAACTTTCACAAGACAGATCCTCGAGAAGTTGCTCACGTGGGTAGAAGATGAGAGAATCTTGACCTCATTACAGGCTGGATTTCCCCCCAAAACTAACACCACAGATCAAGTATTTAGGCTTGCCTGCTTATATTGGAAATATGTGACAATAGCTGGACAGAAGCTCTATGTATCCTTTGTTGACCTCAAGGCCGCTTTTGACTCTATTCCGCGCAATAGGCTATGGCAAGTGTTGTCAAATATGGGGATTCCATCAAACATGCTCACCCTGATTATAAGGCTGCACTCTATGAATTATGCTCAAGTGCAATGGGGAAAAAGGGGTAAACTAACAAACAAGATTGCCTTAGATGTGATGTGTGCCAGGGTTGCGTATTGGCTCCCCACTCTATTTACCCTCTATATGAACAAAGTGGCAAAGGAATTTTGTAACTGTAAGAACAATGCCCTCCACATTGAAAAACTTAAATGTTCCCATATTACTCTTTGCTGACGATTCCCTACTGATTTCCAGATCACCAATGGGGTTCCAAGCTGTAATTGACAGGTTCACAAACTTTTGTAATTCAGGAGTATTGGAATTAAACGTGGAGTAGACAAAATATATGCTCTTTGGGCAGAGAGGAACTAAGTCGAGACCAATTAGAACAGGTGGGAAAGTACTGCAGAGGATTGAATCATTTGAATACTTGGGGGTTAAATTAACTAGCAATTTAAAACGGCTCCCCCAACTACCCAAGTCCTCTCTAGTGCTTCAGCACAACTCTAACGCTATCATCAGGGTCTATAATGCAACCAGCTTACAATCTGTCTCTCCAGCGTTGGCAGTCTATTGAGTAAAGGCGCATGGAGCTGCCTTATTTGGTGGAGAACTGTAGGGGCATAGTAACCTGGATTGCCTGACTATTGCAGAAAATAAATTCATAAGGAAACTTTTAAAATTTCTGATGGGGAGCCCATTAACCCCGCTTTACATGGATCTAAACGTACGTAGAGTGGCAAATTTAGCAGCTTTAAGGCCTCTTGCTTATTGGGTCCATTTGTGGTCTACTAGTGAACTGAGTCATTATAGGGACTCAGTAAGGGAAATGATTACTCCAGCAAACGTAAGCCGCATTCCCTGGAGGAAGTCAGTGCGAGACTGGTTCAGTAAACTGAACCTGAATAGATTTTGGGATGAGCCCGATTCCTTACGCAAAGCTAACACCCAAATACTAAAAAAAGCGATATTGGGAGTTTACATATCAACAGACAGCTTTGTCAGGCACTCAGGGCACATTGACAAGCAGCTTTCTGGAGATAAAACTCTTCCCTTGCTTTGAACCAAATACTGACAGGATCACTCCAGCCCTGGCTAAAAGTCTGTTTGTAAGATTCAGGACAGGCTCCCTCCCTGTAAGCTCGTTCACCAGTAGGTGGAAAAGGGGCTCTGCCTCAAGTTTATGTCCAGTCTGCGGCCTGGCGCACGAGACTGAAGCCCACGTTTTATTTGCATGCCCAGAGTACAAATCTGATCAAATGATCAAAGAAGAAGATGGATTTGTCCAATCTGCTTGCAGCTCGGGATAACGGATCATTGTCAGGCCTTAAGAATTTTGAATCATGACACAACAGAGGAAATTGTATTTTCAGTAAGCAGATTTCTACTGTCATTCTGGTGCAGGCGCCAAAAGATTTTAGCCTAGGTCGATATTATTGAACTAGGAAATGTCATTCTAAGTTACTGGACTGGACTGGCCTGAATTAGTTTCTGAAATTATTAACGGTGGGACTTTTGGCAATTTGGGGAACTAACATTCTGTCCAGGGCATGGAGTTCATGATTTTTATTTTAAGGATTGAGTTATTTAATGAGCCTCAACAGTAGGATTTTTGGTGAAATTTTATCTTCTCTACTCATGTGCCTTTGTACATATTTTAGGAATGTTAAAATGTAATTTATATTTATGTGCACTTTGATGGTCATGTATGACCGAATATAGGGCCTGATTACAACTTTGGAGGAGGGTGTTAATCCGTCCCAAATGTGATGGATATACCACCCGCCGTATTACGAGTCCATTATATCCTATGGAACTCATAATACGGTGGGCTGGATATCCGTCACATTTGGGACGGATTAACACCCTCCTCCAAAGTTGTAATCAGGCCCATAGTATTTTCTACTACTACCAAAAGCAGGAGGCCCTTATGGGCAGACCAAAAGCTAACTCTATGTATATTTTAAAGCACTGCATACATATTACAGACAGCTGCTCTTTCAAGTTAGACCTAAATATAGCACTCAGAGGTGAGGCTGATAAATTCCCTTTTTGGAAAAAGTATTAATAAATATATTAGGTTCGGTTATTTTTCAAACCACACTTTTTAATCAATGATTCCAAAATAGCATGGGTTGTCTTTGGCAGGAAGTGAAACTGCTGGAAGCCAAACTGCACATGCAGCATTTGTCCAGGGTGCAAAAATAAGTTACCGGGTATGTGAAGCGTGTCTCGTGAAAAATATGTTATGTTATGCTGTGGAATGACAGTAGTAGTTTCCACACACAAGATATGGCAAATAACAGATTGCTGAAATGTAAATGTATCGCAGAGGGCCATAAAGGATGTGCATATACTATACGACAAAGATTTGCATAAAAAAATTGAAACCAAACGACTTTTTGAGGTGCCACTTTTGTGCTACAAAAGTACTCAAAATAAATAATAAAAAAATAAATCAAAGATTCCATTATCATTTACTGATTGTTTTTACTAAGTTAACACCTGAAAACCGGGAATTTTAAATAATGTTCAGAAGCACTGTTCATTTTGATTGAACTAATAACAAATAGGATACATGCCTGTATATGCAAAAAATGCAAAGTCTTGCAAGTCTTGAAAATGCAAGTAACTGAAGCCATACCATATACATTTACATCTACAGAGGACATACAATTATTCTATTTATAAATATATTGGGTCATATTCACAAAGGCACTTCGGGGTATGTAAAGTAGTACGCCTATAGTACTCTTTTAGGTACTCTTTCATACCTTTGTGAATTGGCCCCACATATCTAAAATTGGAATATCCAGTGAATAATCATATACAGTTGGTACAAAAAGAAAGGAATGTGCCCTCTTTCCACTTTTACTAATAGGGAGTTTGAGATTGCAGGGCTGTTTAACTCAGGTACGTAAGGATAGGTCAACGAGTACTTGTAAGGGTAGGTAACAGAGTATTCCTGCAGTAGTACAAATGTTGTTGTGAATCCGCCTCTTCATCATTTCCCTTCAGTGTTGAAAATATGATATGTGTTTAAAATTATTTTTGGCAGAATTTTATATAAACAAATTACAAAATGGAAAAATACTACATGAGAGAAAAACTTAACTTCGTAGTGGGATTTATAAGTGTATGCGAGAAATAAATACTGAGAGATGCATGTGTTTCATTACAGAAGAAAGACAATAAAATACACTTCGAGAAAATTACACTGTTATCACAACTAACCTTAAAGGAGGCAGAGGAAAAGTACTAGGTAATTGTAGCTTCACGAGCAGACACTCTTTGAAAGATTCTTTATTTTAATTATGGAGGAAACCCGTTTGTGCAGAACACCCCATTCTGGCAGCTGATCCCTGGTATTCTTTTCTGTGCTGAGTAAACCTTTTGTTCCTGTTTGTTTGTTTTCCCAGGTCAGATCTGAGGCACACCAAAGAACAGTGCAATGCAATAAAGAGCAATACTATACAAGGACGCCAATAAATGGCACTGCATACATGGGCTTCCAAAGCCTTCGGATATAATATACCTCTCCACTTTGAAAATACCTGAATTTTCCATCATTTCACATGGGAATAAGAATTAATTTTAATATTATGAACTCTGGAAAGGTAATAATGTATAAAACAATTTTAGCCTACAAACTGCCTTTCTCTGTCCAAACACACTCAATAGTATGCAAGATAGCTCGGTGAGAAAAACCCACAATACAAACAGTAGTTGTGATCTAGAAGTCAATAGTTCGTTTCATGAAAAAGTTTCATCCCTGCAACTGAGCCTTTCATCTTTCCAGTATCTGAAAATTGAGCACCATTGGACCTGCTATTTAGAGTGCTTATAAAGGCATTATGTAAAAAAAAGTTGTTGTATGCTTTAACCACCTAGTACAGTAGCGTAACGGAATTTGAAGGGGGCCCCTTGCAAAGGAAAAGGAGAGGCCCCCACCTACGGACTCACTCAAGAGCTCTCAGGCCTGGGTACTGTGCTGGGAGGCCTCGAGTTTGCCCCCACCTCCCCGGGGCTGTGAGGGCCTTTGTTATGCCACTGATTTAGTAAGTGACAGTTTGGTGCATTTTGAAAAGCACCTACCAAAGCATTTCTTGTAAATAAAGTCAGCTGCATCGCCTAATTTAGCATGAGTTTTCTTAAGACAATAAAGTCTTGATATGTTCTTAGTAACATATTCTCTTAACATAGAGCCTCCTTAAGATTGTTACCAGGCACTGAAAAGAGTGTAGAAATATGAATAGGTTTCCATTGCATTTTCATCCCCAGGTGATCCTCTTTTGGCAAATCCTTGTGATCAGCAGTATTGCCTTTTCAATGTTGCAGGGTATATCAGATATCCCTACTGGGCAGTGACTTAGCAAGGGTTTTTAGGCTCTAATACAAGTACATAAAATGGGCCTTTCAGACTCTGCATGGGTTGTAACAGTGCCAAGATTATCAAGCAATGGGATGCTTACGCCGATGGGCCCAAGTGCCATTGCATCCAATGCAGCAAATACTTATGTGAAGAATGGGCAGCACTATATCTATCGCACTGCCTCATCCATGTGTGTTTGGTGAAAGATTGTCTGTGAAATCCATCCATTCCACTCACCGTTTCCAACTGAGCACCTGAGTTTGGATCAAGAGTGTGCGGCCCACTGTTAAGGGCCCCTTGCTTCTTCCTGCAGTTCAAAGCCCACTGACCAGATTTAATTTTTGACTGCACAAATCTGCCTGAATGCCTCATAGTAGTCGCTTCTGTTGTGTTAACCAGTCAACACATTTGCCTGGTGTTCTGTAAGTATGTAGAAGCCATTGCTTTACTTTTTGATCTCTGTGATACATAGACCACAACTTACTGCACATCATCAATTACATAAAAAGGTGCTGGGTTAGGTTAGAAAATTACAAGGGTCATGGAAACCATCTTATAATTCACAGAATCTCACACTTCGCACCACTACTGCCAGCAGATGAGCGTATGGCTTTGGTAGCATAAAGTGGGATGATCATCTAATGGACATTCAGAAGAAAGATTCCTTTGAATAATCCAGGTTAGATGCCACCAGAAATCAAGTTCTCAAGGCATGCGTCTATTAACAATGCCATCAGCTGTTCTTGCATGAAAAAGTGCAATGTAGACTGCCATGATGAATGACAGCCCTGTGCTGAACTATGTTACGTGTAGCTGATACAATTTATTTAATTTTTGCAAGATATGTGATGCTCTGTAGCAGCTCATACAGGATCCGTTCTCTGTCCCTCCTCACAATTAGCATGAATACAACAGTGAAACCATGGTGAGGTGTTATTATATTGAAATGTCATGAGATAAGGAGCAGAAGTTAGTTCATATTTTTTATATTATTATAGGCTAGGTATTGGCAGAGGTAAGTACACACCTACCACTAGCAAAACACCCCCAACACAGAGTTGTGCCCTGTGAAGGTCCCACAAAGTAGCCCCTGGCTCAACCCCTGGTAACTTGGCAATGAGCAGTCAGGCTTAACTCAGGAGACAGGTATGTAAAGTTTTTTAATACACCAATACAGTAAATAAGTAAGGCACAGCACACAATAAAAAATCCCCCACCAATTTATTAAAATAGTAAATATTTTTATCTTTAAAATGACACCAAAATGACAACAATCTAATTTAGGGAACTAGAGATATGAATTTTTAAATACTAAAAGTAAAACTATCCCACAGAAGCAAATACTGCTCAAAAGGAAGGTTGCACTGGACTGAGACACAGTCTAGAGTTCCAGGTGTCCGCAATGTAACACTTTTCACTTACTTCCAGAAGTGTTTCTTGATGCAGGAAAGTGATCCGCAACTCCAATCAAAGGTTCCAGAATGTCTGAGTTGCGCTTTGGGATGTTGGAGTACAATTCCCACAATGCACCTGGCCAAATCCTTGCAAGTCCAATGGGCGCACTCCAGGCTGAGGTCTTTTCTGAAATTTGGTGCAGGGAAGCTCTTTTATCCTGTTGCTTCAGGGAGTCCACTCCTGAGTCCTTTTTGAAGCAAGGTAAAGTCCTTTAGGCTGTGGTTCCAATGTGCAAAAGGCACAGTCCTTAAGTGTGCAGGCCCCTGCGTTGCAAATCAGGGTTTTAGCAGAGCAGTTCTTCTTCTTCTACTTGTTTTAGGCAGCAGGTCTGAATTCCAGAGCAGATCAGCCACGTTTATTCAATAATCTTGGGGGACATTCAGTGGGGACCTTATCCAATGAGCTGCAGGATGCCACCCAGAAGTATGACAACGTCCTCTAAAGTGTGGCATTTTCTTCTTGTCCCATAAAGACCTGCACTTTGACATTCCAAGATGAATTATTTTCCCCCAGAGGAGTAAGATATGGCTAAACAAACACCCTGGTGTACCTCATTTCCATTCACTCCCCCTCAGGACATCTGCAAATTCATTTCCAAAGCTCAACATCTATCTGTGGGGTACAGGGGTGAGAGTGCAGGCCTGACTGCATCCCTTTTTGACTGGTATATTTTTGTAACCTCAGCTTGATTCACCCTGCCCCTTCCTGGCCTGGCTTCACCATTTACCTACCTCTCCCATCAGATAACCTCTGCTCAGTGCAGGCCACTTATCACCTCATCAAAACAGCCTGGCTAACCAAGTTAGGGCTGACCAATGAGGAGAGACCACTAGCAGGCTGGAATTTGGCTTACAGTAAAGAAAGTTCTGTATAAGTTATGATAAATTCAACAATTGCAGATTGTTGCATTTATCATTACCATTAGTTTGATTCCTTTCATGACATTTTTAATCTTTTTCCTAGCAATATTTAGTCTTAAGAAAAACATTTCAATTATAGCCTATGGAACCATCATTCTACAATGGAGAAATGAAAGGTGCAGTTTCCCCTCACTAGTGCACATAAAACATATTTTATAATGTCCCTGCTTATAGTTACATGGCACCCTACCACTGGGGCACCTAGGGGAGACCTTGCGGGTGACCTATAGGTAAAAATAAAGCAGATTCTTACTTTGGAAGTACCTTTATTTCCAAAGTAAAATTTGCATACACTTTACACTTTAAAGACAGTCTGCAAGGCAGGGCTGCCTTTAAACATGACAGCAGGCACACAGCAGTGCACACTCCAGTGCAGAAAATCTACTGGACCTCTAAACTTCCCTGCCCTATTATATACTAGGGACATATAGGTAGTTTGAATGCCTTTTGCCGTACTATCTACTAGGGACTTACAGAGTCTGTCATTGCCAATTGGAATTATAACATTGTACCACTTAATCATGTACCTTTTATTCAGAGCACTGCCTCTGGGCCTGTTAAGCAGAGCCCAGGACACAGTCAGGGTCACTTACCATCAGTATTAGTCAGAAACATTGGGGTGAACATGCTAAAAGGGTGACTTTCTCACGCAGACAGAAGGCATGTGTGATCCAGACCTGAACAAGAGGTGAACGAAGGCCGCATTCTTGCAGCATAACTCTTCTGTCCATGAATTATAGCTGGGGTCAAAAAAGATTAAATGAAAGGTGGCCTCGTCCCATAGGACATAGGGAAAACCCCTTGTACTATGATGACTAGGGGGCTGCAATTAGGAGCAGGTGACAAGAGAGGTCATGCACTATCTGGCCTAGTTGGCAGCCCTGAAAAAGCAGGATTAGCCAATATTTGGAGTAAAATCATCAAAGCTGTATTTTATGCACAATACAGTAATATTAGCTGGGCCCGAAATGGTCTTAAGAAGAATACTAAAGCCCTCATTACAACCCTGGCGGTCGGTGTTAAAGCGGCAGTAATACCGCCAACAGGCCGGCGGAAAAAATATTGAATCACGACCATGGCGGAAACCGCTAACATAGACAGCCACTTTAACACTCCGACCGCCAAGGCGGTAGAAAAAAACACTGCAGCGGTCACCGCCAACAGACAGGCGGAGGACAAAGTACTGTCCACTGTATCACCACAACAGGCCTATCCGCCACTTTTTCTGGGGCGGAACCAACGCTATCAAAAGCACGGCGGAAACAGTACATAGAAGGGAAACCACTCACCTCTCAACACCCAACGAGGAACCAGGACGCCGTGGAGCCCGAACTACACGTACTGCCCATGCTGGTCTTCCTCCTGCTCTATCAGGAGCAGGACAGACGCCGTCGATGATCACGGTGAGTACTGCACCTACAACACAGGGGAGGGGGGAGGGAAAAGAGAGTGACACACACATGCAAAATGCAATACCCCCACCGCCATCCTCACCCACAACAACATACACACAAATACATGCAGCAACATTACATATACACCCCCCCAACCCCTGGAAGAACACAAGGACAAAATTAAATGATTGTAACGATTGCAATCATGAAAAATCTGATAGTGAAAGTTCAAAATTCAGTATATACAAATATGTACACCAACTACACAAGTCCGGATAGTGTACCAATCATTGTCCTTGGACCAGTGGTCCCAAAATGCCTGGGCGAAGCCCACACAAGATACCTGACTCGAAACCGAGAGAACACTGCAGGGGCATCAGATCGAAAATAAACAGGCACCTCAGGGGGAAGGGGGGGCACCTCAGCCGGATGAACGCACGACGCCACTGCTGCACGAGGGGGCTCCATGCCCATTGCTGTATCCTGGGGAGTGCAAAGCCACAGTCTCTCAAGTCTTTCTAGTGGGTGGTTTGCCCACTGCTTTAGCCTGGGGAGCGCAAAGCCACAGTCTCTCAAGTGGATAACAGTCTCCACTGGTTCTGGAGGCGGCATGGTGCCCAGAGTGCTTCATCCTGCCAAGGACTGACGTAGTGGATGTGATTCTCCACTGGTACTGGAGTGGTTAAAGCTATTTTTGGTGAAGTAACAGAGAAATGCACCTTTCTATATTTATCCACGAAAGCACTTAAAGTGCACACTCCATATTGTTTACTCTTAGTGACCGTATTTAAACTCCTACATTTTCTTCATTCCACACTATTTCAAAGTGGCTTAATTGCGCTATACGCACATCACAAAAAATATCAAAGTGTAGATTCTGCACAGAAAGGCTATATAAAGAAAGTAGTATCAATAGCATCCAAAGTGCAGCACTGTTGTCAGAATTAAAGTGTAGATGAAAAAGTGTCTCAATATGAATAGAAATACGTATGGCAAATTCTAGGAGTACATGCACATTTTGGATTAAAGACTGTAATGTTTAAACTAGGAATGATCAGAATCATAGATATTTGAAAACATATCTCTCTAGCATAATGAACAATATCTGGGTACGCCTTGATAATTAGTAATCTACTTGGATTCCAGTTCCCAAACTGATGGTTAATGATATAATGCCATATTCTAACCAAATATTGCAAAGCAGTTCCAGACACTGTTTTGTATTAAATTTGAGGACTTCTAGTCTCTTTTGTCATCCTTTTATTAATGTAATCTTTAATCTGAAATAGGTTTGTTAATTGACAACATACTGTCACTTTGCACTAAACTCGAATTTGACCAATTTCACACAAAACTAATAATCTAGTGAAAGGGGAAAACAAAAAAGCAGAGACAGTGCCTTCATTCAGGAGGAGGAACATCGCCCCCCGCCCTCAGTCAGCAGAGGCCAAACTTGAAAAACAAAATGATAATAAACCAGGATTAATGTAATTTTATTTTTCATCACAGGCTGAATCTTGGGGGGGTCATCATCGTGATGACCGGCATGGAGGGTGAGTGGTGTGCCCTCCCACCAGTGCACATGTGGGTTTGGCCAGACCTCTCAGGACGGCCGAACCGACATGCGCACTGAGCTGTCTCCAACCTGAGCCGTGCTGCCAGATTCGAGACAGCAGGCACAGGCTCCCAGTCTGTTTGGGAGTGTAACTCAAGAGCACTCTGGCCAATCCTGATGCTGCTCTCATGCTGCCAGGATTGGCTACAGGGCAGTCTGGGAGCATGTGTCTGCCGTGGAGCCAGAGGAGCAGAAGATCGGCGATCCATTGCGAGGCAGTTAAGTTATTTTGCTTTTGTTTTATTTTCTTATTGTCGCCCACCCTCTCAACCCTTCCCTGAGGGCTGCTACTGCAAAGAAGACTAAAAGATAAAAGAGGGCTAAAGGTCTATAAAGCAGGTCAGTTCCATACAAATATGTTCACAAAAATAATTAATTTACTAAGCTAATGCACTGAAAATAAAAATACCTCTGAACACACAAAAAACACACTGTAATGGGGAGAAAAATAAATATTCCATTATATTATTCAGAGGCTCAATTAGCAATGATGAGGCTAAGCTGACTGATTTTGTCGACACTCAATGAAGAACGACCCATCAACCCCCAATTAACTCTTGACTGTGTGCCTGTTTGCAGACTCTCGTACAAACATTAAAATAGTATTCCTTATTTGCGCCTGGTGCCTTTGGCATATGTCTTTTTGATAAGGGAGTTCTATACAGACGTTTTCATGACATAGGCAAATAAAGGGTTTAATACAACGGACTGAAACTCTTTACCAGCATACGCACACCATGCCCTCGTCCTCTTCCTAGCTCTTAATAGTGCATAGAATTAGGACGACAGACTTTCTCATTTCAGGCTGCCAAAATCTGGAAGTCACTTCTGTTATTTTTACATTGCTCACCTGGCCATCTTGCCTTCAGAAAACATTAGAAAAGTTTACTATTTGGCCTTTATTGGTACTGAGTGAATTCTATCATTTTGAATCCCAGTGCCAGGAAACACAGCCGTGTATTTGCATTCTCTACAAAATTGATTAAAATGCCCAAATCCATTCAGTATAGACTGGAAAAGAGAACGTTTCTCGCAGTTAAATGAAATAGTGGGAGATCAAAGAGAAGTTCTCACACGAAAATACTAATCAAGCCTGAGGCAATGTTTACAAACCAGCATTTGCCACGAGTCACTACTCACCACTGACCATGGTCAGACAGAAAATCTGACATTTCATGTTGGCTTAGCAAGAAGCACGTGGAGCGCGCTGTTGCTTTCCACTAGGTCTGCACTGTTCAAACCCCATATATATTATTATTAATAATAATAGTAACAATAATATTAATAATAACACAGTGTCTATGTACACTTATTTATATATAGGACTCCCGGTTTTATGGTATTTACTTTTTTGACATTTCCGTCTGTTTTTATCCATATTTATTTTTTGCTAATTTCATCTGTATTTATCTGTATTTATTTTAGCATGTGGGAGAAAATGTGGCTGAAATTAATATAGTTCCATATTTATTTAATCGCAAAATGTACATTCTTATTTGAATGTCTACAAGTTTTCATTAATAATAAGACCTGTAAATGATAAATCAATACACTTTTAAGAAAATATGAAACTTTTAGTACCAAACTTATGGATATATATTGCTCTGTAAGCATCATTATTAAAATGTCTTTATTTTTAACCTACTTACCTGTCCATCCGCACAGCTATTGACCTGACAGTCATGACTGACTGTATTTAGAATTGCTCAGAAGAGATCCTGATTTCTGTTTCTATCCAAAAAAAAACAAAAAAATACAGACAGACAAATCGTTTTCTGTCTGTGTTTATCTGTAAAAATCAGTAAAAACGGAAAACAGGGAGCCTTATTTATATAATACTCGTAATATAAGGAGTTCGATGCTAGATGTTGCCAGCAAGGCTTTATATTCCTTCAGTGGTGGCTTACTTTCAGCATCCCTTGGGTAGGGAGGGATCTGAAGTAATGCCTTGCATGTAAAGGGCGTTACAGGGAATTTAAGGCTCAGCAGATGTACACTACAGTGCAAAGGATTAGGGTATCAACAAGTTTTTGCTTTCCAAAGTCTCATATGTTTTTAGAAAGCGGAATATTTTAAAACGAGATTTTGCAAATCTAACTTCCATATCTTGAAAACAATGTGACCGATTAAAACATGTAAATGCCGGTCTTTCACAGCAGACAAAGGTGCAAAAAGGCAATATAAATGTTAAACAAGTACCCTTATGCAGATGGAATCCATGAAATGGCAGCCCTGTACAGCACCCAGGAGATACTTTTGTTTTGCTAATAGTCTAATTTCTGATGAACGTCCATGTAAAATATGCATGAAGACAGAAAACATGACATTTAGAGTAACAGGTCTGCGCACTTGCATGGGTATTGAATCTCGGCTCATGGGTCCTAGACAGGTGACGAGGAATAGGAGTGCGAACAATAATTAAATTACAACCATGTTGCCTTGAACATAGCCATATAAAAAGCCCAGATGATGGCCTGTTGCAAGTAGATCCTCTCCTAAAATCTATGAACTAAAAAAAAATGGTGCACGTATTTTTAGAATCTCCGAATACAATCTGTACATAAAGAAAGGGCTGGAATGGGAAAATGTGAGGTAACCGAAATTTTGAGTGCAAATGGATGGCGGCAGTAAGTGGGTGGAGACAGGAAGGGCAGAGTCAAGACAGTCAATGACATTTAGTCTATGGTCTGCCAGAACATGTGTTTTTCAAATTCTACCACCAAAGAAATTGAAATGTGAAAGTATAATTGTTCTTTATTAGTCACAATAACAAAACAGTTTAAGATCGCTTTGAGGGCTAAGACACTTGCTGAACATGACACTGATAATCTAAAACTTAGTTAGAGTGAGCATAAAATGGGTTAGCCGTTATATTGGAGGTTATTTTTTATTCGATATTTTAACGTGCAACCCTGAACATTAATTGCAATGCTGTGTCTAACACTTTGCAAGAAGTGTGTGGTCACTACTCAGTAGTTGATTGTCTTATTCATGCATTTAAAGAAGGTGACAGTGTTGTTCAGATTGGGTGAAGATCACAAATAGATGAACTGGGGGAAGTGATTTTATTGCCAGCAGGAAACAAAAACATAAAAACTTAAATCTAATTCAAACTGGCTGGAAATAAAGAATCCAAAGGTTTTGTTTCACTCTTGACACACATTCAGGTTCACATAAAACCACTACTTTCAAAGGAGCAGTTAGTTCAACACCATATTCAGGCTTCACAAAAATGCCAAGCATGTTACTTCTCTGTTAGAAATAGGGTCTTTGGTTGGCAGTAAGGTTACCCCCTATCCAAGCAAGGACCCTCACTCTAGTCAGGGCAAAGGAGAAACATACCCGGTTAACTCCGCTCACCCCCTTGGTAGCTTGACATGAGCAGAAAGGCTTAACCCAGAGACAATGTATGAAGTATTTGTACCAACACAAAGAATAATACAGTGAAAACACTACAAAATGACTCAACACCTGGTTAGAAAAATAGCCAATATTTATCTAAACAAAACAAGAACAAAATGACAAATTTAAAACATACACAGGCATAGTTATGATTTTTTAAAGATTAAATTTCAATATAGCGCTTAGAAACACAAATGCTTTCATTTGGTGATTTCACAGCATCGTGACGGAGCCATTCCCAACAATCCGATGCCAATGGCGGTCCCAGGTTTAGTACCTTGTGAAAATGAGGAAACAAGCCAGTGCATGGAGTTGGGGATCGCTGCGTCACTGGATCCGAGGTGGTGTCGGTTCTGGTGCTGCAAAGTGAAGGAGCGGAGAGATCAAGAAGAGGCATTGGGTCCCTGCTGTGGAGTGGTGGAAGTGAGGCAGCATTGGTGCGAAGTGCTGGATCCACACGATTCCAGCGGGATCGATGTCCGGTGGTCACGGCGTGGTACGGAAAAGTCTGGTGTCACGGGCTTTGGTGACACAGCACTTCGGGACTCTCAGAGTCACGGACTTCGACGGGGCTATTGCGCCATCTGTCCTGCGGGTCATTGCACTCCAGTGAAGACCATGGCTTCAGGTGCAGGCGGCAGGGTGGAATCCGGCAGCAGTGTCAAGTCCGGGGTCGTCTGAAGTTGGTACACTTGGTTTTCTTTGGTTTTCCACCAGCTTCTCCTTTCACGGGCCCAGGGACGGGATTAGGCACCACTTGGCAGGGAAGGAGTCTCAGAGAGTCCAGGTGCTGGCAGAGGAAGTCTTCAATGGCCCTGATACTTCAGAACAGGGGGCAAGCTCAGTCCAAGCTCTTGGAGATTCTTCTCAAGCAGGAATATGCCACATAGTCCAGTCTTTGTCCCCTTCCTCAGGCTGAAGCAGCAACTGTAGGACAGCCCAACAACGCACAGCCACAGGCAGGGGCAGCACTTCTCCACAGCTCTTCAGCTCTTCTCCTTGGCATTGGTTCCTCTTGGTTCCAGAAGTGAATCTTGAAGTAATCTTAAGTCTGGGGTCTTGGGTCCAATGCTTATACCCCTTTCCGCCTTTGAAGTTGCTCAACTTCAAAGGAAAGTCTCTGTTGTTTACAGGATCCTGCCTTGTCCAGGCCAGGCTCAAGACACACACCAGGGGACTGGAGACTGCATTGGGTGAGAGCAGGCACAGCCCATTCAGGTGTAAGTGACCACTTCTCCCTCCACTCTAGCCCAGATGGCTCATCAGGATATGCAGGCTACACCCCATCTCCCTTTGTGTCACTGTCTAGAGGAGATTCACAAACAGCCTGTCAGTCTGACCCAGACAGGGACACTGGTCAGCAGTGGTAAAGTGCCCTGAATAACAAAAACAGCAAAAACAGAGCCCAACACACAGCAACAACCTGGTAAGGAGAGGCTTGAAGTGAGGGGAGACCACGCCAAGGATGCCGGGTCTAACATTCTCTAATAAAGTTATAGGGGAAAATAGGTTTGTTCGGGTGCTATTCTATGTCCTTAGTGAAAAGCTAAGGCTGTGCTTGCTCCAAAGACCTTTTATCACCTTATAATGCAAATAAGATTGTAGAGCTCGTAATGTGTGACAAGAAGGTATGTTTAAATTTGCTGTGTGTCATTTTGTTGGGGTGACAAATTGCTTTGTGTGCTACTGTGCTTTATTGAAATGTGATTTTGCTGTGTTGTTCTGTGGTTGGTGTGGTGTGCTCTGTTTTGAGTGTTTTGTTGTGATTTGATTTGTTATGTTATGTACTGTTCTGGTTTCTTTGACAACCAACATGTTACAGCTGTCTAATGGGGTAAAGTAGTGCGCTCCAGGTCTTCTACTTTTTAAGACACCACTCAACCCAAAACTGTGTCATAGACTATGTGTTATCTTAGTGCTGCCATTGCTCCCTTTTTATGATACAGCATCAAATATCTTGATCTCTAAATGCATGCTTTTGAGACATCTATTTTGAACAGGAAATGTGCAAAAAAAACTGTAGAACTGTTTCTTAAAGGTAAGAGGAAATGTGCAAAACAATCTGTAGAAACGTTTCTTAAAGGTAAGAGGTTTCTTCAGAAGCCGTAGATTGGGAACACAATAGAAAGCCCTAACTGAAAACGCTTTGGAACATACCTGGAATGTGTTGAATAAACAAAGACTCATCTTTTATTAAGGGAATTGTGTACTAGTAAGCTTGATTACTGATGATTATGACATTATGGCCCAGATTTATACAGAAGTCACAGAACCCAGTGAAGCAACCAAAGATCTACTAAGATATGGTCTTTTTCTGCTCTCTCTAGAACTGATGCACAATTAGGCTGGCTGGTGCCATGCGTACACCTTGCACCGTAGTGAAAGGATGTGTGCTTGCTGTCTAGCATTAATTTTGTACTGGAAGTACAAAATACTATGTATAGACTAACTTTAAAACTATTACCACTTTGGATGTATGCTGTACAGTACAGCAAACATGCAAAGTGGGAAAAGTTAGAAGCAATAAAATAATTTCTCCTTTATAATGACAACTTCAAATACGTTTTTTTGGCACAGAGCCCTGTCTAGTATTGTTAGTAGAGAGTTGCATCAAAAACCATGGATAGTTGCATGGAAATGCCCATGCACCACCCATGGGACGCATCCTGACGCAAAGTAGTACAAACAGCATTACTTTCAGGAAACTGTCCAGCACAAATCAAGTTTTGCCAATCCAAAATAAACATTTTGCGACTGTGTCACTTTTGTGATGCAAACACATGGCAAAATGTTAGTAAATTCACCCCCATATTTTTTACATTATCTGTTCCTCCTGGGTTAGTAACACTTCCACATAGGCTGAAATAGTTTATTGCTGGTGAAAATATTCTGAATGATAGATGCTAAATGTATCTCTTTCTTAAGACACAAGTGCGTTTTTTAGCACCTGGATCCCTTTTGTATCTGTATTTTAAAATGTCAAGATCACTAGTTATAGAGAATGCGCCATCTATCTATCTTATACAACTTTGCACACGGAAAAGGTGATCTTCATTTTACCAGAGAAGAAGACTTCAGGCAAATGCATTTAAAGCCATGCATGGCTATTTTAAGAGAAGAATTCATGTGGTAGACTTCATCACAAACTCGTTTTGCATACAGTCAAACTTCGTTATTGACTCAAAGCTCTACTCTTTTGTGAAAGTCAAGTCGTGCCACACGACTATTCACACACAGCCCATTATAGTTCTACCCCTCTCCAAGGCTCCCTTCTACCCTACTCCGATCCCAGTTACCATTCTGATGTGCTCCTGTTATGGTTCTGCTGTGTTACATTGGTCTGCCCTGGTCCCAGTCCCACACTGCAGTCTGCCACCTTCTCTTGCCAATGTGCTGTCCCTTTCCTGCTGCCCTAGTAAATCCTGCTCCCAGATCACGTGACACACGCCTGGTGTAATTGTTTAATGGCAGTGGCTCCTGTCGAGCTATATCCACTGAAATGACAAAGCACTGTTCTTTTCATAGACAGAATTCAGTTGCTTTTTTCCGAGAAACGATCTGCATGTCAAAATATTAGGAGCAGAGCTAAGCAAACACTAAAAGGCTGCTGAATTTAATGATTGAGTCGATCTCTCTGAATAAATCATCATGATGTGTCACATTTATTGAATACAACGTAATCACTAGATGAAGTAGTGATTGCAGCTAAACTTGATCCTTCATCACCTGGTGATCAATATGCTGCTAAATATGATAGGCACACACTTTGAAACAAACCTATCTCTTGCACAATCCATGAATGTCATCTCTGGATTATTAAATGCTGCACTCTCCGTAGCAGCTGACATCATGATCAAGAAGGTACAAAGACTCACTGCTGAGACTGAATGACTTTGCTAGGTGGTGACAGGGAATGCAGGATTCTTCCAAGGGGCCACTTGTTCAAGTGAAATATATGTGTGCTTAAGCAAAAATACTATTGTGACTGTTACTGCTAGCTGATGTGTAGTAAATTTGGTGCTCATTGAAATATCACACCTTACTCTGCAACATACTGTGACTAATAAACGTATTACACGCTCCAGTAAATCTCTAAATTACTACCTCTAGTTTTCACTCTGAAGAATGGATGCACCGATTCTTTACAGATTATAGGTTTTCGTACATTGTGGATTGATGGACCATTGCACCAAAGGACACACGAAAAAAGAAAAATCTTTTGAAAGCTTACTATATTTTGAACCTATAGGCTTCATTCAAGGTTAGCCTTAAGCACTTGAATCCCTATGAATCTTTAATAAGCTGGGAACACACATAGGGTGGCCTATGTCAGCAGCCATTTTAATCCTGCCATGAGTCCGTGCAAGCCTAATGGCTTATAGCTGCTGTTAGACCTGACAGCCTTAGGGTGGTCACCCCTAACTTTTTGCCTGCCTCCCTCCACTTTTTAGATACTGTTTTTGCTGGTTTTAAGACTCACTGCTAATCAGTGGTAAAGTGCATATGCTCTCCCCCTTTAAACATGATAATATTGGATCATGCCCAATTGGATTATTTTAATTTACTTATAAGTCCCTAGTAAAGTGCACTATATGTGCCCAGGACCTGTAGATTAAATGCTACTAGTGGGCCTGCAGCACTGATTGTGCCACCCACTTAAGTAGCTCCTTAAACTTGTTTCAGGCCTGCCGTTGCAAGGCCTGTGTGTGCAGTTTCACTGCCAATTCGACTTGGCATTTAAAAGTCTTGCCAAGCCCTTTTTCTACATATAAGTCACCCTAAGGTATGCCCTAGGTAACCCATCGGGCAGGGTGCTGTGTAGGCAAAAGGCAGGACATGTACTTGTGTAGGTTACATGTCCTGGTAGTGTAAAACTCCTAACTTCGTTTTTACACTGCTGTGAGGCCTGCTCCCTTCATAGGCTGACATTGGAGCTACCTTCATATACTGCTTGAGTAGTAGCTGTTGATCTGAAAGGAGTAGGAAGGTCATATTTAGTATGGCCAGAATGGTGATGCAAAGTCCTGCTGACTGGTGAAATTGGATTTGATATTACTATTTTAGAAATGCCACTTCTAGAAAGTGAGCATTTCTCTGCACTTTAATCCTTCTGTGCCTTACAATCCATGTCTGGCTAGGTTCAGTTGACAGCTCCCTTGTGCATTCACTCAGACACACCCCAAACACAGGATACTCAGCCTCACTTGCATACATCTGCATTTTGAATGGGTCTTCCTGGGCTGGGAAGGTGGAGGGCCTTAAACTTACATGTCAAAGGACTGCCACACCCCCTACTGGGACCCTGGTAGACAGAATTTAACTGAAAGGGGACCTTGTGCACTTCTAAGCCACTCTTTGAAGTCTCCCCCACTTCAAAGACACATTTGGGTATTTAGACAGGGCCTCTGCCCCTACCAACTCAGACACTTCCTAGAGAACAGAACCGGAACCAGAATCTGCAACCTGCCCAGAAGAACTGCCTGGCTGCCCAAAGGACTCACGTGACTGCTTTCTGTGAAGGACTGCTGCCTTGCTGTTGCCCTGCTGCCATGCTGCTCTCTGGCTGTGGTGAGAAGTGCTCTCCATGGGCTTGGATAGAGTTTGCCTCCTGTTCCCTGAAATCTCAGGACCCAAAAGACTTCATCTCTACAAGAAGGACTCCTTGTGCGGTGAAAATCGACGCACAGCCTGGCAGAAATGACGCACAGCCTGCACAGCTGAGAAACATTCACTGCAGGCCGAACCGGAACGATGCAGCCGGACTTCGCAACGAGAAGATCGATGCAGCGCCAGCGTAGTGACTGGAAATTCGACACGCGGCCCACTGGATCGACACATGGCTGAGCCAGAATGATGCAGCCCGACTTCCAGAGAGGAATCGACGCAGCGCCTGCCGTGCGGTAGAAATTTCCATGCAGCCCCTGTGACTTCGTCCTGTCAGCACTGGAAATCCACGCATCATCCCCAGAGCGTCCAAAAACCTCGCAACCTGAAGTGGATCCACGACCAAGTGCCGTAAATTGACGCACAGCCATCCCTGCGTGAAAACTAAACGATGCATCGCCGTGTGCGGCCCGAGAAATCGACGCACACCTCCCTGTTTTCCACGCATCTCCTCCTCTGAGGTTCTTTGCAGAAAGTTTGAAAGCAAACCAGGTACTTTGTGCTTGAAAGAGACACTTATTGCTTTTAAAAGACTAAAGACACTTTATATGACTTTTACAGTGATATCTCAACATAAACTTATTGCATTTTAATAGTTTTGACCTTCATCTTATCAGATAAATATTATATATTTTCTAAACACTGTGTGGTGTATTTTTGCGGTGCTATACTGTGTTATTGCATGATTTATTGCACAAATACTTTACACATTGCCTTCTAAGTTAAACCTGACTGCTCAGTGCCAAGCTACCAGAGGGTGGGCAGAGGATAATTTGCATTGTGTGTGACTTACCCTGACTAGAGTGTGGGTCTTTGTTTGGACAGGTGGTAACCTGACCGCCAACCAAGACCCCATTTCTAACAGCTGCAAATATCATGAATAACAGTAGTGAATAACAGTAAGACAAGCCACTGAAAAATATATCAGTGGGGAACATATTTTATCAGATGCACCTCACAGTGTGACAGAAGTGACTTTTGAAATCTGTTGACAAGGGCAAGTCACAGTAGCTGATACTCAGCCTTTCATTCTCCCAACGTCATTGAAAGGATTACCATAATAAATGCCCTAATAATAACTGCTTGAGAAAACATTTTGTGTAAAGTGCTTATGGAAAAAGTACTTTTTAAGTCTTGGGCTTGATTTAAACATGATGGCAATTGCACAGCTGCCAAATTCGGCTGTTGTCCGGAACTCACACATTTGGCATCAACTACCTTATTTAGAGGTCGGGGATATCCGTTTTCCAAGCGGCAGAATGGCAATGGAAATAGTGTTGAAAGGCTGCGCTGTTTAGGGCAAGATTTCTGACCTTATATCTGCTTGCATTTTGAAGTCCCGGGCCCATCTGTGCACCACTGTGTTCACAGACAACTGAAGTATGAAAACGTCTCTGAATGGCTGGCAGCAAACTCAGTTTCCGTTATTTGTGAATTGATTAACATCTTACCAAGAGTTAGAAACCTAGGTGCAGCATAACGTCTCTTTCCCCTGCACACCAGGCACTAGTGCATGAAAAATATGAGGCAGAAGGGTGACTTTCATGTAATGTATCAGTGGGGGGTGCTACATGTGCAGAGCAGTCACAGTGCAGTCCAGTAGTAATGCTGGCCTTCTATCCAGTCTCTTTGATTACTGCCACAGCTAAAGACACAAACCAGCAAGCTCATGTGGTTGAGTTCTTTGATGGCTTTGTAAATTCCCTTCACTCTATTTGTTCTGTCTGTGTGTCAATAACTGTGGATACTACTGCGTAGGCTTCATTGTGGTGCAGCATCTAGACACAACTCCACAAATTGAGCAGAACTCCCTGAAGGACATTAAGGGACAGATTTATCAAAATGTGGGACAACACAGTGCAGCAAGACACCTTGTTACACTGTGTTGCGTGACTGGGAGAGGTGCAGAAATGCTCCATATTTAACATTATATGGTGAATTACTGTTCTCGGCTTGTGCTGGTGCATTATGTGCTGCCTAGCACCAACGCAGGCACCATTGCACCCTTGTACCATGGCGCAAGGGTGCCTGTATTGCAGGGTAATGGTGAAACAAAACTAGAGGGGGCCCCACTGCAAATAAAATGGAGGCCCCCCCAGACCCACTTTGGGGGCCTGCCATCCCTGCACGGTGCTGACCAGTGCACAGTCAGGTCAGTGTACTGTGCTGAGGGGGACCCCTGGAGCTTGTGGGCCTCCAGCACCACATGTGGTGCAGGGGGCTAATGTTATTATTATAACATTTTATAAAGTGAACAGCTACCCCACAGGGTTTCCAGGTGCTGGATCAGGTAGAGTGATTCGGCCCCCATGTTAAAACAACCAGGGCCTAAGGTTTTCCTGGGACATGGAGAGAGAGGTACAGCTTTTCAAAAGTCTCGGGAAGTAGCTCCAAAGCTTCAGGACTAAGTAAGAAAAGGAGCGGCCTTCTGTGCATGTCAGTTGAATTCTATGCCCTGATTGTCAGATCGGAGCATGTGTGGAGGCTGGTATGGCACCAGCAAAACTTGGATGTATTTTGGCCCTGTCCTGGATCTGTCCTTAAGCATGTAGCACAGGACCTTAAATTGTATTAGTTTCTCCACAAGCAGACGATGGAGCTCGCGGAGAAAGTTTGAGGCAGTTGCACTTTTTGGCAGGTGATGGAGCAATCCGGCCACACCATTCTGGACCACTTGTAGACATCGAATTTCTGCCATATCAGCACCCGCATATAAGATGTTGCCATAATCAATTCTTGAGAGAATAAAGGGTTGCAACACAGTTTTCTGGGCAGACGGTGGTATAAAGCCAATTATCTTTTTGACCCATCTCGGCATCCAAATGCTTTTAGAGGCCACCTTGGCTACTTGTGGCTTCATTGATAGCTTCTCATCCAACCAAAAGCCAAGGTTATTAACCTTAGATGACAATACAGGAAGGGTTTCAAGTACTTCTGGGGAATGCTGAGGGCCCTATAACCAGGTTTTGTTCCCCAAGAATCAAAACCTCAGTCTTTTGACCATTAAGCTTGAGTGCATTGTTTCCCATCCAAGTAGAGATCCTGCTCAAGCATAGATTCAGTGCTTCCTTGCTGTAGCCCTGAGCCACCGACAGCAAGAAAATAATTTGAGTGTTTGTCAGCGTAACAGAACAGCATTAGTAACCAGCTTTCTACAATGTCCGCTAAAGAGCGTACATAAATGTTGAAGAGCATCAGGCTTAGGGCCGAGCCCTGCGAAGCACTAAAGGTAAGAGCACATGATGCTGATCTAGCGCTGGCTGAGAAGATTTGAAATGAGTGATCGTCCAAAAATTAGATCATCCAGACCAGGGCTTTGCTCTACAGCCCCAGTGTCATCAGCCTTTCCAGGAGGATGGTATGGGACACCATACTGAAGGCTGCGCTGAGATCTAATAAAATCAGTGTGGCTGTACCACCCTCATCCGGGATCCGTCTCAGATGTTCAATGACTCCTAGGAAGGCAGATTCTGTACTGCGCCCTGCCCTAAAGCTTGACTGCGATGCAGAGAGAACATTTTGGCCTTCAACAAAGGTGGTCAGCTGCAAATTCACATGCTTCTCCAAAATGTTGGTGAAGACAGGCAGCATTGAATTTGGCCTAAAATTAGACCAATTAGTGGGATCTAGGCTAGGTTTCTTTAGTAGCGATAGGACCATGGCATTTCTCCAGCTGGAGAGATAAGTCCTTCCTGCATTGAAGCATTGAGTAGGGCAACTAACATTTGAAGTAGGTCCTGGTTCAGCATGTTTAATTTAGATGAAGGAAGCACATCAAGCGGTGAGCCTGATTTAATAGTATGAAATAAATCCAGGAACTGAGGGGTGTCTAACAGGGACAGTGCTTCCAATTTAGGGGCATCCACAGGCACTGCGGTGGATGCAGGGGCTAATGTTATACCACTGTTGCAGGGAGGATTGTTTTGTGCAGAAAGGGATAGCTTCCTGCACAAAAACAATCTTTTCTGTGCAGGTATGACTAATTCCAACATCACCCTCCGCGGAATGCTCTTACAGACCCTGGACCCTGCCCACCCTTCAGTGAAGCATTGGCGGACTTCATTGCCCCCTATGCCCTCACCTCAATGGACTACATACTGCTTGGTGACCCTCAACTTTCACCTCAACAACCCAATGGACCCAAACATGGCCACCTTCATGGAGAACCTCGCAACACTCAGACTTAAGCAACAGATCAACCTCCCCACACACTCAGCAGGTCACTCCCTAGACCCTGTCATCTCTGCCAGAAACCACATCTTCTTCTCATAAACCTCCGAACTACACTGGACTGACCACCACTGCGTCCACTTCTCCTTCACCACGACGGTCAAACTGCACCAAGCCCACCCTCCCCATGCAGGAACTGGACCAAGGTTACAGAAGCCCAGCTCACCACTGCAATCCGCCACTCCTCACAACCAGATACTGCGGACCCCAACACTTCAACTAGCTGGTTCTTCCCCAACCTCTAAGAATCCAAAAGCACATGCATAAGAATCGAGAAAAAGAGGAGAAGCAGTAAGAGGGCTACAGACCACAATTCCTTAAAAGATGCCGACACATCCCACCACCAGCTCATCAGATCAACCAGGAAATCAGTCATTCTGGACAGGCTCAACACCAATGCACACAACTGCAAGGAACTTTTCACCATAATCAAGGATTTCACAAATCCAGACATGGACACCACGGACATCCCTCCCTACTTAGACCTCTGCAACAGCCTCGCCTCCTGCCACTGCAAAATCCAGGACATCTATTAAGGATTCGCCAGCAGAGGACCACCCCCCCACCCACCAGAACCACGGACACTTATCACCAACCGATCTTGAAGCACTGGACCCTCACCCCGGAGGACACCCTCAAGCTCATGAACACAACTCACTCTGGGGCACCCTTGGACCCATGTCCCCACCACATCTTTAATCAAGCTGTCATTGCTCCCAAACTATGCCCCACCATCAACTGCTCCATCAAAATTGCCACCTTCCCGGATGCCTGGAAAAACGCATGGATAAAGCCCCTCCTGAAGAAACCTTCTGCAGACTCTAAGGAGCTGAAAAACTACAGACCTATCTCACTCCTTCCTCTTCCAGCTAAGGTCATTGAAAAAGCGATCATCGTCCAGTTCACTGAGTTCATCAAAGCCAACCACTTCCTCGACCCCTCTCAATCCAGATTTAGGAGCAACCACAGCACCGAAAGTGCACTCCTAGCAGCCACAGATGACATTCGCACCCTACTGGACCACAGTGAGACAGTTGCCCTCATTCTCCTTGGCCTCTCTGCCACCTTCGACATCGTCTCCCACACCATTCTGTGCACCAGACTACACGATGCCGGCATCCGAGGCAACGCCCTGGAATGGATCTGTTCCTTCCTCACCAGCCAAACCCAGAGAGTCAGGCTCCCACTGTTCACCTCAAAGCCAAAGGAAACCAGCTATGGCATTCAACAGGGTTTCTTCTTGAGCCCCACCCTCTTTAACATCTACATGGACCTGCTCACCGGGATCGTCAGACACCACGGGCTCAACATCGTCTCACATGCTGACAACACACAGGTCATTCTCTCCCTCACCAACGAACCATCAACTGCTAAAAAGAACTTTCACAACAGAGTTGCCAACTGGATGAGGGACAGCTGCCTCAAGCTCAACTCTGACAAGACAGAGATTCTCATCCTGGGGACCACCACTTCCACCTGGGACAATTCCTTGTGGCCCAGTTGCCTCAGAACTGCCCCAACTCTGACCGACCACGCCCATGACCTCGGCATCATCCTTGACGAATCATTGTCCATGGCCCGCCAAGTCAATGCCGTCTCTTCTT
Organism: Pleurodeles waltl; assembly: GCF_031143425.1. Lineage (NCBI taxonomy): Eukaryota > Metazoa > Chordata > Amphibia > Caudata > Salamandridae > Pleurodeles > Pleurodeles waltl. Next base: position 591,361,683 of record NC_090444.1, on the reverse strand, counting down.
CATGCTTACACACCTTTCGCCTGCTCCGGAAGATCTTCAAGTGGATCCTCTTCGACACAAGAACAGCAACCCATGCACTCGTCAGCAGCAACCTCGACTACGGCAACGCACTTTATGCCGGAATCAACAAAAAACTCCAAGCAAGACTCCAGGGAATTTACAAGGGCGCAGCCAGACTGATCATAGACACCCCCCACCACAGCCATATCTCCACCCACCTGAGAGACCTACACTGGTTCCCTGTCAACAAATGCATCACCTTGAGACTCCTGACCCACGCATACAAGCCCCTCCACAACATCGGACCTGTCTACCTCAACCACCGCCTTTCCTTATACACCCCCTCCTGGCAACTCCACTCAGTGCAACTGCCCATCACCATCATCCTCAGGATCCAGTACAACACTGCTGGAGGAAGATCCTTCTCCTTCCTTGCCGCACAGAACTGGAACACGATGCCTCTGTACCTCAGGCAGTCTCCATCATTGGCTCAGTTTAGGAAGGACCTCAAAACCTGGCTCTTCGACTGACCCGCGTCCCCTGCTAGCACCTTGAGACCCCATGGGTGATAAGTTGTGCTCTGTAAATGTCGCTTATTGATTGATCCTTTGAGGCTTTTTTCTCTTCTACGTGTGCTGCAGAATGCAGCACATGTAGCAAAAGGAACAAATGAGGAGAAATAAAGATATTTTTCCTCATTACGCCTCCTCTGGGAAGCTGTAGCATTTTGACACATTCCCAGGTCTACCAGTGGGAAGGGCGACGCAAACCTTTGATAAGTATGCCCCTAAATCTTCTTACCTATTCCTATTAACTGGGCTGCCAGCAACATACAGCACAACCTTCTTCATGGACTAAGTCCCAGTAACTTCAGCAGATCAAGGATGAAGAAATAATGAGCTCATTTTTGACAGTGATGCCGTATCACAAAGCTGCACTAGCAGATTCATTTTCTCAACAGATAACAGAATAAAAACCCACTTCTAGTCCAATAAAGAAAATGTTTTGGCTAGGCTAGCTCAAGAACAAACGCTTCTTTTAAAATATGCGTGTCATTCCGGGGCTGCTGTGGCTACTATCAAGTTAAATTATGATTTCCTGACACCTCATAAATGTTTTCCAGCATGGAGGAAAACAGAAATAGAAGAACAACATAATCGTATTGTCTAAAAGAACCAAGAATCTTCTGCTACAACTCCAGAATTGTAATTTAGGGCCAGATGTAGGTAGGTTTCCTTTTGCGAGTTGCAAATTGCGAGTCCCAGCGACTCGCAATTTGCAACTCGCAAAAGGAAATGCAGAAAGGTGTCTCAGACACCTTCTTCGACTCGCTATGGGGTCGCAAAGACCCACCTCATGAATATTAATGAGGTGGGTCGCAGTTTGCGACCCCATTGCGAGTCTAGGCACTCACAGGGATGGTGGCCTGCTGGAGACAGCAGACCACCATGTCTGTGACTGCTTTTAAATAAAGCAGTTTTTTTTTTTTTTTTGCAGCCCGTTTTCCTTAAAGGAAAACGAGCTACAAAAAGAAAAATTACCGAAACCATTTAGTTTCGGTTTTTTTCAGAGTAGGCAGTGGTCCATTGGACCACTGCCTGCTCTGAAAATTTTTTTTTTTTTGCATTCACAAAGGGGAAGGGGTCCCATGGGGACCCCTTCCTGTTTGCGAATGAGTTACCATACACTTCAAGTGGATGGTAACTGCGAGTTGGTTTGCGACCGCTTTCGCAGTCACAAATCAACTCTACATCGCGATGCGGTCGCAAATAGGATGGGAACACCCCTTCCTATTTGCGAGTCGGAATCACATTTTGCGAGTCGGTACCAACTCGCAAAATGTGATTCTGCATCGCGTAAGGCCTTTTGCGCCTCGCAAACAGCGTTTTTCGCCGTTTGCGAGGCGCAAAAGGCTTACTACATCTGGCCCTAAGTTACAATAATATATCATGTACCAATACACCAGGGAGGACAACAATAATTTACTTTTTGGCAAAAAATGAACTTTAATCACATGCTGGTGCAAATTGAAAACTAGAGCTCCAAATAATCATAATAATCATTACCCACCATTGGTATATGTACTTACGGGTGCATGTATCTGGTGGGTTGTGAAAATACTATGGGGCATATTTATAAGACCCTAGTGTCATTTTTTATGCTAATGTGGCCCAACGAGGCCAAAATCCCCGCGCCATATTTATAAAGTGGTGCAATGCATGCATTGAGCCACTTTGTAACCATTTGCGTTACATTATGCCTGCCCCAGGATAATGTATGCAAAAGGGGCGTTCCCCCGTAAGGGGGGCTGAAAAAATGGTGCAAGGAAATCTAGCAGATTTCCTTATGTCATTTTTTACGGCACTTTTAACGCCTCCTCAGAGCAGGTGTTAAAAGGGGGCTTCCATTATTTATAATGGGCCCCTATGTACTCTGCAGGAGTAGTGCCAATATTTTGGACCTACTCCTGCACAGAACATCAATAGCTTCAATAACAATGATGCTATTGCCCTCTACCCTGCGCCATGGTGCGCCATATCTTACATACGGCGCACACATGGTGGCGGTAGGGGGGGGCGCTAAGAGGCGCAATGAAAGTGGTGCTGCACTAGGAGCAACGCCACTTTACTTAAATATGTCCCTATGTGCCTTGGAAATATTTTTAAGGCAGATGCGTTGAGATACGCAGGAATACTTTGAGATGATAAGTTGACTGAACTCTTAAGAAGAGAGGTGAAACCATCTTGCTTGTCCCCCTAAAAATGTGACATGGAAAACTAAATACATTTTATGTGTATAAAATTTCCATCCTCTTTTGTTTTCTCTCAGAAAGCTAAGCATGGAATTGAGAGAGTTGGGCCTTGCATTACAAGGATGTAGCCAAAGACACACCTTGGCTTTCTTCTGTTTCTATGCTCTTTATTTGTTTTCTATATCCATTGATCTATTCCATTTGTGTAGCACCCATTGCCATAAACAAGCTTCTTCTCATTGCTGATCACACTAATAATGCATTCACTCACCGACTGAAACAAAGAGGTGGACAAACATAAATTGTGGTGGGGTGTGGCATGCAAAATTATTGACAGACTTTAGAAGTTTAGGGGCATACTTAAGAGCATCCAGCGCAGCATTAATGCCGCCATAGCATCAGTTTTTTTAATGCTAAAGTGTTTTTTCTTCAGCACCATAGTTACAAAGTGGCGCAATGCATGCATTGCACCAATTTGTAACCCCTTGCATCACATTATGCTTACGCCAGCCATAATGTATGCAAGGGGGCGTTCCGGCACTAGGAGGTTGAAAAAATGGGGCAGTGAAATTTAAATGATTTCACTGTGCCATCTTTGGCGTCATTTTTAAAGCCTGCTCAGAGCAGGCATTAAAATGGTGCTCCCATAGTAACCTATGGGCCTCTGTGTACTTTGCTGCACAAGTGTCAAAATTCTTGACGCTAGTGTAGCTAAGTTCCACAATAGCATCCACAGTTTTGACGCTATTGTGCTAATGACCGCCATGGTGCACATCATTATTATTAATACAGCGTCACCATGGTGTTCTTAGGTGCTGGTAGGGGTGGCGCAAGAAAAATGGCGCATTATAGCTGATGCACCACTTTTTCTTAAATATGGTGTTAGAAATTAGGTCTCTAGTTGGCAGAGGTATACACCCTTGTCCACATATGGACCACAATCCTAATCAGAGTAAGTCACACACAATCCAAATTATCATGTGCCCACCCTCTGGTAGCTTGGCACTGAGCAGTCAGGCTTAACGTAGAAGGCAATGTGTGAAGTATTTGTGCAATAAACCATACAGTAACACAGTGAAAACATTACAACAATCCACCACACAGGTTTAGAAAAATATAAGATATTTATCTGGTTAAATTAAGGTCAAAACGATGAAGATTCAATAAGCACAAGTTAAAATATCACTTTAGCAAGATTAAAAAGTCTTAAATCTCAGAAATCAACAGTTGTCTCTTGGTTTCACTAAGTACCTTGTTTGCGTCAAAAATATCATGCACGGAGATCGCAGAGGAGATGCATGGAAAAATAGGGTGTGCATCGGAATTTCCTGCGCGGAACAGATGATACGTTCTTTCTTTCCATGCTACAAGGGGCTTTTTTCGTTGATTTCAGGTGTGCAGTCTAGGTTCTTCTTTGAGATGCCAGGGTCTTTTTGACACCCAGGGACAATGCAATAGAATCCTGGGCATGTGGGACAAAGTCACAGGTGTTGTTTCAATCCGGTGTGGCAATGCGTCAAATTGTCTGATGCACGGCAGGCGCTGCGTTGAGTCTTCACTCAGGAAGTCGTGCTGCATTGTCCCGGTTCGGCTGTGAGACGATCCAGTAGGGCTGTGCATTGAATTTCCATTCGCAAGGCCGGCGCTGTATTGAATCTTCACTTGGAAGTAGGGCTGCGTCATCACGGTTTGGCTGTATGGCGATTTTCTCATTGCAAGGTAGGCTGTGCATCGTTTCTGGCAAGCTGTGCATTGATTTTCGGTGCACAAGCAGTTCCTTGAAGAGATGAAGCCTTTTTGGCCCTGAGACTACAGAAAACAGGATGCAAGCTCAATCACAGCCCTTGGAGAGCACTTCTCAGCAAAGTCAGAGGGCAGCAGGGCAACAGCAGGACAGCAGTCCTTCTTAGCAAAGCAGTCCAGATGAGTCATTTGGGCAGCCAGGCAGTTCCTCTTGACAGGTTGCCAGTTTCAGGTCCAGAAGTGTCTCAACAAATGCCTTTGAAGTAGGGGAGACTTCAAAGAGTGGTTTTGAAATGCACAAGGTCCCCTTTCAGTACAAGCCTGTCTGCCAGGGTCCCGGTAGGGGGTTCGGCAGGCCATTTTGTGAGGGCAGGCCACTAGCCTTTGAAATGTGAGTGCCAGGCCCTCCACCCTCCCAGCCCAGGAAGGCCCATTCAGTATGCAGATGAATGCAGGTGTGACTGAGTATCCTGTGTTTGTGGTTGTCTGGGTGAAATGCACAAGGGAGCTGTCAACCAACCCAGCCCAGACGTGGATTGGAAACAGGCTGTAAGGCACAGATGGATATTAAGTGCAGATAAATGCTCAGTTCTAAAAGTAGCATTTCTAAAATAGTACTATATAATCCAACCTCACCAATAAGCAGGATTTTCTATTACCATTCTGGCCATACTAAACATGACCTGTTTACCCCTTTCTGATCAGGATCTACCACTTATCCATTAGGTGAGGGCAGCCCTAGTGCTAGCATATGAAAGGAGTAGACTGCACAGCAGTAGAAAACAAATATGGGAGTTTTCCTCTACCAGGACATATAAAACACACCTGTATATGTCCTGCCTTTTACCTACATAGCACCCTGCCCTATGGGTTACCTACGGCCTACCATAGGGGTGACTTATGTGTAGAAAAAGGGGAGTTTAAAGCTTGGCAAGTACTTTCAAATGCCAAGTCGAAGTGGCAGTGAAACTGCACACACAGGTCTTGCATTCAGTTTTCAAGCCCTGGGCACATGTAGTGCACTTTATTAGGGACTTACATGTAAATCAAATATTCCAATTGGGAATGAACCAATATTCCCAAGTTTAAGGGAGAGAGCATATGCACTTTAGCACTGGTTAACAGTGGTAAAGTGTGCAGAGTCCTAAAACCAGCAAAAAGAGTGTCAGAAAAGTGGAGGGAGGGAGGCAAAAAGTTGGGGGATGACCACCCAAATGGCTGTCAGGTCTAACCTGTGTCCCCGCAGCTGAAAGTGGGGAGAGCTACCCAACCCCTTGGGAACTCTCATCACTAATGTAGAAGAATTTGAAGAAACCATCAGCATTGGTGTGATCAGTCCCTGAGTGATGCTCCACCGTAAAGTCCATCCCCTGTACGGAAATGGACCACCTCAAGAGTTTAGGGTTTAAGCCCCTCATCTGCATGAGTCATCTGAGGGGCCTGTGGTCTGTCTGAACCCGGAAATGAGTCTCAAACAGGTAAGGTCTCAGTTTCTTCAGTGCCCAGACCACAGCAAATTCTTCTCTTTCGCTGGCACTCCACCTCTGTTCCTGTGGTAATACCTTTCTGCTAATAAAGGCTACCTGTTGGTCTAGGCCCTACTCATTCAACTATGCTAGAACCACCCCTATGCCATGCTCTGAAGTGTCTGTCTGCACAAATAACTTCTTGGAGTAGTCAGGGGCCTGGGCACGGGTGCCGTGCACATGGCTTCCTTTAGAAAATCAAAGGCTTTCTGACAAGCCTCTGTCCAATTCATCAACCTCTTTTGTTTCTTAGATGTGAGTTCTGTTAAGGGGGCCACTATGGTGTCATAGCCCTTAACAAATCTGCAGTATTACTCTGTGAGACCCAGGAAGGCTCTCACCTCGGTTTGGGTGCTAGGTGTTGCCAGGCCATGATTATCTGAATCTTGGCCTGGAGGGGCTGCACCTTACCACCACCTACTAGGTGTCCCAAGTACACAACGGAACCCTACCCAATCTGGCACTTACTGTCCTTGATGGTCAGGCCTGCCTGCTGCAGAGCCTGAAGCACCTCCTTGAGGTGGAGCAGGTGTTCCTCTCAGCTGGAACTGTAGACAGCGATGTCGTCTAGGTAGGCTGTGCGGAACCCCTCCTTCCCAGCTAGGGCATCATTAACCAAACATCGGAAGGTAGTGGGGGCATTCTTCAACCCAGAGGGCATCACCCTCAACTGGTAATGTCCCTCAGGGGTGGAAAACGCAGATCTCTGTTTGGCTCCCTCAGTCAAGGCGAACTGCCAGTACCCTGATGTGAGATCAAAAGTACTGAGGAATTTGGCAGCGTCTAGCTTGTCTACCAGCTCATCAGCTCGGGGGATGGTGTGAACATCTGACTTTGTGACAAAGCTGGGACCCTGGTAGTCCACACAGAACCTAAATTATGGCTTGGCACTGGGAGTGGCAGCCTTGGGAACCAGGACCACAGGGATGGACCAGGAACTGCTGGAGTTCTCAATCACCCCAAGCGCCAGCTTCTTAGCAACTTCCTTCTTGATGCTAGCCCTCACCTTGTCTGACAATCTGTAAATATTGTTCTTTACAGGGGACTGTCTCCCATGTCAGTATCATAGACACACAAGTGTGTGAGTCCAGGAGTGAGGGAAAGCAGGGAGGAGTACTGTTCCAGTAACTGGTAGCAGTCCCCACACTGATCCAAGGTCAGGGAGTCAGAGAGATTGACACCCTCCACTGACCCATCACCTTCCTTTGCAGAGAGGAGGTCGGGGAGAGGTTCACTTTCCTCTTCCATACCGTCATCTGTCACCAGAACCATGGTGACATCATACCTCTCAAAATGAGGCTTCAGTCAGTTTTGATGAAGCACACTTAAGGGGTTTCTAGGGGTCTTGATGTCCACTAGGTAAGTGGCCTCCCACTTCTTCTCCTTGATTTAAAATGGGCCAGTCCAGTGGTCCTGAAGGGCCCTAGGCTCTCCTGGCTCCAGCACCCAAACTTTGTCACCAGGTTGAAACTCTACCAGGGTGGCCTTCTGGTCATACCATTATTTTATAACCTCTTCACTGGCCTCGAGGTTGCTCTTGGCCTTCTTCCAGAAGTGCTGCATCTGGCTGTGGAGGGCCAGTATGTAACTGACCCATCCTGGGGGGTTTCCTGGGAGCTTTCTCTCGCCCCTCCTTTACTATGCTTAGGGGTCCCCTGACAGGGTACCCATAGAGAACTTCAAAGGGGCTGAACCCTACCCCCTTCTGGGGCACCTCTTTATAAGCAAAGAGAAAGTATGGCAAGAGGACGTCCCACTTATGCCTCAATGCCGCAGGGAGGTCTGTGATCATGCCTTTCAAGGTCTGATTGAATCTCTCCCACATGCAACCCACATGGACTTCATGTATGCAGACATGAAGTTTGTGCCTCTGTCAGACACAATCGCCTTTGGGAATCCCACATGGGTAAATATCCCCATCAGAGCTCTGGTCACCACTGGTGCAGTCATTGTCCTCAGAGGGATTGCCTCTGAGTAGCGGGTCGCATGGTCCTCCAAAATCAGGATAAACCTGTTGCCTAAGGCAGTCTTGGGATCCAAGGGACCAATGATGTTGATTCTCCCCTGTTTCAAAGGGGGTGCAAACGACAGGGAGAGGGACCAGAGGGGCCTTGAGAATTTTCCCTGTCCTCCCAATAGCCTGGAAGGTGGGACAGGACCTTCAAAATGCATCCAAGGCCATCTGCAATCGGGGCCAATAAAAGTGGGTGACAAGCCTGTCGAAGGCCTTGTCTTGTCCCAAATGTCTTGTCCCAAAAGTGAGCCAGACCTAGTAGGAAGGCCCGGTAGCAATGGAGGACCACCAGCACACGTGCTTCCCCAGCCTTCGGTACCTTAGGCTCGCTGTAGAGGAGTTCATTGTCCCAATATATATGGTGATCGCCAGAGGCTTCACCTGCTGCTTGGGCTGAGGCCTCTTGCTTCAGACCCTCAAGAGTGGGGCATTCCTTCTGTGCCTTGCAGAATACCTCCCTGGCTGGCCCACTCTCACCCTGCCAGCCAGCAAGGTCAGGTAGGTTACCCAGGGCAGGAATGTCCACCCCAGTTGGCTCAGGGACTTCCTCCTCAGAGGCCCCGTCAACCACTGTGGCAACGTCTGGGACTGGTTTCCCGCACCCCTTGCCCCTCTCCTTGGCAGGTGTCTGGGCCATTGTTCAAGGCTCCAGATGCCCTTGACAGCATGACAGGACTCCCAGCTACTTTCAGAGTACCAGAGACCCCACTCACACTCAAAGGGAACCAGAGCTACTGGTAGGTAGCTCTCACGATTGTCAGCGACTATGACCTGGGATAATGTATTAGGGATGACCTGCTATGCTGACACCAGGTGACCCCTGACAGTAGTCATACTGGCTCCTGTGTCACACAGAGCCTCCATCCTTTGCCCAATAATGGTGACCCACTGCCTATACTTGGAAGTATTTGCAGGCATGTGGGCTTTTGCCACCATTTCCTCATCTCCCAGGGACACTACAGTCACCTCCATCTGTTCCCCAAAGCTAACTGTGACTACCCCTTCCCTGAGCGATACACTATCCAACCCAGATGTCTGCCCTCCAGTGAGGGGCTGTGCCCTCTGGAGACACTTGGAGTCGCTCTTAGAGTGACCATACTGCCCCCTCTTCCTTCTGGTGGGAACCCTGATCACCATTGTGGGTGTCCCCCCAGATACCTTTTTTGACATTCTGGTGCTAACCCAGAGGTCCACATCTTCAGCAAGCTTCCTAGGATCAGTCAGCTTACTGTCAAACAGGTGCTGGCGCAACTCTGTAAAGCAAATACTGAGCATATGCTCTCTCAGGATCAAATCATATAACCCCTTATAATCATTTAATTTACTTCCCCGCACCTATTCATTCAGTGCCTTACTAGAAGAATCAAAAAAGTCTACTCAAGTTTGGTGGGAAAGTTTGGTACTGTACCTGAATTTCAGGCAATACTTTTCAGGAGACAGTCCAAACTTGCCAATTAAAATTGCTTTCATGAGCGGGTATGTGACACGTTCCTCCGGTTCTAATGTGACAAGTATTTCCCTCCCAATTATTGGTACATGTTTCCACAAGCCCGTCCCCCGTTGCTCTTCACTAACCCAATGGGCCCTTAGTGCAACTTCATAGGCATCAAACCATTTGTCATTGTCATCTCCCACCATATAACTTGGCACCACATCTTTGGGATACAAACCTTTTCATCTCCAGCAGGTCTTGTATGTATGCTGCCACCATCACTGCTGGACTCAGACTGCCTAGACTTGAGGTCCAGCTCCTTTAGATTCAGTTCATGAGCCCGAAGTAGTTTCTTTTCAGCCAAGGCCCTTTCAGCCTCAGTTTGCTTGACTTCTCTCTCTTCTCTTCTCTTCTTTCCTCTGCCTCCCTTTCTGCTCTTTTCTCCTCCAGTTTTAATCTTGCCAATTGCAGTTGAAATTCTCTCTCCTCCCTCCTTTCCTCTGTTGTCAGGCCGTGCCTTGAGACACTGCTCCCTGATTTAGCAGGGGGCACAAATCCAGGGGTGTCACCCCTGCTGCTAGTGGCAAATCCTCTGGGGAGCCATCCTCTAGCCCACTACCTCAACATCCTCTTGTGAACGGGCTTCTGCCCAGGATCTCAGTGCCTTTTAGTATTCCTCCTTCCTGGAGGCACCCCGGGTAGGTACTCCCATCACCTTGAAGAACCTTTTCAGCTGGCTTACAGTGTATCTCTCCAGCTTAGATAGGTCGACCTCCCCAGCTCCTCCTTGAGACCCACCAGAGACATGTTGTTTAGGATTTAATTTAAAAAAATGAAATTGCAGCAAAAAAAAGAGAAAAATCAAATTGACCTTTAACTGTGGGTAGGTAGTGTACACGTAGCTATTGAATGTCACTGCACAAACACAAGTCCTATCCCACTTCTGATCACCAATGTTAGAAATGGGTGCTCTAGTTGGCAGAGGTATACACCCATGTCCAAATAGGGATCACGATCCTAGTTAGGGTAAGTAACACACCAAATGATCCTGTGCTCACCCTCTGGTAGCTTGGCTCTGAGCAGTCAGGCTTAACTTAGAAGGTTGGTAGGAGGCTGGCCTGGTGTGTGGTGGGTGCCTATTGTACTAACACCTTATACCAGGTCCAGGTATCCCTTATTAGTGTAGTGTAGTCATTGTCTAGAAGCCAGGCTCTCTAGAGGTAGCTGTGGATGAGCAGCCAAGGCTTATTTAGGAGACATGCAAAGCTCATGCAATACCACTGTAGTCACACTTAGTACTTACTGACATGAAAGAAAACACTCAGTGTTACAAAAATAAAGGTACTTTATTTTGGTGACACAAATACCAAAAATACCATAGAGGCTATAATCCCTTAGGAGGTAAGTAATACACAAGGTATATATACTAGTATGCAGATATAGACATAAAAAAGTTAGAAAACAGTGTAATTAGTGAAAATCAAAATAGGAAGAAATAGGCCAGGGGAGCACAAACCATATTGGTGGAATGCGAAAGTCGTCCCCCACCTAGGCAAGTGTAGTGTGTAGAGGGGAGTTGGGAGTACCAGGAAAGCCCAAAGGTAAGTACCACAACCCACCCCAGTGACCAGGAAAACAGGAGTAAATCACAGTAAGTTTCCAGTGCACACACAGAGAAGAGAAGAAGAACTATGCAAAACCCAGAAGAGAATGCAAGACACCTACAGTGGATTCCTGCACAAGCAGACCTGTGGAAAAAGGGGACCAAGTGCAAGAAGCACAGCAGAGTCAAGGAAGGGCATGAGCCCCTACCCACCAGGATGAAGGTGCAAAAGTTGACCCACCAGTGAAGAAGAAGAGTCAGCACTGCACCCAAAAAGATGAAGTTGGGTTCCTGGAGGATGCAGGTGATATCCCACGTTTGAAGGAGGATTGCAGTCAGGTTTCCGCCTTCGGATTTCGCCAACTGGTCTTGGCACTGGCAAAACACGCAGTTAGCAGAAAGTGGAGCTGCCACGGACCAGGAAGTACCAGGTGGACTCCACCCAAAAGGCGGAATCAGAAGGGGCCCTCAGCAACACAGAGAGCCAAAAGAAGCCCAGGCAGCACCCACAGGAGTCCCAGAGGACGGGGACAGGAGACCGGGGAAATGTTGCAGTTGCTGGAAGGAGCCAGAGATATAGACCCTCATTTCGACCTCGGCAGTCTTTTGGAAAGACCGGCGAGGTACCGCCGCGCTGAAGACCGCCAGTGCAGGCGGTTTTCCGCGCCGCGTATTATGACTGCTGGCAGCCCTCCGTCCTTTTTGGGACGGAGAGCCGCCAGCAGCCATACTGGCGGTCGGCTGGGAAGTGGAGGCTGCTCCACCTCCACCGCCTCATCATCGGAACACCGCCCACCGAATCACGTTCCATGATTCGGTGTGGTGGTGTGGCAGTGTTCTGGTGACGGGGAGCTGGCGGTGGAGCAGCCCCCATGGATCCCGTCCCCTCCCGGACTCGGGGGTGGGGAAGGGGGGGTGGTGGAGACCCCTTTCAGTGCCAGGGAAGGAATTCCCTGGCACTGATAGTGCCTACCGCCATGGATTTCCTGGCAGTTCCAAACCACCCGAAATCCATGGCGGTATGCAGGGTCCTGATACCGCCGGTGGTCTGATGACGGCTGCTGGGCTGGAGACTGAAGTCTCCAGCCCAGCAGTCGGAGTGGAGAAGTGGCGGATGACCATGGCAGTAACCGCCATGGTCATAATTCAATTTATTTTTCAGTCAGCCTGTTGGCGGTTTTACCGCCACTTCTCCCCCGTCCGCCAGGGTCATAATGAGGGCCATAATGTTGCAGAAGGTGTCTTGCTTCTTTGTTGCACCTTGTGGGGTCCTGAAGAGTCCAGATGCAGTTTCTTCAGTCAGAAGTTGAAGTGGAGGGTGCAGAGGATTCCTGCTGGAGTCTTGCAATCCGAATCTGAGGAACCACCCAAAAGAGAGACCCTAAATAGCCCTGAAAGGGGGATTGGTCACCTAGCTGAATGACCACCTATAAGGAGGGGGCTTTGACCTCACCTGCTGGCACTGGCCACTCAGATGCTCCCAGAGTTCCCTGCCAACCTTGAATCCAAGATGTCAAAACCCAGGGACCCTCTGGAGGAGCTCTGAGCATCACCCCTGGGGTGGTGATGGACAGGGGAGTGGGCACTCTCCCTTCATTTGTCCAGTTTTGTGCCAGAGCAGGGAGTGAGGGTTCCTTAAAGCGGTGTATACTGGTTTATGCAAGCTGGCCACCAAATGTGCCCGTCAAAGCATTTCCAGTGGCTTGGGGAGGCTACCTCTCCCAAGCCTGTAACATCTATTTCCAAATGTAGAGGGTGAAACACCCCTTTCCCAAAGGAAATCGTTTGTTCTGCCTTCCTGGGCTTTAGCTTTTCAAACAACAGGAGGACAGAAACCTGTCTGGGAGGTTGCAGCAGATTGGGCTGCCTGGAAACCATCAGAAGGCTGTAATGGCAATATTGGGGACCCTCTAATGAGCCCCCAGAGTGGATGGTATCATACAACCAATGCTTGCAAAAGCCTTGGGGTATTATTCCAACATGTTTGATACCAAACATGTCTATGTTCGGAGTTACTATTATGTAGCTGGACATAGGTAGTGACCTATGTCCTGTACACGCATAAAATGGCTTCCCTGCACTCATGATGTCCAGGAAAATGGGCCTGGAGTTCATGGGGTCACCTCTGCTACTGCAGAGGTGCCCTCACACACAGGTACATGGCACCCTGCCCTCTGGGCTAGAAGGCCTGCCATAGGGGTGACTTGTAAGTGACCTTTTGCAGTGAAAAGTGGCAGTGAAATGGTGCTTGCACCTTTTCATGCAGGCTGCAATGGCAATCCTGCAGAACCCTTTGCTTGGGCTCCCTATTGGTGGCAAAATGAATGCTGTAGCCCATAGGGATGCCCTGGAACCCCAATGCCCTGGGTACCTAGATACCATATACCAGGGACTCATAATGGGGCACCAGTGTGCCAATTGTGGGTGAAATATAGAGTTTTGAGAGAGAGAGCATAATCAGTGGGGTCCTGGTTAGCAGGATCCCAGTGAACACAGTCAAACACACTGACATCAGGCAGAAAAAGGGGGTAACCATGCCAAGAAAGAAGGTACTTTCCTACAGCAATGTGTAAAGTATTTGTCCAATAAACCATACAGTAACACAGTGAAAACATTAAAAGAATTCACCATACAGGTTTAGAAAAACATAAGATATTTATGTGGTTAAATTAAGGTCAAAACAACCAAGATTCAATAAACACAAGTTGAGATATCACTTTTGCAAGATTAAAAAGAGTCTTAAATCTTAAAAATCAACAGTTGTCTCTTGATTTCACAAAGTAGCTGATTTGCATAAAAAATATCATGCACGGACACCGCAGAGATGCGTGGAAAAATAGTGTGTGCGTTGGAATTTCCGGTGTGGAACAAACAATGTGTAGTTTCTTTCCACGCTGCAGAGGGCTTTGCGTCGCTTTCCAGCACACAGTCTTGGTTCCTCACTGTGATGCGGGGGGTCTTTTTTGACACCCAGGGATGATGCATGGAAATCCTGGGTGTGTGGTACGAAGTCACAGGCATTGCGTCGATCTGGTGTAGCGATGCGTCAAATGTTCGGTCGCACAGCAGGCACTTTGTCGATTCTTTACTTGGGAAGTCGGGCTGCGCCGTTCTGGTTTGACTGTGCGTCGATCCGGTTTGGCAGTGCATCGAATTATCGGTCGCAAAGCAGGTGCTGCGTCGCATTTTCACTCGGGAAGTCGGGCTGCGTCATTCCGATTCGGCTGCGCGGCAATTTTCTCGTCGCAAGGTAGGCTGCGCATTGTTTCCAGCAAGCTGTGCGTAGATTTTCGGTGCACAAGGAGTTCCTTGAAGAGATGAAGGCTTTTTGGTCCTTGGACTTCAGAAGACAGGAGGCAATCTCAATCCAAGTCCTTGGAGAGCACTTCTCAGCAATGTCAGAGGGCAGCAGGGCAACAGCAGGGCAGCAGTCCTTCTCAGCAAAGCAACCAAATGAGTCCTGTTGGCAGCCAGGCAGTTCCTCTTGACAGGTTGCAGGTTCAAGTCCAGAAGTGTCTGATTTGGTGGGGTCAGAGACCCAGTTTACATACCCAAAATGCCTTTGAAGGTGGGAGACTTCAAAGAGTGGTTTTGAAGTGCACATGGTCCCCTTTCAGTACAGGTCTGTCTGCTAGGGTCCCGGTAGGGGGTTTGGCAGTCCATTGTGTGAGCGCAGGCCACTTGCCTTTGAAATGTTAGTGCAGGCCCTCCACCCTCCCAGCCCAGGAAGACTCATTCAGTATGCAGATGAATGCAGGTGTGACTGAGTATCATGTGTTTGTGGTTGTCTGGGTGAAATGCACAAGGGAGCTGTCAACCAGCTCAGCCCAGACGTGGATTGGAGACAGGCTGTTCGGCACAGAGGGATATCAAGTGCAGAGAAATGCTCACTTTCTAAAAGTGGCATTTGTAAAATAGTAATATAAAATCCAACCTCACCAATAAGCAGGATTTTCTATTGCCATTCTGGCCATACTAAACATGACCTATTTACCCCTTTCTGATCAGAATCTACCACTCAACCAGTATGTGAGGGCAGTCCTAATGCTATCCTATGAAAGGAGCAGGCCTCACAGTAGTGGAAAACAAATTTAGGAGTTTTCCACTACCAGGACATATAAAACACACCTGTATGTGTCCTGCCTTTTACCTACATAGCACCCTGCCCTATGGGTTACCTAGGGCCTTCCTTAGGGGTGATATATATGTAGAAAAAGAGAGTTTAAGGCTTGGCAGGTACTTTTGAATGCCAAGTCGAAGTGGCAGTGAAACTGCACACACAGGCCTTGCAATGGCAGGTCTGAGACATGGTATTACACTTTACTAGGGACTTACAAGTAAATCAAATATGCCAATTGGGAATGAACCAATGTTACCAAGTTTAAGTGAGAGAGCATATGAACTTTAGCACTGGTTAGCAGTGCTAAAGTGCGCAGAGTCCTAAAACCATCAAAAACAGTGTCCGAAAAGTGGACGGAGGTAGGCAAAAAGTTTGGGGATGACCACCCTAAGGCTGTCAGGTCTAGCAATCGGCCTTAATGTTTTCCTTAAAAGGGTAGTCTTAGGGATATTCTTGAATGTTCATCAGTCCAACATTTGTATTGGGTTACAATCATTTCAGACTATTCCACATTGCCAAATGATCTAGTTAGTTTACTCATGGCAGAGTCACTATTAAAAGTAGAGCAGACGATTTCCTGGGATTAATTCACCACAAGAGCGATTTTCTGAGAAATTCTTGAGAAAAGTGCAGAAATACCAAGTACAAAGATAAAACTGGTAGGATATACCAATTTAGTTGTGTACATTACCATTCACTAGAAGTCAGGCCAACACATGTAGTAATTCCTAAAATGTATTAAGAGCTCAGTCTGGGAATTGAAAAAGAAGATTCTGGAAGGTATGAAAGGTCTTACTTTGTGTCTGAGGAGATCACATCTCCCTGGAATATGTAACTGTACTTATGACCTTGTCAGTAATACAATCAAAATATTCTTGATCACTCCATTAAAGCGTGGAGAAATCCCACACTTTTCTAATACTCAGAAATTTGAAGTAATTTGGGCAGAACAATACACTGTTACCAGGACAATGCAGTGACATTGGTTGTCTTTTTTGTTTGCCAATTTGAGGTTTTTTGTCATCCACAGATGATTGGGGGCTTGAGGTTGTAA